>NC_138858.1:38321483-38714114 GCF_965183815.1 Platalea leucorodia | reverse complement strand
GGGACAGCCTGATGCTCTGTAAGCATCGTTCAGCAGTAGCTGAACCTATGGTGCGTCATCAACGCTCTTTTAGTCACAGATGCAAAACACGGCACCGTATGGGCTGCTAGAGGAGGAAAGTCAACTCCACCGCAGCCAGACCCAGTACAGGGGCACGGACGTTAAGGCACGGTCAGCATGGCTGGGAAAAACCCCTCTGCCTTACACAGAGGCGCCATTCCACCTCTGCCAGCACAAGGGAATGCTTAGTTTCCCTTCTTCCCTGCAGAGGAGACGATTCAAAGAGCAGAAGCACTGCCTGAAGCAGCTGTTGGCTCAGGCGAGAGCAAAAACCTCCATGCACCCTCCATTCCTATTTCCTGGGGGCTCTCTAGGAGTGCTGAGCCCTGCCCAGGGGACACAAGATGCGGCACCCGGCACAGGGCCCAGCAAGGCTCGGGGGCTCGGATGCACTGGCTCCCGCGGGAGCCAGTGCTGCCCCTCAGCTGCACCCCAGCACTCGCCGGGTCAGGGCCCAGGTGGCTGCGGATGGGCTGTGCCAGGAAAACTGCAGGGTCTCTCCCCATCTCCTGCCCTTTGTGGCCCCGTCTGTGGTGTCACAGCCACGACCTCACGCCATGCGCACCCAGGCCTCTGTGAGGTCAGGGCCTTGCTCAGCCACATGGCAGTCCGTACGACGACTGCCTGGCCGGAAGCAGCTCGCGCTGCCCTGGCAGCTGTGCGCCCGTGGCAGGAGCGCTTCTGCCCGGGATCGGTTTGGAGCTTTTGCCTGAGCGGCTGTGCCCCGCGCAGGCAAAACTCCTGGGGCCGAAGGAGGGGCTGTGAGATTACCGGAGAGCTTGCTTTCTGCTCAACATGAGGCAGAGAAAGGCTCCCCCAAAATCACGGCGGGCACTGAAAGCCCCGTCAAGGAGGACAACAGGCAGTGACAAGGAGGATGGGTATGTCTGTGTAGGGTTTATGCCTTCTGTGGGCCTCAGCTTGGGGGTAGCACAGGCAGAGCCTAAGGCGGGCCTGGCGGGGATCGCGGCAGGGAAGCTGACAAGGGCTATATGCAGAGCAGGCGCCGTGGGGCTTGGGAAACTGGCTGAAAGCCCCTCTGAGCCCCCGGCGCCAAACCCTGCAGTGCTGCTGCTGGCACGGGCTCGGGGTCCTGGCCAGGGGACTTGGCATATCCCTGCTGCTCCCCTGCACAAGCCGCCTGCGGGTGCCTGCCGCAGGCACTGTGCAGGTGTGTCTGGGTAGCCTCTAGCAGAGCCGTGGGCGAGCTCAGCCCTCCTCTCACTGGGTCTGTGCTGGGGAGAGCAGCCCCGGGGGAGTTTTGGGGAGGGCCGTGACCCTCGTGCTGCAGGGGCCACAGGGAAGAGGAGGTGGGCTTTGGAGGAGGCAGCCTGTGCCCTCTCCCCGAACGGCACGGGGCCACTGGGATGCCCACCCCAGGGCAGGCTGGTGCAGCAGGGCCCGGTGGGCAGAGGAGGACGGGGCAGAAGCGGCTGTGCCGCCTTGCTGCCGCTTCCCTTTCCCGCCACGGCGGGGCCATCTCCTGGGAGCCTTCCCAAGGCCCCTGTCTTCTGGCCAGGGCCTCTGCGCTGGCAGCTCCCGCCTGCCTCGGATCGCATGGCATGGAGACGGTGCTCAACAGGTTTTTTTCCTCCCCCAGGGTCACCCATTCTCAGGCGGCCCAGGGTGCGACCCAGCAAGGACCTGCACGCTCCAGGGACAGCTCTGGAGAAAATGAGAGTAAGTTCAACGCTGCTTTGCTCTGCAAAGTCCTCTCGGATGCACCCACAGAGCTCCTCTGCAGCAGAGCTGGAGGAGATGATGCTGGCACGACCGCACCGCGGAGGAGACTGCAGGCTGCCCTGCTCTGGGCATGACTCTGCCCAACAAGCTTTTGCCAGGAGCTTGAATCAAAAGGGCAGGGTGAGCGCTCGCAGGCTGCTAGCACCTGACCACGGGGCGGACAGCTTTCTCAGGAAAGATGCCCGAGATCCTCCCGTTGCCTCCTACCTCCCCCGGGTACGCTGGGGCCTGGTGTTAAATGAGCCAGCGAGGGGTGAGGAGAAGAGGCTGCCTGTGGCCCCATCTTTGGGGCTGGGCCCAACAGCCCTGCAGAGCCAGCGTCATCCTGCTCTGAGGAAGGCCTGGGGCCATCTCAGCTACGTGACTGCGACAGAGCTGGCTACCATTTCCCTGTCCTCGTGGGATCCTCTAGCAACCGTCGGGTACACCCATATGTGGTGGGAGCGCAGAGCCCAGAGCCCCGAGCCCAGTCACCCTCCTTCAAGGGACGAGCCATTAGTGCCATGCCTGCGAGGGGATCCTGCCCAGCCCTCGGTCCTTTGCTCCCAGGGTGCACCCAGCTGGCCCCTCCCCAGGGCAAAACCCTGGCCTTGCCCTCGCCACTGCCCTCGGAAGGGAGTGGTGCAGGGGACCAGCACCCACCTCCCCGCAGGGTCTGACGTGCGTCCCAACGGCTCTCCTCAGGAAGGGTCCTCACGCTCTTCTCTGGTTTCTTTGCCAGGCTTGGTCTTGATTGTTTCCGGCAGCCCGGCGCCGGCCCTGGTGCCCCTTCGGGGGTACCTCAACACCTGCCTCTCCACCATGTGAGTACAGCACGTGTCCAATGCGGACACGGAGCGGGGTGCTGGAGGGTCAGGGAGGAGGCTGGCAGCGCTCCGGACCAGGAGAGCGTGGCTTCTGCTGGCAGCAGGTCAGGTGCTGCCAGGGCTGGGGCAGCTGCCTGGAAAGCAACGGGAGCAAAATGCCTCAGCAGCCCCACTCGGCGTGCGTGTCAGTGGCCGAAACCTCGGCCGCCAGGGAGGTAACTTGGGTGCAGCGGAGTGCTCAGGGACAGGGCCGAGCCTCTCTGCAGGAGAAGGCTTTGCTGTGGCCTTGACCAGCCTCTGGCAGGGGGGGAGAGGGGGCGGATCCGTGGGGGTGGCAGGAGAGGAGCAGTAAACGCCTGCTGCTCTGCCCAGCGCTGTGGGAACACCCCAAAACAAGAGGTGTTTCATCTCAAGTGCAACCGGGGCTGCCGCCTTAGCGAAAGGGAAGGCAAGCGCCCAGCAGAGACTGCCAAAGAGCGGCTTTCCCTTGCTAGGTCTGCTTACTTCCCCGGGTCGTTTGAGCTCCATGGCTGAAGGTGGTCTTGGAGCGCTTTGTTTGGCAAGTTCTGCCTGCAGTGTTGAAAGGTGCAGACAGAAACCGTGCTCCTTTTGAAAGGGGCTGGTCTGTCAGCTTTCTGTCAGCAGCTGACCTCCAGAATTGGTGCTTCTCAGCTTGCAAGTGCAAATGCCCCCGTACCGGGGTCTGCCCCAGTCCCTGAGCACTGGTAACGTCAGGACTGCCTCTTTTCCAGGAAAGAGATCACCCAGAAGACGAGCGGGCTCCTGATGATCCTGTGCCTCATCTTCGTAGCCGCTATTGGCGAGTATTCACCCGCTGCTCGCGCTAGCGCAGACGCGTGGGGGGAAGCTTCAGTGGGAGGGAGAGGTGCTGGGACGCCCACGGGGACCTTCCAGCCTCCCACTTCTGCAGCTCAGGGAGCTCCCCACGTGCAGATCCCAGCCGGCCCAAGGGCCGCTGCAGATGCACCCAGCGTTAGGAAGCACAGCACAGCCCTTTCGGACAGAGGTCCCTCCTCTCGTGCAGCTTTCCTTTGTGGACAGGCTGTGCAGAAGCTGCCACGGCCCAAGGGAAGCACTTGCTTAGCCTGCAAGCCAGTGAGGGGAGGCTGTATGTACTTCCAGCCTGTCTGGCATGATCGGGGAGTGTGTGTGAGAGAGGCAGACAGGCAGAGGCAGCGGGAGAGCAGAGCCTGTGCAGCTGTCAAGGGGAGGTTGGAGAAGGTCTTTCTCTCTCACGGAAATGAGTGCCAGGTTGCAAGCCCACGCTGGGGACAGGCCCGTGCCTTGCGCTGCTGTGCTGTGGCTGCTCTGGTAGCCCCGTGCTCGGAGGTGTGCTGGAGGAAGCGGAGACGGTGACAGCCAGGGCCAGAGCTGAGCATCGCTGGGGAAGCAAAGCCCAGCTGATGTGGGGCTCCTTGGTGGCGCCGTGCAGGGGGAGGGATGGAGAGGTGGCTGTCTCGCAGCCCGTGGAGCCAGGTGTCAGTGCTCACCACAGCAGGGAGCAAACCTCTCGGCGAACCTCTTGCCACCCTGGTGTGGGAGGAGACAGTGTGACTCCGGGGATCATTAGAAACGCTAGTAAAATAACTCTGTCTCGGTGATGTGAATTACAGCTGGTGCCTACTGCGGGACCTCGCTGCCCGTGTGGATGCTGCGGGCAAAGGAGGTGCCGCAGGTCAGTGACTGTTCTTGTGGGACAGGAACGTCCCGCCAAGGAGCACTGCTGATGGTGGTTGGGTAAATGGCCGAATCCTCCGTCTCCAGGCCGTGACCCAAAGAAGCAGCAGCAGCTTCTGCTGTGCCTTCCTAGAGCCGCTGGCTCTGGAAAGCCCTGGCAGCTCGGGGACTCAAGTGGAGAGCCTTTCCTTTTCAGGTGCTCCTGGAGCAGCCTGTGGGCGAGCTGCAGTCCGTGTGGTAAGAGCCCTCTCCTGGCCTGCACCTCATTTGGTGGGGTAGTGGGAGCCAGCCTCGTGCTGTTTGCGGTCCCGTGCGTAGCGCCCAGGGCTCATGCCTTTTGCTAACGCTGGAGGTGAAGGGAAGCAGCCGCAAAGCACGGGAAGAAAAGGGGGCTCGAGCACCCATGTCTCTGCTCGTCTCTGAGCGTGGAGGCTCTGGGAGGGGCCGCGCAGCTCCCTGACAAGATCTGCTTTCCCGGTGTCTGCAGGAACTCACTGGCTCTGCTGAGGGAACAAGCCGAGGAGGTGCAAGAGCTGAGGAAGGAGGTGGCGTGCCTGGCTGCAGAGATGAGCTGTGTGCAGAAGGTGATCCTGCGCTTTGGCAAAGAGGGCTGGGATAAGCAGGGTCCCGCACAGGGTGTTCTCCTGGGGTTGCTGGTTGAGCTTCTCCGCTATAAAGCCCCTTCCTCTCGCCAAGTTTAACTGGGCCACGTCTGGCAGCGGAGGACTGCCGACATCCTTCTCCCGGTGTGCTGGGGCCTCTGGTAGTTCTGGCCTGGCCCCAGAGAGCAGTGAGGCACAAGTGCCCTCCCAGGAGCACGTGGCCCTGGCAGGGCTGAGCGCGTCTGCAGGCTGAGCTGGACAGCGTGGAGGTGGAGATGAGGCTGTGGGGCCCAGACCCACACCCGCACTATGGCTGCGGACATGAATGCTCTTGCTGATCCCTCACCCTTCTCATCAGAAGGCTCTGAGCCTGGCAGCTGTTTGGCCAAGGCTTGTCTTGCTCTTTCTGACACGCGCTCCTTCCCTTGCTCTCTGCCAGGACTCCGTGGTCACACTGAACGGCCAGCTGACGTGGTCGTCTACCGTGTTCATTTCTGTCTTTCCCAGGAGCTTCAGGACATGAGAATGGCAATGTCTGCGATCCCTTTGGATGAGGACGACCAGATGTCTGCCTGGGCTCTCAAAAGCGCAGGTATGGATGCGGGCAGGCAGGCCTTGTTGCACTGGGCTCCGGCGTAGCGCTCCCAACAGGAGGCCGCGCTGCAGGCTCTGCTCTCCGAGGCGGGGAGAGACGAGACGAAATCACAGGCCCCTACAACGCACCTGTGGCAGAGCGGCTCCCTTGGGCTCACCCCAGTCCTGCCCTCGGGCCCCTCACAGGTGCCCCCTGGCATGCCCCCGCCAGCATTTCTGTGCTCTCCCTCTCTGCTGAGCTTTCCTGGGGACTGGAAGCGAGCGGTCAGGTCGTCCTTTGCTCTCCATGCAGCGAGGCCTCAGCTTGGGCCCCCTGCCCTTCCCATGAGGGCTTGCAGTCTCCCCGCGCCCGCAGACCCTCTCTTTGTGTGGCTGTGAGAGAAACGCTGTCACTGGGCACGGGGATCCCTTCTTTGCCTGCGTCACCTCCGAGGGCACGGGGCTGGGCGCGGGACTGGCAGGCAGCCTTAGAAATACCCTAGAGCCACCGGGCCCTCCGAGCCTGGGGCCTCTGACAGTCAGCTGCTCTCTTCTCCCTTCAGGGGCCACCATTGACCTGCAGAGATCACCCAGGAGCTATGCATGGCCCTGCAGCATCTTCCGGTTCCTTTGTGATCTCAACTATCTGGATACTTTTGTGCAGGTACGGTAGCAGAAATCGTCAGTGCTGGTTTTGTTCTCCCTGGTAAGGTTGAGGGCAAGCCCTGGCGCATCTCCCCTCAGGCCAGTGGTATTGCTGAAGCCCATGGCACTGGTCAGGTACCTGAGGTCTCCTACAGGGCTTGACTCACTAGACACCAGCAGCTTCCCCCAGGGGCTGAGCTGAGCTGCTGCATCCTGCCCACTATCCCTGGTCACTGCTGGGTGAAGGAGCTTCTCTGATCTGGGTGATCTGAATGAGGGGACCGAGTGCTCCCTCAGCAAGTTTGCGGATGACACCAGGTTGGGTGGGAGTGTTGATCTGCTGGAGGGTATGAACGGGTCTACAGAGGGATCCGCACAGGCTGGATCGATGGGCCGAGGCCAACTGTATGAGATTCGACAAGGCTAAGTGCCGCATCCTGCACTTGGGTCACAACGACCCCGTGCAACGCTACAGGCTTGGGGAAAAGTGGCTGGAAAGCTGCCTGGCGGCGGAGGACCTGGGGGTGCTGGTCAACAGCCAACTTGGCAGCCGGGTCGTCAAGCATTGCAACAGGCTGCCCAGGGAAGCGGTTGAGTGACCGTCCCTGGAGGCATTTAAAAGACGTGTGGATGTGGCGCTTAGGGACGGGGTTTAGCGGTGGACTTGGCAGTGTTAGGTTTACGGTTGGACTCGACGATCTTAAGGGTCTTTCCCAACCTAAATGCTTCTATGATTCTGTCATTCTCCTTTGCGACCCCGGTTGCCTCCCCCAGCTCTGATGGTCCCGTTTCAGATGGGGCGAGGTGGCGGTAGGGGAAGGTGCAGAGCTGCTGGGCAGAGAGCGAGCTTTCTTCATAGGCCTGACTCGGGTGCCGGGTATCAGGTGTTTCATGATGGATGTTTTCGTCTCCTGGGGAATTCAGCGAGTCCTCTTTGCCCAGCCGGGAAGACGTCCGGGCGCTTCTGTCCATTTCCCAACACGCCACTCATTTCAAGCACAAATACGGCCCGCGGGCACTGTGCCGCCAGTGCTTCTGGCTGCACTGGTAGCAGCACGGGCCATGGCACGCCCTCACTGACCACTGCCGTCGCCCTCTGCTTTCAGCTGGACATTTCCCCGGGATACTGCTGGCCCTTCCAAGCGTCTCGCAGCCAGGTGGTCATTAGGTTGCCCGCACAAGTCCGACCAACCGCGATCACTGTGCAGCACCCGTTGAAGAAGTCCTCTGCGCTCGGGGACATCAGCAGCGCCCCCCGAGATTTCACCGTCTCCGTGAGTCTCTGCCAGGCACTTGGGGCTGGGACGTGGTGCTGGGGAGAAGCCGTAAGGGGGGCTTGCTAGTCTCTGCACATCTGCTGAGATTCACGTGCTGGTCTCTCCCGAGCACTGCTGTGGCCTGAGGGGACATTTCAGGGGACACGCAGGGTGGTGTCATCCCATCTTAAGACTTGCTCAGTGCGTTTTGGCCCAACAGCTCAGCTCCACCGCATCCTGCGCCTGGAGCATGCTGCGCTGGAGCCGCCGAAGAGGGGGCGGGTCGCAGGCCCGCATCCCGCATGCGTGTTTTCTCACGGCTGAGTTGAGCCTGACCTGCTCCTCTGTGCTTTATCTCCAAGGGAGTGGATGAGGAGGGAGAAGAGGAGACTCTGCTCGGGACGTTCAGCTACGACATAGAGAAAGAGCCAACCCAGACCTTCCCTCTGCAGGTACAAGAAGAGTGTGTGGGCAAGAGGGCAGGGCAGAAACGCAGGTTTGCCAGCCAGTCAGTGGCAGGAGGAGTGTGGGCGGTCCCTCCGGGGGCAGGGATCCAACCGTGGCCGAGAGAGGCGTGGCAGGGTTTGGAGGGCTGAGCAGCAGCCAGCAAGGGCGGCAAAAGCAGAGCGAGAGCCAGGGCGGCCTTGCGGGTCCCCAGAGCTCCCCGCCTATGCCTGCTGCTTCTGGCAGAGCCAGCCACGGCCTTGCCACCCCACGTGTGCTGCGCGCTGCCCTGAAACGCAAGTGGCGGGTGGCGACAGCCACCAGGCAGCACCGGGGGATGCCCCGCACCCAGTCGCAGGGTGGCCGGCATCCCGGGCCTGGGCTCTGCTGGGGAGGCCGGTGGAGGAGCCGCTGGGTACTGGCACACCCCATGTGCAGGAGCGCTCCCCGGCCGTTCTGCCAGCACAGAGGCTGCAGTGAAGGGAAGGGGTGGCGGGACAGGGACCGAGCCCCAGCCGGGCAGGCGGTGGCTGGGAGGACACCCAGCACCTTGCCCCAGCAGCAGGACTTTGCCCAGGCTCCATTTGCCCCCGGACCCAGCAAGCCTCAGGTTTCCACAGCGGCCCGGCCTGCTCTCTGAGGCCGGCCAGGCGTTTGCTCTGCAGAGGCACAGGGGGCCTGGCTGGCAGAAGGAAAGGAGAGAGAAGCTGCCCCCTCGGCCAGGGCGGGGGCGGGAGCAAGGGCCAGGCTGGCAGAGGAAGACGCGCGGGGCCTCCTGCCGCTCCTTACGCACCAGGAGTGACGTGTCTTTTTGCCGTGTCTTCTTTGCAGAATGAGCTTGCCAGAGCCTTCCAGATTATCAGACTTGTCATACAGAGCAACTGGGGAAAGTCGGGCTACACCTGCATTTATCGAGTGCAGGTTCATGGAAAGATAACGGGAATGAATGCCATCAGCCAGGCAAGAGGAGACCTTCTACTGTAAAAATAAAAAATGAAAAAGCCAAAAAGACCCCGAGCAGAGGAATGGGGCTGGTTTGGTCTGGAGCCGTGTGATGTCGTTTCGCAGGCCCTCTCACAAGCCACATGGGATCTAGAAATAGCGGGGAACCTGGGCGGGCCTGAGAAGTGTGTGGAGACCTGGGTGGGGTGGGGGAGGTGTCCAACATGTCGCCCATGAGGAATTCCTTGCAAAACCAGGGAGAATCTGCCTCGATTGATTCAGAGGTGCAACAAGCTGCTCAGATCGGTTGTGTCTGGTGTGGTGGGCTGGTTTTGTGCGCTGCCGAGGCAGCTGGATCCAGCTGTGACCGGCTCAGGGCAGTGTCCACCAGGCATCCCGTCCGTGCGCACTGCTGTGGCAGCCCCACGTGGCACTCTCCCACGAGGAGCAGCCAGACCCCCAGGGGGATCCTGGCTCAGCTCTCCCTGCCCCCCCTACCCCATGTCCCTGGTGCCTGCCCAGGCACAGCCCTCTGGCCTGCCAGGGACACGGCACCCCTGACGCTCCGGCCCAGGCGCGGGGGCCTTGTGGAAGGGCACAGGCATGTGAAGTGCTGGGCAAAACGTGATGGGCTGGGAGCAGCCATCAGGGGCGTGCATGTGCCGGGGAACAGGGCACCGATGTCTCATGGCAGCTGGAAGCAGGCAGGGAAGCCAGGACAAGAGGGGTCTGGAGGTGCCAGGGTCCCCAGGAGCAGGGGGGGCACTGGGGCAGTGGGAGTCCCAGATACGGGGAGCTGGGAAACCTCTGGGAGCCTCTGGGAACCTGTGGGATCAGGAGAAGGAAGTAGGGGCCAGGACAGCCGTGGGGGGCTGGTGGCAACACGGGGGCACGAGGGGTGTTGGGTGGTGCTGATGGAATCACTCAAGGGACAAAGTGCCTTGGCACAGGTAGCACGGCCCCCCCCCCCCAGATGTCCTGTGGACCCAGGTATGGAGGTATGGGGGGCAGCCAGCGCCAGACCTGTCCATCGCTTGGGAAGTAGAGCCCAGCTGAAGTGGGGCTTCTCAGGGGCGCGGTGCAGGGGGGTGGGTGGAGGGGTCTTCCCCAGCCCGTGGAGCCTGGTGTTGGTGCTCGCCGCAGCAGGGAGGGGAACGGGGGAGTAGCTGTGGGGACCTGAGCACTATCACAGGATCTCTTGGTGGTGTGAATTACAGCGGGTGCCTACCAGCTGACTACTCGCAGTGCTCCCGTCCGGGCAGCTCCGCCAGCAGCTCTCTAGGGGGCCACTTCAGTGCTACCAGCTGCTCGCCTCTAGCGAGGGGCCTCCCTTTTGCGCTGAGCACCGGCTAGCGTCCGTCTTGGCAGCCTACCGCTCCACCAAAAAGTGTCACTCGGACTTCCCAGGCCGTCCTGATCTCCAGGGGCTCTGCTCGGAGCCCGTGGCAAGAAGACAAGAGGAGAAAACTCGTGCGTCGGGATACAAGCACTTTAATAAGTGAAGGACAGAGGGAGAAAACCCAAGGCGTGCAACAGCAGTCGCTCACCACCTTCCGCAGGCAGGCTGATGCCCAGCCAGTCTCCAAGCAACGGCTGCTTTGTAAAGACCAGAGACCCAGTCGTTATCGCTGAGCATGACGTTACACGGCATGGAATAGCCCTTTGGTCAGTTCGGGTCGGTGTCCTGGCTCCGTCCCCTCCCAAGCTCTTGCCGACCCCCAGCCTCTTTGCTCAAGGGGCCAGAGTGAGAAACAGGGACAGCCTGATGCTCTGTAAGCATCGTTCAGCAGTAGCTGAACCTATGGTGCGTCATCAACGCTCTTTTAGTCACAGATGCAAAACACGGCACCGTATGGGCTGCTAGAGGAGGAAAGTCAACTCCACCGCAGCCAGACCCAGTACAGGGGCACGGACGTTAAGGCACGGTCAGCATGGCTGGGAAAAACCCCTCTGCCTTACACAGAGGCGCCATTCCACCTCTGCCAGCACAAGGGAATGCTTAGTTTCCCTTCTTCCCTGCAGAGGAGACGATTCAAAGAGCAGAAGCACTGCCTGAAGCAGCTGTTGGCTCAGGCGAGAGCAAAAACCTCCATGCACCCTCCATTCCTATTTCCTGGGGGCTCTCTAGGAGTGCTGAGCCCTGCCCAGGGGACACAAGATGCGGCACCCGGCACAGGGCCCAGCAAGGCTCGGGGGCTCGGATGCACTGGCTCCCGCGGGAGCCAGTGCTGCCCCTCAGCTGCACCCCAGCACTCGCCGGGTCAGGGCCCAGGTGGCTGCGGATGGGCTGTGCCAGGAAAACTGCAGGGTCTCTCCCCATCTCCTGCCCTTTGTGGCCCCGTCTGTGGTGTCACAGCCACGACCTCACGCCATGCGCACCCAGGCCTCTGTGAGGTCAGGGCCTTGCTCAGCCACATGGCAGTCCGTACGACGACTGCCTGGCCGGAAGCAGCTCGCGCTGCCCTGGCAGCTGTGCGCCCGTGGCAGGAGCGCTTCTGCCCGGGATCGGTTTGGAGCTTTTGCCTGAGCGGCTGTGCCCCGCGCAGGCAAAACTCCTGGGGCCGAAGGAGGGGCTGTGAGATTACCGGAGAGCTTGCTTTCTGCTCAACATGAGGCAGAGAAAGGCTCCCCCAAAATCACGGCGGGCACTGAAAGCCCCGTCAAGGAGGACAACAGGCAGTGACAAGGAGGATGGGTATGTCTGTGTAGGGTTTATGCCTTCTGTGGGCCTCAGCTTGGGGGTAGCACAGGCAGAGCCTAAGGCGGGCCTGGCGGGGATCGCGGCAGGGAAGCTGACAAGGGCTATATGCAGAGCAGGCGCCGTGGGGCTTGGGAAACTGGCTGAAAGCCCCTCTGAGCCCCCGGCGCCAAACCCTGCAGTGCTGCTGCTGGCACGGGCTCGGGGTCCTGGCCAGGGGACTTGGCATATCCCTGCTGCTCCCCTGCACAAGCCGCCTGCTCCAGGGACAGCTCTGGATAAAATGAGAGTAAGTTAAGTTCAACGCTGCTTTGCTCTGCAAAGTCCTCTCGGATGCACCCACAGAGCTCCTCTGCAGCAGAGCTGGAGGAGATGATGCTGGCACGACCGCACCGGGGAGGAGACTGCAGGCTGCCCTGCTCTGGGCATGACTCTGCCCAACAAGCTTTTGCCAGGAGCTTGAATCAAAAGGGCAGGGTGAGCGCTCGCAGGCTGCTAGCACCTGACCACGGGGCGGACAGCTTTCTCAGGAAAGATGCCCGAGATCCTCCCGTTGCCTCCTACCTCCCCCGGGTACGCTGGGGCCTGGTGTTAAATGAGCCAGCGAGGGGTGAGGAGAAGAGGCTGCCTGTCGCCCCCATGTTAAGGCAGGGTTAGCATGGCATGGAAAAATCCCTCTACATTACACAGAGACACCATTCTGCCTCTGACAGCACAAGGGAATGCTTAGTTTCCATTCAGGTAGTTCACGAAGGGGTTGAACAGTATTGATCTCAGTATTAAGCCTTGAGATAAACCATCATTGACCGGCCTCCAGCTATATTTTCCTTCATTAGTCACAACTTTCTGGGCCCTGTTGTTCAGCCATTTTTCAATAAGCTTTTCTGTCCACTTATCTAACTCATACTTTTGCAGCTTTTCTATGAGGACGTTATGCAAATTTGCATAACTAAATTTGAGGTAAACAATATCCACTGTTGGATCTACTCCCTCCTGAGACACCACGCAAGTCACCTCATTGTAAAAGGCTATCACGTTGATTAAGCATGATTATCCCCTTCATAAATCATACTGAACTCCTGTTCACCTTTTTGTCTTTCATGCATTTAGAAATGGTTTCCAGGCTTAGTTGCTCCATCACGTTCTCAGGGACTGAGGTGAGGCTGAGCAGGCTGCAGTTCCCCAGATCTTTTTTCTTGCTTTCTGGATGATAGGAGTGACATCTACTTTCTTCCAGTCTTCAGGAACCTATCCCTGTCACGATGACCATTCAAAGATAATTAAGAGTGGTCCTGCAGTGACATCACCCAGCTCCCTCAGCATGTGTCCCCACGGACTTAATGTATTCCCACTTTTTTTAAGTGCTCCCTAACCTGGTCCTTATCCACTGAGGTAAGCCTTCCTTGCTCCAAACTTTCCCTAGGGTCTCAGCGACCTGGCATTCCTGAAAGCAGGTCTTTCCAGCAAAGACTGAGGAGGGAAGGCACTGAGTACCTTGGTCTTTTCCGTATCGTTTGTCACCAGGTCCCATGCACCACTCAGCAGCAGGCCCATGTTTTCCCTAGTCTTTCTTTTGCTGTTTATGTACTTTTAGAAACCTTTCTTGCTGCCCTTCACATTTCTTGCCAGATTGAATTGAAGTCTTGACCTATGCCTTGTTTCGCTTGTAGGGAAGCAGGACTGTTTCAGGGAAATGAGTGGCATTCATCAGCCCAACACAAGTGTGGATTGGGCAAAATGAGGCTCCTCCCAATGTAATCTACTTGGAGCAGCAACTGGATTCCACCCAGTGAAAGCAGAGCGTGTCCCCATCCAAACCTACTTCAGTCTATGAGGAAAAGTCCTTCTGCAAGCCCAGGACAAAACACACTCACCCCAGGCAGGTCCAGCAGACTCCACATCTCCCTGTGAGCTCAGGGCAGGACTAGGAGATCATCCCAGCTCCAGGAAAGGAAGGGAAGGGCACTTTCTCTAGCAGGGGACCAGCAGCAACTTTGTTTTTCTGCAATCTCAGGACAGAAGTCTTTGGGAGCAGAGGAGATCCACCAAGCTCAGACCAAAAGAAAACATAGTACCTTTGCTATTTGGGGCAGTTATCACTCAGCCTGTCAGAGACCAGAAGGCATTTTCCCACCACTCACACACAGACAACATCCTCCCATCAGGGGCTCAAAAGGGCCTCAGCAAACACAAGAAGCTTCCTGACCAAGAGGCAACAGCAGAGCCCAGGCCCTGATGCAGGGTGAAGCCCCTGATGCAGGGCGAAGCTGTTCCCATGGACTGAGCAAGGGTTGATGCAAACCCATGGCCCCTTGCTTCCCTTGGGGTGGCTGTCTCAGGCGCCCACAGCCCAGCGGCTTGGGATCTCAGCAACAGCCCAGGACAGTCACCATTTCGGTCTGGCCTAAATCCCCAGTGAACATCAAGCATGCCAAACTGTGCCCACAGCATGCTGCAGTACAGCTGCAATCATAGACATCCATACCCTTTGCCACAGTCTCAAGGTGTTTTCCCTGGCCTGTAAAATACCTTTGTTTTCATGCTCCAAAGCCAGTGTTTACATTACAACTTAGTGAACAGAGGATGCTGGGACACTGTGGATCTTTGGGAAGGCTGGGGGTGGTTATTGAAACCGACCCCAACAGCTGAATGTGTTACATCCTCCCTCACTGATTGCTTCTCCCCTCTTTTCTCAGAGAGCATTCAAATAAAATTAGCCACTGGCCAGAACTTAAATGGCAGAATCCTCAGCTCTAGTTAGCTTCTTCAAACATGTTAATTGCAGAAAAGGGTGCTGGGCATACGGGGCAAAGACCAGCAGTGCACAGGCAGCATTTTAGTGACAGGCGGTCCAATTGACTTCCCCTGCTCCCTACAGAAGCAGAAACAGACTTCGGGCAGCTCTGGGGGGCTTCCGTTGGTGACAGGGAGACTGCCCCTTTTCTCCCACAGCTCCCCAGTGTCTGCCCCCTCCCTCAGTGCTCTAGCCTGCATGCCACAATGTGCCACCATGGGACCCAGCACTGGCCATGGACCCAGTGTCAGCTTCTTTGCATTGGCTTTTGTCAAATCACTGCCCTGAGGTTCCTGTCAGCCCATTTCTCTAGCCTGTTGAGGGAAGCAAATGGGGCCCCACACTGTGTTCACCTCTGTTTAACCAGAAAAGGTGTAGTGGCACACTGCCTGCATAGGGGAGGACATTAAAGAGTATTTGTTCCTGTACTAAACCCCAAGGAATGCCACTACTTTCTCTCTGCCAGCTGGACTTTGCACTAATGCTTGCAGCTCTCTGAGCTGACCTAAACCCCAGAATTTTCCACTCACCTTCTCACTGTCTTCTTCCACCTGTGGAAGAATGCAAAGGCATTGTGAACGAGCAATGTCCTGCAAAACATAACCCATATAATTTGTCTGTTGTTAGGTCACTACTGACAAGATGAGGATTTCCCTGTTGGATAACATAAAGAATGACTATAACATTATACAGAACCTGCTATCTTTCTCCCCATGCAGAGTAGGAGTGGGGCTGCTTCCTCAGGGACAGGGAGCCAGGAGGCACAGGTGGCCACAACGCAGGCCAAGCAATTCCCACACCAAAAAGCATAACTCCACAGCACCAGAAGCAGGAAAACCAAGATGCCTGATGCACCTGGAGAGCCCTTGCTGTGAAAGGCCCATGGAGGAACATCCCTGGAGATCTCCCCTCCTTCAGCCAGGTTCTCAACAGCGAACAGTTCTCTGGGCAGCCTCAACGGCTCCAGAAGACTGCGTTCAGCTCATGGGAACTGTGCTGGACACTCTCCAGATGACTTTCCCCAGACTAGCTGCAAGGAAAATGACAAATGCCACAAAGAGGAAAGAGATCACCCACACGAGAAAGGCATGAGGATATTAACAAGGCCCTTTGTTTCTGCACCTCTTGTATTCATTGCATCTCAAGGTGAGACTTCACTAAGAAAGGAAGAGGAACCATCACACTCCCCCTTTCATCTTTCCTCAGCCATTTGTGCCCAGTGCTACTGATGTCCTGCAGAAACACCAATTTTCCAATTAGCAAAGCTACTAACCACTTGTGCCTTGGGAAAGGAATTTGGGAGGGAGCTAAAAGATATGAAAGTGTTTGTATAAGTAATGAACTGTGGAAAACTAACGGCTCTAGCCTTGAAGAAGAGCTAACAGACTGATAAAAGGGAACATCTTGGCACCTAAGACTGGACGGTGGCCAGAGAAGTGTGAAGTTTGATAAAACTGCAGAAACTGGGTGAAAGATAAATGTGGCAAGGGGAGATCGTGACCACTGACTTAATTGAGGACAGAAAAGACTTGCCCCCTGCCCCCGCCAAAGGAGCATACGTGCTAATTTACATAGCAAGCGAGGCTAATTTAAATGCAGTAAACCAACAGGGTATGAAATGTTAATCACCAACCAATAAATGCAAATTTAGTTGGGTTTATACTAATCATGTAACCTGATAAATATGCTGTAGTTTCGTATGACGGTGTGTTTGATTTGCGGGAAACCACTAAGCACCCAGGCTTGCACAAACCTGAAATAAATAATCAATGTCTCTCCCGAGTGTGTGATTATTGGCCTATTGCACACCGGGCAAAGAATCTGCTTTTTGGACAACGCTACTAGCAGGCAATATCCTGCTGCCTCTTGGTAGAAAGAAAACTTTCCTTCTCCTCCTCCTCCCTCACCACCTTTCCCATGACGACTGTGCCAAGGAAAGGAGGACACTGGCAAAAGCCAGGGCCAGTCTGGCAAACCGCATCCCTTCTACTCACAGCTGACGGGTCTCAGTCACTGAGGCGAGCAGCTCCGGTGCCAGCAGGATCCGCAGCGGAGTGCTCTAGCACACTGCACAGTGGGGTTTCCTGAACCTGGCGAGCCTTGAGGCGGGGGGAGCTGAGAGAGCCACCAGAAGCCTGCAGCTCGCATGACAGTGGCTGACAAGACCCAGGCGGGGCCAGGAGCAATGGCGGCCAAGCCACCCCACACATATAAAAGAAGCCCTTTGGGAGCGCTAGTGACTAGGAGCACCGCCAACCAGGCAGGCAAACAGGGCGTGGTGCATCAGCAATGGCCTGGCATAGCATGGAAGTGTGTGCAGGAAGGGTGCTGAAGCTGCCAGCTGGACCAGGGAGCAATGGTATCCACCTGGCAGAAAGCCATGGCCTCACTAAGCTCTGCACCCACCACAATTGACACGGCTTCCCAGACAGAGCTCCAGTAGGAACGCGCTGCCACCCAAGTGTCAGGCTGCAGGGTCTGCCCAACTCTTATGCCAATATCAGATGACAGCAGTGAGCACACCTGTGGGAGGTGCGCCCAGTAGAGGAGCTCCTCTGCTTAGTGGCAGAGCTCCAGGAGGAGGTGAGTAGGCTGAGGAGTATCAGGGAGTGTGAGAGAGAGAGATTACTGGAATCGCACCCTACCTTCCCTGAGATAGGCCCAACAGGCAGACAGGACCCATGACACATAAAGATTCCCTATCCTCTCTCCACCTGGCTGAACACAGTGACTTAAGGGATAGGGCGCAATGGTGGCAAGTTCCTGCCCAGCGCAGCAGGCGTGTCTCCTCTGTGACTGCTCCACCTTCCCAGGTGCCCTTGCATAACAGGTATGAGACTCTGCAAGTGGAACCAAATGATGACGAGGCTAATGATAAGTCTAGCTTGGAGGCGTCACCGAGGTTAAGTAAGCTTACGGCCTGCATCAAACCCACTTCCATAAAGGAAAAAAGATGGGTCATTGTCATAGGAGACTCTCTCCTGAGGGGAACAGAAGGCCCAATATGCAGACCAGACCCACTTCTTAGGGAAGTCTGCTGCCTCCTTGGGGCCTGGGTTAAAGATGTGAAGAGAAAGCTTCCTACCCTGGTACAGCCCTCAGATTATTATCCATTATTGATTTTTCAGGTAGGCAGTGAGGAAGTTGCAACTTGGAGTCTGAGGGCAATCAAGAGAGACTTCAGAGCCTTGGGACGACTAGTTAAGGGATCAGGAGCACAAGTAGTGTTCTCTTCCATCCTTCCAATCACAGGGAACGATGAGGGAAGATGCAGGAAGAGCCAGCAGATCAATACTTGGCTCTGAGCCTGGTGTCACTGGCAAGATTTCAGGTTCTTTGACCATGGGTCGGTTTACACGTCACCAGTCCTGCTGGTGACAAATGGGGTACACCTATCTCAAAGGGGGAAAATGATCTTTGGACAGGAGTTAGCAGGGCTCATTGAAAGAGCTTTAAACTAGATTTGAAGGGGGGAAAGTGGTAAAGCCAGGCTTGCTAGAGATAAGTCTGGGGACGGCATGCCAGTATTTGATGGACGGTGTGCTAGCAAGGTCCTTCAGTCTGCTCCAGTGGAGGCAGGGGATGGACAGCCATGTGGTAGCGAAGACACAAGGGCTATGGATGTGTTAGGAACCACAGAAGTGCCTGAGAATGGTCACGTAGGAATTAGGGTTTGTCCCCCAAAAAAGGTGGCAGGAGCAGTAGCCCAACTGAAGTGCATCTATGCCAGTGCACGCAGCATGGGCAACAAACAGGAGGAGCTGGAAACCATTGTGCAGCAGGAAAACTATGACATAGTTGCCATCACAGAAACATGGTGGGATGACTCACACAACTGGAGTGCTGCAATGGACAGCTATAAACTCTTCAGAAGGGATAGGCAAGGAAGGAGAGGCGGTGGAGTAACCTTGTACATTAGGGAGTGTTTTGATTGTCTAGAGCTTAACAGTGGTGACGATAGTGTTGACTGTTTATGGGTAAGAATCAGGGGGAAGGGCAACAAGGCAGATATCATGGTGGGAGTCTCTTACAGACCACCCATCCAGGATGAGGAAACAGAAAAAGTATTCTATAAGCAGCTGGGAGAAGTCTCATGATCGCTAGCCCTTGTTCTCATGGGGGACTTCAACTTACCAGATGTCTGCTGGAAATACAATACAGCAGAGAGGAAACAGTCTAGGAGGTTCCTGGAGTGTGTGGAAGATAACTTCCTCACACAGCTGGTGAGTGAGACAACTGGGGAAGGCGCCCTGCTGGACGTCTTGTTTGTGAATAGAGAAGGACTGGTGGGTGATGTGATGGTTGGAGGCCACGTTGGGCATAGTGATCATGAAATGATAGAGTTTTGATTCGTGGAGAAGTAAGGGGGGGGGGGTCAGCAGAACTGCTACCTTGGACTTTCGGAGATCAGACTTTGGCCTATTTAGGAGCCTGGCTGACAGAGTCCCTTGGAGGCAGTCCTGAAGGGCAAAGGAGTCCAGGAAGGCTGGACATTCTTCAAGAATCTTACAGGTACAGAAGCAGGCTGTCCCCATGTGCTGAAAGACAAACCAGTGGGGGAGAAGACTGGCCTGGCTGAACAGAGAACTTTGACTAGAACTTGGGAAAACCAAGTTACGACCTTTGGAAGAAGGGGCAGGCAACTCAGGAAGACTACAAAGATGTTGTGAGGTTATGCAGGGAGAAGATGAGAAGGACCAAAGCCCAAATGGAACTTAATCTGGCTACTGCCATAAAAGACAAGAAAAAGTGTTTCTACAAATACATTAACAACAAAAGGAGAGCTAAGGAGAATCTCCATCCTTTTTTGAAGGTGGAGGGAAACAGTGACAAAGGATGAGGAAAAGGCTGAGGTACTTAATGCCTTCTTTGCCTCAGTCCTTAATAGTCAGACCAGTTGTTCCTGGGGTACCTAGCCCCTTGAGCTGGGAGACAGGGACAGGGAGCAGAATAAAGCCCCCATAATCCAAGGGGAAATGGTTAGCGACCTGCTACACCACATAGACACACACAAGTCTATGGAGCCAAATGGGATCCACCTAAGGGTACCGAGGGAGCTGGTGGAAGTGCTCACCAAGCCACTTCCCATCATCTATCAGTAGTCCTGGCTAACTGGGGAGGTCCCAGTTGACTGGAGGTTAGCAAAAGTGACACCCATCTACAAGAAAGGCCAGAAGGAGGATCCAGGGAACTACAGACTTCTCAGTGTGACCTCGGTGCCGGGGAAGGTTATGGAGCAGATCATCCTGAGTCCTATCATGCAGCATGTACAGGACAACCAGGGGATCAGGCCCAGTCAGCATGGGTTTATGACAGGCAGGTTCTGCTTGACTAACCTGGTCTCCTTCTATGGCAAGGTGACCGACTTAGTGGGTTAGGGAAAGGCTGTGGATGTTGTCTACCTGCATTTCAGTAAAGCCTTTCACACCGTTTCCCACTGCATTCTCCTGGAGAAACTGGCTGCTCATGGCTTGGACAGGCATACTCTTTGCTGGGTAAAAAAACTGGCTGGCAGGCCAGGCCCACAGAGTTGTGATGAATGGAGTTAAATCCAGTTGGCAGCCCATCACAAATGGTGTTCCCCAGGGCTCAGTATTGGGGCCAGTTCTGTTTAATGTCTTTATCAATGATCTGGACAAGGGGATCAAGTGCACCCTCAGTAAGTTTGCAGATGACACCAAGTTGGGCGGGAGTATTGATCTGCTGGAGGGTAGGAAGGCTCTACAGAGGGATCTGGACAGACTGGATCAATGGGCTGAGGCCAATTGTGTGAAGTTCAACAAGGCTAAGTGCCAGGTCCTGCAATTGGGTCACAACAACCCCGTGCAACGCTACAGGCTTGGGAAAGAGTGGCTGGAAAGCTGGCTGGTGGAAAAGGACCTGGGGGTATTGGTCCACAGCCACCTGAACATGCGCCAGCAGTGTGCTCAGGTAGGCCAAGAAGGCCAAT
Source organism: Platalea leucorodia (assembly GCF_965183815.1). Taxonomy (NCBI): domain Eukaryota; kingdom Metazoa; phylum Chordata; class Aves; order Pelecaniformes; family Threskiornithidae; genus Platalea; species Platalea leucorodia. The sequence continues at coordinate 38,693,903 of NC_138858.1, read as the reverse complement.
GGCATCCTGGCTTGTATCAGAAATAGTGTGGCCAGCAGGACTAGGGAAGTGATCGTCCCCCTGTGCTGGGCACTGGTGAGGCCGCACCTCGAGTACTGTGTTCAGTTTTGGGCCTCTCACTACAAGAAAGACATTGAGGTGCCAGAGTGCATCCAAAGAAGGGCAACAAAGCTGGTGAAGGGTCTAGAGCACAAGTCTTATGAGGAGCGGCTGAGGGAGCTGGGATTGTTTAGTCTGGAGAAAAGGAAGCTGAGGGGAGACCTTATTGCTCTCTACAACTACCTGAAAGGAGGTTGTAGCGAGGTGGGTGTCAGTCTCTTCTCTCAAGTAGCAAGCAATAGGACAAGAGTAAATGGCCTCAAGTTGCGCCAGGGGAGGTTTAGGTTGGATACTAGGAAAAATTTCTTCACTGAAAGGGTGGTCAGGCATTGGAACAGGCTGCCCAGGGAAGTGGTTGAGTCTGCATCCCTGGAGGTATTTAAAAGAAGGGTAGACATGGTGCTTGAGGACATGGTTTAGTGGTGGACTTGGCAATGCTAGGTTAACAGTTGGACCTGATGATGTTAAAGATCTTTTCCAACCTAAACAAATCTATGATTCTATGACTCTATCTGCACACATCCTGCAAGGTATAAGACAGGAGGGCCCAGAAATCCGAAAAGGAAGATGTCCCCATACCAAACTGCTGGAGCAGGCAGAAGAAGCACTCTGAGTGCCACAGGTCCCCCCCAGTGTCCTGACCCTCCCTGCTCAACCCTGCAACTGCTCGAGGCAGCAGCATGGCCCCTTGCTCCAGCCCTGCCCTTCTCCACCACAGCTCCCTTGAGGCGCTGTTCTGCCTTTGCTTCCAGCACAGCAAAGTCTCAACAAGGACAGCCTGAAGCTTCTTGCCCACCTGGGCAAGACCTCCCTGGCCATGTTAGGTGCTGAGGGCCAGCTAGAGAAGGGCTTGGGGCAGTGGAGCAGCTGGGGGAGAGTGGGACTTGAGTCCCCCAAAGGGAGCTCACCTCCCCATGTCCTGAACGTGGCCCCTTTGAAATGCCTGTGAGGCTGGAGCTCGTTCCCTTTCCTCTCCCAGCCGTTTCTGCTCAGCAGCCTCTCCCTGCACTAGCCTCTTCTTATTCTTCCAGCCCAGACCTCCACCTCCAGGAGCAGACTACCCTGCTTGGCTGCTTCAGACCTTTTTTCTCAGGGGACACTGTCCTGTGTTGGTCACCCTTCTGAAGCTAGAGAAGGGAGAAATCCAACCCTGGTCTTTGAATGCATGCTACCAACCCCTGCCTGTCCTGACCTGCCAAAATAGTCTGAGCCAGCTCCTGCTGCTTGTCTCTGTAATTGTAAAACTATGAATGCCTCACATATTTTCCCATTTCCTTATGTATTTGCCTCATATTTTATGTTCATTTTCAGGGTTATATTTATATACATTTAATTTTTCCCATTTTTATTTTATATGCTCAAGTATTTTTTTATGACCTTTGTCATCGTATTCTCCAAGGCTGCCTTTATACTCTTTAGATTTCATAAAAATCACTATGCCCACGCAAACCTATCTTTGAAAATGTCTGGCTTTTTGAGATAAACAGAAGGGTTTGAAAAGCATTTTTAGCTTGGGCACCTGTGTTTTTTCTCATTATAAAATGAATGTGAAAGATCTTCCAGATATAAGAGCCTCAGTGATGGCAAAAAGACAGCCCCAGTGTGTGCTGATCTCCAAGCTGTCAATACAAGAAAGTAAATATACTCCCAGATAATTTAGTTCCCTACAAAAAGGACTGCAGGTCCTGCTCCTTTTTAAGCAGAAAAAAAGCTCCTGACAATGTTTTTATATGTTTTTATAATTAAGGTAACAAACCTTTAGTGGCATAAATAGAAATATTTTTCACTTCCGGGCTTCTAAAGAGTAGGTTAAGATAATACCCCTTTGCTGCTACTTCATTAAGAACCACTCTGTTAAATTTCTTTTCCAGTAAACTGAATTTGTAGCACTTAGGGTTTTTTTAATTATTAGTTAATACCCTTATTTGTAAAATTTTACTTCTTGAAACAATACTTTGCAAAAGCAAGCATGTACTGCACAAATGGTTTCAGTGGATTACCCAGCATAAGATAAAAGAGTTACTTGGATCAGGACAGGTCAACAGGATGCCAAGAAATGGTCTCCTGAGATGGGAAGATCACATGGCTAAGTTAGATCTTAACTTCTTAATGCAGACTGTAATAGTGATTGTGAATGAAATTGTAGCATATAAGCTATATTAACTGTGCTTTTAAAACTGAATAAGGTATCTGTCTTCATGGCAGCTTTTGTAGTCAAAAACCTATATAAATTTCTTAGCTTTATCCATCCATATGGAGTGGTTCCAGCTATAGTATTAAACCTGTACTATCCCACTTCTGACCAGCACATGGGCACTTTTGGCTGCTCCTGCCTTTATCCATCACAGCATGAGGCTTGCACCTGGCCAGCTACATGGTCTTAGGATAAGAGCAAAGAATCCAATCTTGCCTGTATTTGAAGTTTTTGCTTAAAAAAAAGTAGTAACAAAGAGAATTTAGATGTATAAGGGAGAGGACTGGAAAGTTATAGCTGTGATGGAAAGCATAATGGAGAAAAACTATTTTCTTTTAACGTGGGCAGTGTCAAGTGATCTGGGGAGGAAGCTATCTTGTGCAGTGACAAGCTGAACCTATTTGGACTCCTTTGTGGCATGTTGACTTGTTAAAATCAGTGTGTTTTGAATGAATTAAAGGAGAAGAGAAACTGATAGCTAGAGTAGATGAAATGTTGAGAGGAACTAATTATTTTGATTTGAGAAAGCTGGTGTGAGGTTATATGAAGTGATTTACCATGGGGTAGTTATCAGAGGCCAAAAGCACACTATTTTGCAGGAATGTTCCCTCTCAATGCTCCATTTGCCAGCATATATGTAGGCTGAACTTAGACTTATCACTTGCTTTGGTGCCTGAGATAAAAGAACCCATGTCATAAGGGATAGTGAATATTCATTTAATTCCTCTATTGCATTATAAAATAAAATGAAAAAATTCCATTAGGAAGCAATTTGTGTTATTTTGAAGGTGTTAGAAAGACATAAAATTGTGCATATGTTTAGCTCTAGTCTTACACTCCTGTAATGAATACATATATAGCTAGATGACCTTATAAGGGAAGATATTTCTTGCATAAAATCGAAGATCCAATAATCTTTCTAGAATAACGATATGTTAGGTTTACTTGGAAATACAGTTGTGCTTTATAAACTTATTTCCTCTTTTAGATTGGAGTGGTCTGTGCTTCAAGAACAGGCAGAGAAATAAACAGCAATCTGTGCTGCAGCTTCATACCACTGAGTTACCTCTTCCAGTCGTTACTTTTAATGGACAGTTTGTTTCTGAATTAAGCAGTAAAGATAGATGATTAGGGGAAACTGTGTCCTGAATCATGCAATATTACTACTATGCTTTGCCCAGTGCAGTAATCAAGAAACTGTTTGAGTGGGGAAGAACAATTTGTTGTTATTAAAAAAAAAAAAAAAACAAAAAAAAAATAATACCCCCAAAACATGATGGACTAAGTCAAGTGTAACTGTTCTGTGAGGAAGAGTGGACAACTGATCTGTTAACACAGACAAGAGAATAAGACACCTGGACCAGCTCTATCTTTGTAAGAAATCTGGAAGAGACCTTCTTCTACTTTTCCCTTCTGTAATGTTTGTGACACCCAGGATGGCATCTCCAGCTCTTCATTGAGAGGGAAACATCTAAAAAACTGTTTTGCAAGAGAACTATTTTGCAAGAACTTGCGTGTCTGAGAGATACATTGAATGTGAAGAAGTTTACCGGCTTAAATCAGTAGAAGGATTAAGCTTATATAATGACTACAGTTTGGAAAAAAATACTTGTGTATAATTTATGGAAATATCTGGAGCAGCATTTAATATTTTTCTTGAACTAAATAAATTTTTTATTGATTTCATGATGATTGTAAGATGTTATGTGTTTACTTTCTACAGTTGTATTTTTGCAAAAGTGGTACATCTCCATGGCCATTTTGTATCTAACACAATAATGCACTTTAGGCCAGTTTTTCCAAAGTAATAGACATTTCCACTAGGTGAAAAGATTTGGTCCCATCTTATGTGTTTTATATCCTGCTCTGATTGTTCTTACTCTTTTTATTTAATACCGTCATAGGTGATAGTGAATTCATTTTTTCCTCACACTGGCAGTACATCCAATCCAAAGTTGCTTAAGCAACATCAGGGCATCAAGGGAGTTTGTCCATGTGAATACTTGCACTCAGCTTAATTTATGACTTTTTAAAGCCTCCGAAATACCTATGTGCTGAACACAGAGGAAGCCCTAAAATAGTATCACAAATCTGCTCAGACTGACTACCAGACTGGGAATGAAGCCAACCACATAGCAATGGGTGCAACAACAGAACAAAAATACAGAGGTCTCAGACTAAAAAAACAGTTTATCTGACCTCTTCACCAAGACATAACCACCTGCAGAGAATTGCCTTTGCAATGACATATGTTTTCACAGAAGGCTGATGAGACAGCAAAATGATAGTTTAAGACTAACTTTTATCAAAATAAAATCAAATACAGGAGCCAGATTTCCCAATGTACTGTGATAGTCCTAACATCCTCTATTATATGGCTGATCCTACTTCCGATCTTAATAAAGGGATTTTTGACTCATGTTTACAACAAGTGAGTAACGAATACTATGACTGGGACTAGAGGGGCGCTACCTCCAGCCAGGTGGTGGAAGGGGACAGCTGAGTTTACTGGACTGTGTGGATTCGATGGCCTGGCACATCAGACCCACAGGAGTATAAGGCTCTAGTGGATGCCACTGCATAGTGTACTGTAAAGTCACCAAGCTATAAAGTGGCAGAATCCATCTGTATTTCTGGAGTGACAGGGGGATCCCAACAGTGAACTGTATTGGAGGCTGAAGTGAGCTTAACCGGGAATGAGTGGCAGAAGCACCCCATTGTGACTGGCCCAGAGGCTCCATGCATCCTTGGCATAGGCTACCTCAGGAGAGGGTATTGAAATCCAGGTGTACTGAACACCCCTTTTGGGTGAGCTTTTGGTCTAGCTGCCTTGGAGATGGGGGAAATTAAACAGCTGTCCACTTTGCCTGGTCTCTTGGAGGACCCCTCTGTTGTGGGGTTGCTGAGGTGTTGATTGCTACCGCAGCAATGCACTGGTGGCAATATCGCACCAACCAAGACTGCCTGATTCCCATCCATAAGTTGATTTGTTGACTGGAGACCCAAGGATTGAGCAGCAAGACTTGCTCACCCTTTAACAGTCCCATACTGCCAGTGTGAAAGTCTAATGGAGAGTGGAGACTAACAATAGACTATTGCGGCCTGAATGAAGTCACACCGCTGCTGAGTGCTGCCGTGCTGGATGTGCTAGAACTTCAATATGAACTGGAATCAAAGGCAGCCAAGTGGTATGACACAATTGATATCACTAATGCGTTTTTCTCAATCTTTTTGGCAGCAGAGTGCAGGCCACAGTTTGCTTTCACTTGGAGGGTTGTTCAGTACACCTGGAATTGACTGCCCCAGGGGTGGAAACATAGGCCTGCCATTTGCCATGGACTGATCCAGACTGCACTGGAACAGGGTGAGGCTCCGCAACACTTGCAATACACTGATGACATCATCGTATGGGGCAACATAAGGGTGAATTATTTATACCTTAGTGGGCCCATGACACCTCAGGCCATCAAGGAAGACATGCAACACATAGATGGGCTCATGATCGAGGGGTGGCCTTGACCATGGACACTATTGCACAGGTTATCCATGAATGTGAAACATGCACTGCAATCAAACAAACAAGCCAAGTGGTTAAAGCCTCTCTGGTATGGAGGACGATGGCTGAAATATAAATATGGGGAGACCTGGCATATTGGTGAAACACTGGAACGGGTTGCCCAGAGAGGTGGTAGATGCTCCATCCTTGGAAACATTCAAGGACAGGCTAGATGGGGCTCTGAGCAACCTGATCTAGTTGAAGATGTCCCTGCCAATTGCGGGGGGTGGACTAGATGACCTTGAAACATCCCTTCCATCCCAAAGCGTTCTATGATTCTATTGATCATATCACACTCCCTCAAACCTGCCAAGGCAAGAGCCATGGCTGGAAACATATGCCATGCTCCATGCCACTGCCCAGAACACTATCTTGGGCCTTGAAAAGCAAGTCTGATGGCGACAGGACACCTTAGAAAGAACTGAGTCAGACAATGGGACTCATTTCCGAAACAACCTCATAGACACCTGGGCCGAAGAGCATGGCCGAAGAGCATGGCATTGAGTGGGTATATCACATATATCATGCACCAGCCTCTGGGAAAAATCAAATGATACAATGGACTGTTAAAGACTACGCTGAGACCAATGGGTGCTGGGACATTCAAACATTGGGATACACGTTTAGCAAAGGCCACCTGGTTAGTCAACACTAGGGGATCTGCCAATTGAGCTGGCCCTGCCCAGTCAAAACTTTTATGTGCTGCAGAGGATGATAAAGTCCCTGTAGTGCACAGAAAAAATATGATGGGGAAGACCGTCTGGGGTATTCCTGCCTTGGGCAAAGGTGAACCTATTTGTGGCATTGCTTTTGCTCAAGGACCTGCCTGCTGGGTGGATAATGCGGAAGGATGGAGAAGTCCAATGTGTACCTCAAGGGGATTTGATTTTTGGTGAGACTAGCCAATGAGCTGAATTGTATGATGTTAATTGCTATATAATACTGTATGTCATCACTAATATGGTTGCTATATGTCATATCAACGGTATTACAGTAAGAATCACCCAAATTAATAAAGAATGAACTTTGATGAAACTGAAAAGTGCAGTGATAGTAGAACCAGACAAGCGCAGTGGTGATGAAACCAGAACTGGCTTCAGCATGCAACAATCCAACACCACACACCATCTCTCCTGCCCTGAAGGACTGTTTTGACAGATGGAGCCCAAAGTCATGGACTAAATGAACTCAATGAACATTTTAGAGGGATGGACCACCAACTAATGGAATGAAGTCTGTCTGTATATATCAAAAGACAGGAAAGGTGGTGGTCATTAATTGGGATGTATTGGAAAGTGTGGGACCTGGGCATGACGTAGATGGTATGGAATAAGGGGTGGATATTGTCCTGGTTTCAGCTGGGAGAGAGTTAATTTTCTTCCTAGCAGCTGGTATAGTGCTGTGTTTTGGATTTAGGATGAGAATAATGGTGATAACACATTGATGTTTTAGTTGTTGATGAGCAATGCTTACACTAAGTCAAGGACTTTTCAGCTTCTCATACTGCCCTGCCAGTGAGGAGGCTGGAGGTGCACAAGAAGCCAGGAGGGGGCACAGCCAGGACAGCTGACCCAGACTGGCCAAAGGAATATTCCATACCATATGACATCATGCTGAACCAAAAACTGTGGGGAGTTGGCTGTGGGGGGTGGCCACTGCTCGGAAACTGGCTGAGCATCGGTTGGCAGGTGATAAGTAATTGCATTGTGCATCACTTGTTATATATATTCTTCTATCATTATTATTATTTTCCCTTCCTTTTCTGTCCTATTAAATTGTCTTTATCTCAATCCACAAGTTTTACCTTTTTTCTGATTCTGTCCCCCATCCCACCAGGTAGGAGGGGGTGAGTGAATGGCTGTGTGATGGTTAGCTGCCTGCCAGGTTAAACCACAACACTAGGGAAAGAAAAAGGCTGAATTTTAGAGCATTTTTTGTCTTCTCTATTAATTCTCTTCCCATTTAACGTCAGAATTCAGACCTGTGCTCTACTGGCATTGATATTAATTATTGCTCAGTTACTCATATGGGGGGTAAAAAAGAGTATTTCATCCAAGTGTCTAGCCTGTTCCCATGTGAGTATTTGTATTCGCATGGCACTTACAGGCTCTAAGTGAGATCAAGACCTCATTTAATTAGCAGTGTGTATGCATTAAAATACCAACAGGTATATTGATATATATATGTGTGTGTGCACATATATATATATATATACACGCACACGTATTTTAATGATATGACATCTGTCCTTTGAGTCTAATTGGTCAAGAGAAATAAAGGTGAGGAGAAAAAAAAATATATTTTCCCTGAATGAAAATAGGTAAAGAAAGCTTAACTGAATTTTGGAAGTATAAGTAAGTCATGCTGAGGAGACAGGGTGGCAGCAGTATTCAGCAGGTCCCTGAGCCATCACTGAGAGTGTTATTTTATGCCAAAATGTTCTTCCACTGCTAAAATATTAAGAAACTAAGGATATTTCTGTAACTTCTTCTTTTAAACTCTCATTATATTTCCTGTAGAATTTTTGATGGGGAGGGAATAGATAATCTAAGATATATATAAATTCTAATATACAGTAGAAATAAAAAGAAAGTGGCAAAAAAAAAAAAAAAGACAATGAAGTCATAAAGCAGAAAATGAAAGTGGTAAGTGTCAAAAGCATACACAAGGGGGAAAACCTTAAAAACCAAAAAATGATGAAAGAAAACTTCTCCCACAGAATAATTAAATTTCAAGATTTTGAAGAAACAGGAGCCTACGTATGACCTTCAAAGCATCCCAGCCTGTCTCTCAGACTTTATACACAGGAAAGGAGGAACGTAAGAGCTTATCTTTATCATGAATGCTTTTGGCTTGATGCAAATTGGCCTCATACTGTTGTGCACCACCACCACCTCCAGTCTTCAGTGTAATCACCTTCCTTTACAGCAAAGAAAAGTGATCGAGAACAGCCTACAACTTTTGGACAAAATGGGCAAAAAGTTTCCTCAACAATGTCTAAGAGAGAAAATGTCCTTCAGATTTCCTGAGCAGGTTCTAAAGCCCAGACAGAAAGAGACTGTCAAAGTGGCCATTGAAGAGATCTTCCAACACATCTTCTATATCTTTAGCAAAAATCTGACTCTAGCTGCTTGGGATAGGAGAGCTTTAGAACAATTCCAAAATGGACTTTATCAGCAAATTGAGCAATTGGAGGCATGTGTAATCAAGAAGCAGACCCACTACTTTCGGAGTAAAGAAGTCAACAGGCTGAAACTGAAAAAGTACTTCCAAAAAATAGACTGTTTTCTTAAAGACAAACAACACAACCTGTGTTCCTGGGAGATCAGCCGTGCAGAAATGAGGAGATGTCTTCAATTGATTGATAAAGTCATAAGGAAGCTTAACAACTAAGGTACAAAGATTTTGACCTGACATAACTTAGCTTTAAAAATATTTATATTTATTATTTGTTCTATGACATATCTTGTGGCAGTGCTTCTAGTTCATTTTGATTGTATTTAAATGATTATGTTGCTGAAATTTATTTCTGCAAATGTAATGCATTATTCAATGTAAGTAAATTTTTCCCTTGGTAAGCAAGGTGTCTACACTAGCTTAAAATTAATCTATATGACTTTTCAGTAAGGGTTACTCCATAGGAAGGGATTGTAATCTTATGACAAATAGCATCATCCTATGGTGTTTTCTGCTGAGAAAATGTGCTGCTACTTCCCATCTCTATATTTCACCTACGTATAGAGAATCATGTATTTGTGAATGGAGTACACATCCCTCACCTTACAGGAATCACTAGATTTGTACTGATTGAGACTGTGTCAAAAATATAGTATGTTGTTTATTTAAGTGGTCCTGGCTGAGGTTGAGACCATTCATTAATCTTTCAAAGTTTGTATGCTCTTTTCCAAGAGTGTATTTTTTTTTTACATTTGAGTCATTCTAACATTTGCTTTATTCAAAGAGGTAAAGTAATTCTAGAAGGATTTGTCTACATAGGATGTTGTTTGCAGTAGCTATGGCTTCTGCAATAAATTCTCAGTTGGACATTGTTACTTTTAATTGAAGTATCTTTGCCTCCTCTGTCTATCTGGGGGAAAGGCTATTTTTCCTTCCTGCTGTGTTTCCAATTCACTTTAACTTCTTTGACAAGCTTATTTGAAATAACTTCTCTACATAAAAGTACCCTAAAGCCACATCTGCCTGTGGCACATCCTACTTGCTCATAGATGTATTCATCCTGGCTAGTGCAATCTCAAACAGCACCATTCAGTGCTGTGTTTTATTGCTGCATGAAATTTTCTCCCTCTTTCCCTTTGCTCACAAACTGGCCCACAGAAACATACAGCCCGTGGTATTCCAATGAATATCCCCTCCAAACCACATAGCCTTGAGTAATAATTGCAATATAATAAAATTCTTTAAAACAAATTGCAACAAAGTGGGCAAAAATCCACTAATTTCTGTGAGGTCAAGCCTGGATTTTACACTTGGGAAATTGTCCCTGGGTAACTCCATTTCAGATGGTTGTGTTTTCCCTAGTCACTTGCTGTATGTTAGTAAGGGTGAAAACAGAGTTATATCCAGGCTCTGTTACTTAATGAATATTGGTAAAAATTTGGTAAAAAACCCAACAACTTAAAAAAAAAAAAGCTATTTCCTCTGGCCAAGGCTGATGTACATTCAGCACAGGCTTCTGGGTCTGGCATAAAGAAGCAGAGGAGAGAGAGCATGGCTGTGGCTCCCAAGAGAGGGTGATGTTAGTCCCAGAGGGCTGGAATTGCTGAAGGTTGATTTATGCATCAGGTGAGGAAGCCCTTTAAAGCTTTGCCTGATCTCCAGCCATTCAGAAGAGTGTCATTCAAAGGGGTGATAATAAAAAGGTGCATCTAACCAAAAAACTGACTGGTAAGAACAATAGCAATGGTACACCAGGTCTCAGGTACCATATCTATGACACAGGTCTCTTTTGTAGGGTGTACATACTCTCCTCTCTACCACTCATGGATGCAAGCTAAAGAAGTGACGAGAGATGTGGATATCAGGTCTGAAGCTGAAATATCAGAAATAAAACCAGCTAACAACTTCACCATGATCCTGAACAACAGAAAAGACCAAAGAAATAGAGCAAAGTATCAGAGCGACTTTTCCACCTGGTGACACCCTGTCACAAATGTTACAGCAAAATGTGTATTTCTTGGGCTTTGTAACTAACAGCACTTGAAATGGCCTCACTGCAAGATTGTTTCAAATCTTATTTCTGCTGCTTGTTTGGTTTTTTCACTTCTTCAAGCCTGTACAATAAAAGGACATTCAGCCTACTTACCTTTCCAATTCTGATATCCTAGGTGGCTTCTGCAATGCAGTAAACTGTTAGTGAAATGGCCTCATTTTTACTGAAACTTGGAAATGGCATAAAGTATTTGCAGCTGCTGTCTCATGAAGGATCCCAGTTTTTATGGCCTCACTTGCCTGCAATGGGAATATGTTACTTCATGGCCCACTGATTGTTCAGAAACTCTCATACCATTAAGCTTTCTTTTTAGTTCATAACTATCCTTAAAAATCTCATCACCAAATAAAAATATGTTTTGACATATCTCAGTCATGGTACTTTGCAGTGCAGGAAAAAACAGAATGGGCACTAGAGGGCAAAGTGAGATTATAGACAAGTGTAAGAATTGTAGGTGAACATACATGTATTTTACCAGGACAGTGTTTCAGCTCTTTATGATCATGGTGCTCATCAATAAACTGCTATTGGGTTCACAGAAGGGAACTGAAAGGAAAATGAACTATTCTTGAAAGAAAGAAGATCTCAGAGATTATGGACAGGAGCTCATAAACCAGCATTTGATTTCAATTACTTTTTGGCCAACTCTGCAGTAAAAGAAATTATTTGTACTGAGACAATGTCTAGAAGACCCATTTAAAGATGGGAACCCTGGAACACAGATTGTTGCTGAACAAATAGAAAGGAAAAAGAAAATAGTAAACCAATATATCTTTGTTTTATTCCTACTTTTTCAAGAAAGGTAAAGAGTCTTTAAAGTAAAGGAAGAAAGCTGGAGAGTCAGAAGATTCTCTCTCTTCTCCTTGTCATTGTAACATTTTGGAGCATTCTGTATTTTATGGCCATCATGTTACCAGGTTAGCTGTATATTATGCCCCTGGCTAACTGAAACCCTCTGGTATTTCTTCCAGTTGGTATTTTTCTAGAAGTTAAACAAATGTAGCAAAATATAGTTTTTCACGTACATTATTTTCAAATGGAAATTAATAAAATAGTGAATGTGAAATCTCAAATCCCAGCTGAAAATTTAACATAGATGAAACAAAATCCTTCTAAGCTGGGACTGCTTGTAGGCCAAAAAGTTTCATAAATTTTCTCATAAGACTCATATACCAGTGCTGTGCAGCACAGGTCCCAGTCACAGTTGTAGCTGTTCTCATGGCTAGTCTCACAGCACCTTGTTTACATGTGCTGTGCTGCACTTTTTGGGAAACTGCACTAAGTTATAGGGCTTCATCTATGCAGAGTCTGTTTTCTGGAGTGGATTTTTGGGACTGGGGACAAACACCTTGCATCCCACATGAAACTTCAGAATAGCTACAGCAGAACTGAAGAATGCTTATTCCAGACTTTACTCTGGAAAAAATTATTCACAAGTCACAGTCAAACACAGCTGTCCAAAGCAATTCGTCCATGGGTTTGGTCTGTTCTGTCAGCTCTGGCTTCACTTCATTTTTAAATTGGAAAAAAAAAAAAAAAACCACAAACCCAACACAGAGAAAAAACCCAAAGCAAAACAGAACAAAAGCCCGTGGAAAAAACTCTCCAAATAATCATCCAGCATTAGCCCTTGTTGCTAGGAAGGACAGCCGTGAATTACTTCAGAGCAGCCATAGGGAAGTTGCAGCAATGGCTATGATGGTGGAGTAGGCACAGTGACACCAGGGTTGAGGGGTGTGGACTGGAGAGGGGACCAGGAACCGCTCATGGGGATACAGCGTGCATGGACTGCTGCATCCCGCCAGTCCTCACCCCTTCCAACCCAGCCTGCCCCTTATCAGGTGTAACCCTGACCTGTTTTCCCCCTCCCAGTTGTGGAGGAATGTTGGGTCCTTCCAGGGAGCGACCAGAGGGGAGACCAAGAAATGAGGGTGACAAAGATACAGAATAAATCTTAGAAGAAATTGTCAGTCCTCAGTTTTGACTGGCAGAATTAATTTACTTTGCTTTAGAAATTTAATGCAAAGAAAAAAAGGTGAACAAAGCAAGTAAGATTGCATTTCACACTTTCCAATAAGATGACTGTGCTTTTTAATATCCAAAAATGTTCCTACTAATCCTCATATAGGCAAGGATGAGTCATTTATATCACTGTTTCCCACAATTCTACTGACATCAAGAAATCCTGGTAAGGTGCAAGGGCTTTTTTCAGTGCTGAGGGTTCCTAGAGGAGCAAACTCTGACAGGGAAAGCGAGGACAATCTTTCTTCTCAGCCTGCAGTGCCACAGCCCATTCTGCAAACTGGCAGCCCTCTGTTTTAATTTGAGGGGGGCTGAGGATGAAGCAATGGTAAGTGATGAGTATATGAGCACAGAGAAATTCATGTCCTGCCTCAGTTCTCTCCACAAGAGGCTGCAAGGTTGATTTCATTTTTCTAAGACCGGCCTTCTTGAGCCCAAGTGCTTGCAATTAGGATCCTAAAACCACATGTTACCTTCAGCAATTAAGAATTCAATCTTCTAAGCAAATAATATAATCTGCTTCTGAAAGTGTGGAAGTAAACACAGTTAATGCTCCTCTTTACAAAATAACTGTTAAAATATGGTAATGCATTTGCAAAGTCAAAATCGACATTAATGAGATTAAATACTGAGATTTCAAATAGCATGTTTGCCCCTTGCACACCAGTTACCACCATGTCTACTCACTGTAACTCTTATTGTTGGCTGTATTCTTCAAGTTTCTTATCTTGGTAGGCCAGAACCTGCACAACTTCCTCTAGACTTAGCTGGAGTACTGTGTATTACAGTTCATTTTCCCAGAAAGGAAATATTTTGACAGCCATATTTATATAAACCAGAAAGCTTTTCTTCTAAAAAAAAAAAAAAAAGCTCCTCTTTGACTTCAAATATTTTTGAAAATGTTGCTCTCTCTTTAAGCAATTAATATACTTTCTCTTCAAGTCTCTTTGGCTTCAAGGTGGACTCAGTTCTGGTCTCCACTTTTTGGGAAAAGCTCACATTGGCTGTAACAGATCTTTTCACGTGATTATAATTTTTTAACAGGCAAAAATAAGCACCTGCTGCTTGTAGTAGAACTCATGCTGTTGTCCTCAGGACAAGCATTAAATCCTGTCACAGCTACTCACATGTATTTAAAAATGATTTGTGCTGAATGTGACTACTGGTCACTAGAAGTATTTCAAGATACTAAACCCTTCTTTTTCTTTCTTCTTTTTTTTTTCCTTTTTTTTAAAAGAAAAATAGGGCACATCTCCCTCACCTTCCCAATTCCCCATAGCATGGTAACGGTCACTATTTGTGCAAACCATTAAACTCCTAGAAAATGTCAGAAGCTATTATCAAAGCTTCCATTATGAGTGACTTGGTAATGTCTAACACTTAAAAAAAGGGAAATCTCACCACCCATCAAGCAGTAATTCCTCCTTATTATTGTAGTGGCATATTTGACAGGCCCGTGGGTCTCATCCAACAATGAAACTGAGTGCAGTGAACTAGGAGGCACAGAAACTGTAGAAGCATGACTCATTTCTGAACTTGCTATGTCTTTGATATTTAGTTAATCCTTTCACTGCCTCCCTAGCAAAACCAGTGAATGTTCCACTCTGCTGAAAAGAGGCTGGTTGGGAATGAGAAGAAAGGACAGAAACCTCTACTAAAGGCTAAAGGATATTTTTTTAAAAATGTAAAACAGGTGATGCTGTTTAAAACACTCCCTGTAAGAAAATTAAATTGTAAAAAATTGTTACCCTAAAAAAATAGATTATACTGTCCCTGAATATGCAGATTCAGATTCTTTAAGAACAGTAGAACCAGGTTATAATATTGAGCCTAAAAAGAAGTCATCCTTTGCATCATAAAAATAAGTTGCTTCCATGTAGAAATAGTTTTATGAAAAACAGGATTAAGGTGTATTACAGAAACACAATGATTTGCATTTTTATCCTATGCTGAGAGCACAGTCAGTAGTTTTCTACTGGTTACCTCTGCCTGGGGATTGGGGTAATATCTTGTAGTCTGGGAGATCAATGCTTGAAAATAATGAATCCCCAAAATCAACATATTCCTACAGAGTTGTAGGGCTGGTTGTGAGTACCAAGGTCGATCTAGAGGCCCGATGACGTGCTCCCTCAAAGACTCCCAGAAGTGACAAGTAAGGATCCTAAGGCTGTCACACATCCTCCAAGTGACATTTTGGGAGGTCTGGACAGGAGCTGCCAGGAGGATCTTGTCTGACTTCCCTCATCCTTCTTCTTGTTCTGCTCCCCCTGAAGGGCAGTGGGAAGGAAACGCCACTAGTCTGCTTTTTCTGAAATACCCCTGCCTGCATTGGAGCTGAATTGTCCTGAAAGATGGCAAATGCAAAAGATCACTCATAGATGGCCAAAGCCAGAGTGGCTGGGATCTTTTTTTCCTCCAAAAGCATTTCCAAACTTCATTATTTTTCACCTGATGAAATTGTAAACCTAAAACTCCTGCCAGCTCTGTATCTTTTTGGTGGACCCTTCTGGCACGATGCTTGCTCTCCCAGTACACCTTTCCCCATCCTAAAGCAGCCTCTGGTGTGACTTATTCTGTTAGATGACAGCAGCAAGTTAGCTCCAGTAAGGCAGGACCTGTTTGCAAACCAGGGTCTCTGCTGAATTTACAAAATCACCAGGGTATGAGAGGCATGGAGCTGACACGGCTGCTGCTTCCTCTTTTGCCCAGTTTGAGAGTATAGACAAAAACATTGACACTTTTACCCATTAACCTGCTTGCAGTGTGGAGATGGCTTTGCTTCCCCTGCTGCCTCCGCACAGCCTTCCTTTTCTCACTGGCAATCTTGGTCACACGACATAAATACCAGCCAGCACTGTGCAAATACTCTGCCTGCTATTGAGAAATAAGAGTGCCCAGCACATCAGCCCCACAGCCCCCAGACAGCCCAGGATTTACTCTTTTACTTTAACTGAAGTCAATAGTACTGGAGCGTGTGCTTCAAATTAAACACGTGTTTAAGAGCCGTGATTTACCAGAGCTTAAACTAGTGTAATCAACTGGCCAAAACATAGGCTTGAATTCAGGTAGCCAAAAAATGTAATCACAGAGGAAAGGAGACATAAAATTAACAGTTAGGAACACTGAACATTAATTTTAAGACACATGGTTTCTTTTCTTAAAACACATCTGCATATTGCTTTCATAGCAAGGATTTGGAAACAAAAGCTATGCATAAAAGGATCAGATGTTTTATCATGGTGATGTTTCCTATTTGAAGAGAATGAGATTCTTTCCATACCACATGAAACATTTCAGGGCTGCTGTTAACTTTACGCATAAAGCACCCCCTTGCAATGGCTCCTGACAAGCACCGTGCCCAGACAGAACATGTTTTTCCCACCTCATGACGCAGGGAAACCAAACGCAGTTACGATCTGTTTAGGTTTTGAGAAAGCCAGGAGACTCAGGCTTAACATATGCTGAACAGTCGTGAAGCTTGTTTTAATAGATGCCAGCAGCTATATACAAGTAATTTTCTGATGCTGATTAATGGTTTCTGGACAGAAGTTTGTCGCAAGAGAAGTAGCTGGAGTGGAAAAGAAAGTTTATTTTCCAAAAATAAAAGCTAGATTTTTTCCAGGACTTATTCTAGTCTTTCCATATCCAGCTAACATGTTTCAATAGTATCATTTAATATCTGCTTTCATCTGAATGTCTCTGCAGCTTACAAAATTGTTAAATGTTTTAAGCTTTTCTCCAAACCCTGTGTGCTTGGGAGCATTCCCACTTTCATGTAGTCTAATAAAAGTTGTTATCTCTTGTTACTGATCTTCCTTTTTCATACTAACACTACAAAAACACCACTGCAAATTGCACAGCTAAAGAGACCTTGCATGCATTTTCAACTGTAAGTTGTACACAGCAAAAAAATGCTATTTCAGAGAAGGATTTTTCTTGTGAAAAACAGATCCTAAGGGCTAGCATCAGGCCTGATTGGCCAGATCTACTACAACCCACTGGCTGAATTATATTCTACATCTCCCAAAGAATAATTTGAATATCCATGTAATAGTGGATTTATGAGCCCTGTACCTTGGCTCCATTGCTGCAGTGCATTGCCACTCAAATGAGTGTATTTTTAATAACATATATAGCATATGTAGCATAATAGCAGTTCAGGTCAGAAGTACACCTTTGAAGCAAATTTTCCAGTCAGTGCCCCTTGCAATGCCTCATTCCTCATTACAGGGCAGGCTTGGAGTGCACAAACATCATTCCTTTTGGAGGACAACATCACTCCTTTCACAAGCCATCACACCAGGAGATTTTTTTGCAGCAAGCAATGGGCACCCAGTCCACAGGGCCAAGTGGCCGTCAAAGGAAAGCCCTCAAAATGCTCCAGTGGTGGGCACCACCTCCTCAGAACTGGTTGTTTTGCTCTTAAGCCCTGCCTGGGGCAGAGTAGCACTGTCTGGTGCAGGGGCCCCAGTGTGGGGCAGAGACCCACTGTGAAGGGGGCTGCAGGCTGCCAAGACCGCCCCAGCTGCCTCCCTGCCTCCTGCCAGGCTGTGCCATGAGGTTGGCCAGCACCATGGAAGGGAAATGGTATCCAGCTCGCAAGCTCTTGCAGGTCCCCTTCTCACCTGTGGGAGCTTTAGCTTGGCGGCTGCCCACAAGAGGGATTTTGCACATCACAAAGCTAGGTGAGCTTTTATTGCTTTTATGTATTTGCCCGATGTTTGAAAAGAGCTGTTCTTCCTTCTGCTGGCTCTTGTTACAGTTGTGAGCTCAACTCCTGGCAGTATTAGTCACACCAGTTGTCCTCCCAGAGGCATGCAATGTGGGAGCTGTTTTGCAAGAGCTATGGGCTGAGCCTTTCAGTAGCTGTTTGTTTAAATGTTTAACCCTTTATTTAACACTGATTTATTATTTCCCCCTGGGAAAGAAATACATTCTTTAGCCTAGAAAAAGATGACGATTCTTGAGCAGTAGAAGTGAGCTGCCACACCAACAGGAAAGCCAGGCATAACTGCATGACCCTTCTGCTAAGGTCCCAGATGGGAGATATGACCAGAAACACCACGGTGTTCCACTGCGTTTGCCAGAAAATCACCCGCTTGCCAGGAAGGCATTTCTCACTGCTCCAGGACACCACAGAGAGTGGAGGTGGTCTTGCCAGGAGCTCAACACCACTCACACTAGGGATGAGACCCAGTAAGGCATATTTTATTCCTCAGGCTTTTTGTACTTGCACGTAACATCCTACGCTCATTATGTCCTTGGTGACTTCTTCAGTCATAACATCAAATTTCAAATCTCACTGTAGATGGGATGTGCTTTCAACATGAGTGCCGGTGGAAAAATTTATTTATTGGCAGAAGGGAGTTTATAAACATGTTATGACATTCTTCATCTGATTTATGCTGAGGTATCCCAGACACTTAAAGGCAGAAGTAAACTAGGACGCACACATACATTTCCTCTGCCAGTGGTGCCCATAGTTCACAGGGGCATGAATAAATAGACATTCCTAGATAAGAAGTCGAAAACTCTTTCCTCTATCTGAAGTAATTTAAAGTGCTCATTTTACACTATGCTCCCAAATGATTCCTTATCATTTGATAGTGTTGTTAGCATTGTTGTAGTCCTGGTGATTTAAACAGAAGAGAAAAACAAATTTTTAATTTTGCATTTCTTCTCTCCAGTAATCTTTCAACATACTACCCTGGGTTAAGAGACAAAGTTAGTGGGATTTACAGACTAGCTTACTGGTACAACAGTGAGAAACCAATTTAGGTTTGGTTAGGTTAGGTTAGGCTAAGCTAGGTTGGGCTAGGCTAGGCTGGATGAGGAGCAAGGCAAATGGAGTGGAGATATTTGGGGTTAGAAACTCCTTTCTCGGGAAGTGCAGTGTTGTTCCTGCTTAGTGCTACATACAGTGACGTCATGGGGTGGGGAAGAGGAAAGAGGAGGGGTGATCTCCAAACAAACAGCTGTTGCAGCTGTAGAGAGAAAAAAGAAGAAAGATCAGGAGCAGCAGCAGCAATCCGACCCCTGCAACAGGTAATACCTCTTGAGCTCAGGTGACCTAGACTGCTCAAATGTGAAAAGGAAGGGAAAAAAAAAGAAAGTGGGGTGGGATGTGCCTGTGAGAGAAAAGTACATCTTTTGTACTGGTTCTCAGCAGCTTTCTTCTTCCTGAGCTATAGCGCTTGCAGCTTGTCTCAGGGGTGGGAGGGGGAAGGGGTGGAAGTTCAGACCAATATCACTTAAAAGGAAACTGTGTCAGCAGAGGGGCTTTTCTAGCAGACCTTTCCTGCAGAGAAAAAAAAAAAAGGAACATAGCGCTCTGGTTTCAGCGCGAGGGTTGCTTCCTCATGTGCGGCCAGCCAGTATGGGTGCATGGGAAGGCAGCAGAGTGTGATAGCTCTGAAGGCAAGGAAGTACTCAGTTCATGCATGCCTGTGTGGGACCCCCCCGAGAGGGACCTGAGTGTGGCCTTCATCCTGGCACCTTGCAAGGGACACCTAGCTGGGCCAAGGGCTGCCCCGAGCTGGGTGCCGCTGCTGTGCTACCTGTCACCTTACCTCAAGGGGGACGGGACATGGTCCTGACCACCCTTCAGACACTGAGGGCACCTACCTCCGTACTTACCTCGGATGACAGCTACCAGACAGACACACTGAAGACCTTCATGCCAAAAATAATAAAATGCAACAATTATACTTAAGTGATTTTTCTGCCCGTGGAAACATGTCAGGCTTTGCAAGCTAAAAGTCTATCACTGGTAAAATCTCTGCTGGTGAATAAAAGGGAAAAGAGGATGTTTGGGACTATGCTGCTGTGTGTTCTAGTGGAGTGGTCTTATGTTTCATCTAGTTTCCTAGGTTTTAGCCCAGAGAGAAAGCAGATAAAGTTTTCCGCTAAGCAAGGTTGATCCTAAATATAAGTTCATCCCTAGCATTTCAATGTATTTGGTATAAAATCAGCCACAGTAAATAACGTGGAACTAACAACTAAAACAACAGACAGTAAGCCCAGCCTTCTAGGTCTCTCTACTGCAAGACCCATGCCTGTTTCTTTCTCCTGTCATCAATGCAGGCACAGTACTGAAATGTGCAGTGTTCCCCCAATGCCTTCAAAGGAAAGCAACTTGAAAGTGTCAAAGCACATCACACTATAAGGAATAAATGCAGCAGCAAGTCCATTTTACAAACCAGGCACCAGGGAGGCTAAGTGAGGTTTGTAAGGTCAGCCAGCAAGTCTGGGGCAGGGTCAGGAACTGAACAGCTACCTGGTGGATCACTAGTCTGTGATTCGTCTGCAAGGGTGCTGCAGAAGCAGGCTCTGTGAGGTAGACGTGGAATGATGCCTGCTGTGAACCAAGGGGAACAGGAAATCTAATTAAAGCCTGTCTTTTCTGCCAGTGATCTTTAAAATAGAAGCAGATGGCTGAATTTTGTGTTGTGACACAGAACTGTTAGGACAGTGAAACAGGTTATCCTCAGTCTGCTTCTGGTTCTCTAGGTAGAGAAATCAGTCTTTGGATGAGAAAGACCTTAGAGGACAGTTATATTTCAGTTTCCTTTGATTACACTGAAATCACCTTTTATTCTGTCAAAGACTTCTGTTTGGTCTTAGGTACCTTTTGTGCGGGGATTAACACAGTAGGATGAAACCCCATTTTAAGATCAGGGCTGTTCCTTCCTACAGTGGAGAGCATCACCCAGTGAGGGAGCTGTGCTACTCATAGCTCTGGGGCCGGCATCAATCCTCCAGGTAACACCGGCACGCTGCCCGACAGCACACCTCTACACTTCACTGGGAATATGGGGCTCTCCATAAATGCCAACAGTGGGTATACATTTCAGCAGTCACCAGTACATTTTAAAGATGATGAGTTCTAACATGCAATGGCTGCCATATTGCCAAAACACTAATGTGAAGCTGCGTTTTGCGAATGTCCTCTTGGTTACGCCCTGTTTAGCCAAGATTAAGCAGTTTAAGAATTGTAAAGACAACAATTTTCTAGCCAGCCAATGGAGGAAGAGCTCTGAAAATAAGCCCAAATCAGTGAAAGACAAGTTCTGAGGATGAGACACAGATGTAGCAAACTAAACTTCAGAAGGAGAAACCATATGCTCAGCTTGCATCCCATGCAGAGCCCACACAGCAATATCAGACCAAATAGACTGGTGGAGGTGCTGACTGGGAAGCCTCAAGATTTTTATAACTGTTCCTGTAACTTTCATATCCATTACAGTAATTCCTATCCATCCAGTAATAAGGCTGTTTCTTAAATCAGAACAATGTTCTTAATTTTTTGCCTTTTTGTAATGTAGAGTGTCCCATCTTTTTTTCTTACCACAGGAGAGAACAAAGTGTCATTCAGTAATAAAGCAGATGGGATTTGGGGTGAATATTTATACCACTCACCAGACTTTAATCCGATTCAGTTGTATCATACTATTGCCAAAAGGAGTGTTTATGGAATAGATTCCTTTGTCTGGGTCCTCATATATCTTATTTTCATAGTATCAAAGGGTACTGATGTCACTTGGGCGGTAAATTATGCCAACAAATCTTTCTGTGCTTATAGAAGTGATGATATGAATAGCAGCCATCCTGCATAACAGGAAGAGAGGAAGAAAGGCATTTTCTATTACTTCCCTAGGGTACACTTAGATTAAAAATTTAGAAGATTAGTTTATCTAGATCAGTTTACGGAAGGGTGTATTGTTATTTATGGTCTTGGTCCAATGCTGGGAATTAAGTATATGCATTTATCATAATTAGATAGTTCTAAACACAGAAATTCACTGTGTTTGTTAATGTACAGATACAAATGAAATAAAGTTTGATGGCAGAGACATACCACATGAACACACTGGATCAAGGGGCAACTTAAAGAGATCTTAGTACTTACTGGGGCAGGAAATTAATTGGTCAAACACAGGAGATAGATAGATAAATTTTAGTACAAAATTAACAAATTCCTTTCCCAAAAAGGTGGACAGTCCTTTTCATAGCTGGAGGACAGGCAAGCCTCTCTCTCTGGAATAAGTCAGAAGAAAATACATTCATGGGAAAAGAAATTAAGTATCTATCTCCAGAGCCTATGAAGTTTTGCAGAAAGTCAGATCACCTATGAAAATTAGGTTGGAATAGCTACTAAAGTTAGTCTGCTCCAACAGGAGAAGATTCACTTTATTAAATGCAACGTGAAACACAGGCTGTGCAGAAAGACAAAGACACTAATTTAATGTTTATCTGGAAAACCTGTAGAGCAAGCTGGTTAAAAAAGGGAAAGACAGATATCCTTAAGACTGCATCAAATAAAAGCACATTGAAATGTGGCTTTCTTTTCCATTTTTTCACTTACATTTTTATAAAAACTTAGAACTATGCTGTCTGCTGGAGACGCTGCAAATTATTTGCTTGTACTTTAAGCTGTCTTGAGCACATGCTAGAAGCATGTCTTCTGGGAAAGACAGGATAAGCCTCACCTAGATGCAGAAATCCCGAGGCTGGTGTCTACAGTAGTCCAAGACCCCCAGCAGGGCTGTGCTGGGTGTGACCCCAGCAGTCCCTCGAGTCTGGTCACACCGACAAGGCAGAGCCAAGCCAAGAGGTTCAGGCTTGAATCCAGCACTCAGTGGAGTGTCTTTGTTTAGTTACTTTTCCTCAGGAGGCACAAATTTCACTGTATGGCCACAGATCACCCTAATCACTGGTGGAAACTCAGAAAATTTTTCTGGGCATATCCTAGGTGGTATCAACAAAGGGAGCCCTTGATCCATTAGGGAGAGCACTGTTCTGTGACCACTGACAGACACAGACAGTTTTCACTGATCTGTTTACATTTCAGCTGTTTTCCTTTGATTTCCTAACATGTCCAAAGAGGGTGCAATTTCTACAGGTCAAAAAGCTTGAATGTTGTAGTAAGTCATACCATTTGCCTTATCATTTTCACCTCCACAGCTTTACCATGAACACCTACCTCTTTGTGTATGACTTAATGCAATTCTGTGGACATTCCTGGATATTTACAAATATGATCATCAGGTTCATGTCGTTTGGAAAAGGTAGGATTCCTTCTATGTTTTCCTTAAACATTTTAAGAGTCAGTGACATACAGAAACATCAAATTAGAGATAAAGTTGGGATTCTGAATAGGTGTATGCCCAATAGCAGGGGCTGTAATTTCAATTAGAAAAACATTGTTTCTTCCATTAAAAAGGATGAACAAATTACTGGTACCTATGTTCTGTCTGTATCACATCAGGAATGAAGCTCTTGTTTTGCTAATGAGCTTTATTATTCAGCAGCATGCTAGTAACATTTGACTTAGACCTAAATGTGACTAGGTCCAGTCATTATGGTGAATATTAATCTTATTGAAGGCACTAGGAGGGAATATCTTTGTGGTTATTGCACATGACTCTCTTATCTCCAAAAACATTACAACATATTTCTCTTTCTGTTGCCTGGGGTTAAGGCACAAAAATAGAAAACTAGTGACTGGAAATTTAAAATTATTTATAATGGTGGACAGCTGTAGGCACATAAAATACCTACTTTGTGGTCTATTTGTTTTAGTAAATGCTGTGGGTACAGATACAGGCAAGAACTCAACATCTCATGTTTAGACATTACTCATACATTTCCTCAACATTTCCTAATATTCAGAAATATCCTAAAATGATATCTCTAAACCAACATGTCGTGCACAGTGTTTGCCAACACATCAAGTATAGGGGATCCCATTCTTTTCCCAGCTTCCTGGCTCTTTGTCAGAGCCACGCACACAGAGTAGACTGCCTCCTCCCCTCCCCGAAGCTTTGCTTCTACTATCCAAAAGTTTGGTACTGTGTGAACCTTATTTCTTGTCATCTCCAGTGGTGATAGGGCGGGAGCAAACCCAGTAGTTGGTCCAGACTTTTATTATATAACCACCCGCTAATTTTCCTCTTCACTTTGTCTGTAGATTCGTTGGCCGACACATTTTACTCCATAGGACTTGTAATGCGCCTTTGCCAGTTGTTATCTGTACTGGAGATCCTACACATCCTCATTGGCATTGACAAAAGCCGTCTCTTCCCCAGGTTTTTGCAGGTAAGACTATTTCTCAAGACCCTCCTTCCACGACCCACACACTTCAGCCATGGCTGCCCCTGGGGACATGCCCAGGCTGAACTACCCTGAATGGTCCACCTGCACCCTTCCTCAGGGAGCTTGGTCTGCTAATGGTTTGCTAACTGCAGGAATTGAGCCCTCAGAACTGGGTTGGGGAAGAGCTGCCCTCAACTTTTTTCTTTTTGAGTGAATCTGAATAGTGAGTGCCCCACGCCCAGCCCACAACAGCAGGGAGCTGGAAGATGTCCAGAGGAGTGGCCACCTGCAGAAATGGGGCAGCCCCCATTTCTAGGGCACCACAGGTGGCTGAGGATACTACCTCCCCAGCCAACTTGTTTACAGCCAGAAGACAACATTTCAGACCCTAAGTTTCAGTAGTTAATTCTTTTCCATGCCATTTCCTCACTGACAAGTGTGTATTTATTTTGTAGACAAGCACAAAACAAGATCTTGTGGGGTAGCAAAGTGATGGCAGTGAGAAAACCACCAGCACATCAAGCCTCCTGAAACAGGGTTTGCTGGCGGTCATGCAGTGTGGAAGGAAAAGAATTGATTGAGAAAGAGAAACTAAGGGACTGAAGAAGAATTAATGCTGGGATGGGCAAGAGAGGACAATTGTCATATTCTTGCTGTAAGGGTCTGTGCCCTCTGAAACCCAGACATGGGCAAATTGTGGCAACACCCAGAGGTTCTGACGCTGTTAAGGGGTTTATAGGGCATATGTTCAGCTGTAGGCAGAAAACCAGCCAAAAGATCACATGCTATAGCAGAAAAAAAGATGATTCTCTGACATTTTCCTTACCACACTCTTGTTTTCTGTTGGGAGTTAATCTCAGGTTTTGGTATTTTTCTTAATGCACTGGAAAAAGTAAAAATGTTGACTTGAGTTTGTCTTCAAACCTTTCCAATCCTTAGTATTTGAATAATGGTGAAACTAGTATTGCTCTCAGCAGTCAGAAGGTAGAAGACTAAGAGTAGTTAGTTATGTTTTTAGTTTTCTGGATAGCCCATTTTTGTCAAATGACATATTGCATGGGTGAAGATGTTCCTCTTTTTAAATCTCCATTAGAAATTTATTGACTAATACAGATCTCTGTTCTTTATGCTGCTCACTAAGTATGGCAGCAAATTCGTCAAAATGCAATTAACTGTTTTTCCCTGCCTAAATCTACATGCTTTTACACTAATCTAGGGAAAAAGAAAAAGTATCCTATCTAATCTAATGTGTCCTGTAACAAATCTCATGTCATCTCTTGGAGAGAAGAGCAGCCTGCTAATGCTAATAGTCATTAAAGCAAGGCTTGTCCTGGAAGAGTTTACATGTTCCCCAGCCCTGATATAGTCCGTTCCTTTCCTACCCAGCCATACAGAAGCAGAGATCAGGGAAACCTGCACAAACACTGCTCTGTGTCACCACAACAGACACTAGATATGAAATGGATATTCTGAGCAAGAAAACTGTGACCGTTCTTGGGCAGTGCAATTACTGCAGCGCTCTCCAGGGCAGCATGGCGAAGGTAGGTCAGGGAATGATACGGCACTGTGACTCCAAACATTTGCCTCACAACAAAGGTAGCTTTGGATCCTTATTTTGTTCTTTCCCAAGTGTTCTCTCACCGCAAACACAACTCTCTTGCCTTGATGTTAGCAGTAGTCTCATGCTGCCCAAGCAAAGTGCACAAGCTCTTTGGTGTAGACTCTGCTTTCACTTGGTTTGCCCTGCTTTTGGTGTGAGAGTGCAGGTTAAGCAGTTGTATGCAAACAGTGCTCCCATGTGCCTTGCCACACTTTCCTCCCTACCTCTTAGGAAAAAAAAAAGATATATTTTCCACAATGAACTGTGGAAGGATAGTTCAAGATGCTTACCTTACTGCAGCCTACTGGACTACTGCATATAATCAGGGCACTGGTAAAGCTCCAAGAATCTGATAGTGTCTGCCCTGTTCTGCATTGCCACCACCTACCTGTTCCGACTTTAAGCTTGAAACGTATCCCTAGATGCGTCCCTCAGGCCATGCACGCACATGCATATCCACAGTGAAGTTCATCTCAGGTGGTCTCTAGGATGAGAGAACAGGTGGTATAGCAATGTCAGGGAAGCACACGGGTGGAGGTAATGCCACCTTGGATAAAACAAGCTGCGAAGGCACTCCTGTGGTCGTTGGTTGTTTTGTAGGCCTTATAGCAAGAGACAAGATTTAAGCAGAGTTTGAATGAAGGATTTCTGCCTAATATCCCATTTATTGTGGTTTAGTAGCATTTACAAGGAACACTTTGAGATACACATTACAGATAGTGGAAAAGCAAACTCAGAGGTGTTTTCTGGAAAAAAACCATACAGGATGGCCTCATTGAGGGACAAAGTCTCAGGCCACCAGGCAACTGAGAAGGGTTAGGTAGGCCAAGGCCAAGCCACACCATGAAAGAAAGATGAGTCCTGTGTGATGGGTGCTCTGGAGAAAGGGAAGACAAGGAAGGGTCACAAAGTTCATGCAAAGGGATGTCTCTCAGGGCATTTGCAGCTTGAATGAATGAGAGGAATACAGGAGAATGTGTCACATGTCATTGCAGTTGCCAAAACAGAGTGTAATGAAATTTAGTAGTCTGGCCGGGGAGTAAAGGCTGATGGGACTGGTACTTTAGCAAGGGAGAGAGTAGGAAAGATGTAAGAAAAGACTGGCAGTTTTGTGAACAAAACACCAGTTCTTCATCCTGTGCAAACAGGATTGGATTTACCAGACCAAAAGCAATGTACTGTGGCTTTGTGATAAAAACATTAATTTTTAACTTAATCTAAACATTTAGTAGCACTTTTCTTACCTTTTTTTTTTTTTCTAAACATTCACTAAATCAAAGAGCTATGTAAGGATATCAGGTACCAAGTATGATACTGCACGGTCACGGTTATTAAAAAGTGGAAGTGAATGTGCTGCCTGCTCCTGCCCTAACCTCAGCTAGTCTAATTTGCTGTTTCACTTACTTGCTTCAAATGCCCAGGCTGTCTTGCGGAAATCTATGCCATTCTACAGAACTTGCTGTATCCTGTGAGAGACCAGTGCTGGGAGAGGAAGGAAATTCCAGTTTGATTTTAATACAAAGAACAAGAACGAATGAAAAATGAAACCGTTGTGTTTATGCTTTGTGAGGTGTCAACACATACTTCCTTTTTATGAACGTGAAAACACAGGACTTCTATTTTGTTTGGTTGGTTTTTTTAAGCAAGAGAATAGCAACAGAGAATACCATATTTTCATTCATGCAAGGACAGATGATTTATAGAAGAAATGAGCTGTGGCTGAGCAGCTGCACATGCTTTTTATATATATGTGTATGTAGACACACATACACATATGCATACATGTATGTGTGTCTATTTATGTATGGATGTGCTTTCAGGTATATATGTATACAGATGTGTGTGTATAGGGGGACAATATCAACAGACATTTACTGGAATATCCTCTTCTTCAAGTAGCACTCTGCCTTGTCATTTGCTGAAAAAGGTCCCCAGCGTCTGACTAACCTCTGCATCTACCTTTGATTTGCATGTGTTACCTAAAGGTATGAGTCCTGTGAAAGAAAAGAGCACAATGCCTTGAAGGGAAACAAAGGCAAGCAGGCAGGCAACCTCCTGATTTACACAGAAAAGAGGTAGGATGCCACTGTGTATCCTCATGAGGACATCACAATTGCCCTGAGCAGCCAGGCCCTCCATCCTCTGATGGAGGGAATCTGTTGAGCCCCATCTAGGTGATACTCACAGCCTCTTGTGCATCTGCTTGTGCCCTGGGGAGAGAAGGAAACCCATAACCTCTTCCACTCCCAGACCATGAGGCTGAATTGTGGGTCTCCACAGCTACTCTGTCTCATTGGCCAATGCTCATCCTTTTGAAAGTGGGGATGGTAGCTACCTGTCTGCTGCTTATTCTTTTATCTCACTGAAATGGGATCAGCTCCTGATCACTTGGCCTGTGCTGTTTTCTAGCACTTGTCCACCCAGCCACCTCTTGAAGAGCACGTGACTGTTTGGAAAATCTGCCAGCTCTCACATCTAAAAACGTCTACCTTTTCATTATCATGATAAGGCTTTGGTCTCTAGGTGAGAAAATTCCCTGTGGCAATTCCCTGAAATATCTCTCTTATTAACAATATTGCAGAACTCTCTTTCCACATCCCAGTCTGATTTTAGCGTTCGTAACAAAATGCCCACACCACCAATGCTGCACTCCTTTACCACCCTTCACCAAAATGATTTTAACTCAGGTTCTATTTTATTTATGCTCTTCAGCACATAACCCCGTTCAATGCTCACACTGCTTTCACCTTTGTTTTGATTTCCCTCTTGTGATGGTTGTCCCACCATGCTTCTCCTCAGTCTGTTGTATCTGGTTTCAGATCCTGCGTCAACACTTCCAGTTCCCCAGTTTTCTTGCCAGGTTCCTCAGCATCAGCGTACAAACACAGGACTTAACTACCTTTCACTCTCTGTTTCCTGGCCCATCTATACAGAAGTCTGTCAACATGTGATCTTCTTAGCAATCAATTCCTCAGTTAGGGACCAATGGGTTCAGTAGCACAACATGACAGTCAGGGCAGGGTGAGAGGCAGCAAAACCATTTTTATCCGTTGTGGCCTCTCAGTGCTTTTCAAGATGAGGAACCAGATCCCTAGGGGATGGACACGCTCTCTTTCTGTATGAAAAATTGCTCTCACGTAATTTTGCTGAATAGTGAAGTGATGGCTGCTTTATCTGACAGATGTGGTTTGCAAAGAAAGTCGGTAGCCAAAATGTTCCACACAGGAACCGATAAACTTTATGTAGCAAAACTACCACACAAAATTGCTGCGAGGCGATTTTCTTATTTCTTTTAAGGTAGGAGTAAGGGGGAGGGGGAAACCAGTGAAGAATGACTGTGCTTATAAAACCCAACTTGTTAATATGTTTTCATTTCATGACTTTTCACTGCTTTGACATCTTAATCCATAACCTCATTAAACCTAGGGCACCTTATGGAAGAGGTGGCAGTGGGTATAAAAAAACCCAAGGAAGCTATACTGATGCATCTGGACTGAATAAATGCATGTTTTCTCGTTCAACACTTTCAAATAAGAGTGTAAATCAGAGTGAACTGGTACCATTCTGGGAGTTTCACAAGCAACTGTTGGCAGTACTGAATATTACAGATATATTTATTTTACAGGGCAGGGTATGGATACTGATAGGAAACTTGTCCAAGAAAGCTGCAAAAAGACACATTTATTTTTAATTTCTTGAGCATTAATACTGCCAAAGTATTTTTTTTAAGCTGAAGACACTGCCTGTTTAATCCACTTCTATCTCTTTTCATTTGTAAAGGCATACCTTGTGGCTCAGATAAGGTTCAAACACTAGAAAAATGTTATGACATAAATATTATGGCAACAATTCACATAAATGACAAGCTTAAGCCCACTTCTCCTAGCCAGGAATAAGAAGGAAAGAAAAAAAAGTAATTCTAATTTTCCTCCTCCTTTCTGCAAATCTTACGTGAGAGAGATCCCTTGGGATGCAGCTCTCCAAGCTATGGAAAGCAGAGCTGGGACTGTGAGATTAGCACCGTCGGCGTACTACTCCCCCAAGGGCCCTCTGTATCCCACGGCCTCCCACACAGCCTGCAAGCAAGGAAGCTTACCCCCGCCAGCCCTGCAGGCACCGGGGTGCCGTGGGAGAAGTCCTCGCTCCCATGACCTCAGCTGGCTCATCCACAGGTTTCCTGGGCTATAAACCCAAGTCATCGCTGTTGGCAAGCAAACCTCCACCCTTACCATAGCAGATCTATGATGCTGCAGCCAACAATTTCCAGTTCCCCGAGCTGAAGGTCAACAGGGCCTTGAACAAAAGCAGGCCAAGAAGTGAAACTTTCACTGGAGCATTGTGTAAAGGAAATTGGATTCACCCGTGGCCTGCTATTTTGCCAAAACGGCACAGAAATGAGAGCTATAGAAGGTGCTACCTGAATTCACAATTCTTTTTTCTTTTCAGATCACTGAGAGAATAATTGTTTTATTTGTCGTGATCAACAGTCAGGAAGAAGTTCAAGGGAAATATGTCGTGTGTGTTTTATTTTTCCTTTGGAATTTATTAGACGTGGTCAGGTAAGGAGTCAACGGCGAAACCACGAGGGGAAAATGGGTCATTCTTGCAAGCAGAAACCCATCCCCACTGTGCTGCAGGCTCATTTCATTATTTTGAAATTGGTAGAAAAGCGTATTATTCATTTTAAATAGAAGCTTGGACCTTATAAGCTACTTACTGATTTTTACAAAAATCCACATAGCTGAGAGACAAGAGTGACTTACAGAAGTAAATCATTGCATTAATATTTGTAGTTCAAAGGATTTGACCTTTTTAACAAAAATTTAGAAGGAAATCACAACTACCCCCCGGGGAACAGCAATTTCCAAAATTGATTTACAATCCTAATGCTTTAATTATTTTTTTTTTTAACATCTCACTTCGATACAAGATTGACAGCACAGTAAGGCAGCACTGGCAGGACTTCTTATTAAGACAGAAAGACTGTTCTGGATTAATGGCACTGTGCTTTCCAAAATGCCAAGAGCTCCTGCTCTAGAGACTGAGAATTTTGGTGCAGTAGGGAATAGTTCACACCGCAGGGACAATGCACATGAGGCAAAATGGATAGGAATACAATTCAGGATTTTTATTGCAAAAATTTTGTATGGTGGAAGGTTACCAGTACCTCCCTGTGGTAAAAGTATAATGGTGAAAATTCCACATTACTGACTTTTGCATCAATATCTGCAGTTTCTTAAATGTAGCTTAAGCCTCTATGGACCTCAGTTTATAGGCTTAGAGTAGGGAAGACATATGGGATTAAGAAGCATTTTACCAAGACATAGCCCTCATGGCAACCTCTGTATGGGAGCCAATTTTTTTCTTTATCTTTTTTCTTTCTGCTAAAGTAGCTTTTTTTTTTCTTTTTTTTCTTTATCTTTTTTCTTTCTGCTAAAATAGCTTTCTCCTATTTTAAGTACATTGCTTTGGGGACTGACTGGGGAATATAGATTTAGACAGCAAAGGATATATATATTATATATAATATATATATAAGAGATCTGCAAAAAGAAAGTGTCAGGTAGGATTAATAAGATAGATTTTAAGTCAGCTTCAGAGTACTTGTACTGTATGTGTTAAAACTAGTACTTGTATTAATTATTTGGATTATTACTCCATCCCATTTCTTTTTGAAGTTTGTAAAGCTAAAATAGTAGAACTTAATCTCAAATGAAAGGGTTCTGTGCAGCTGGAGAGAGGCCAAAAGCCTAAACAATATCAGCTGTAAAGTCCTGACAGTGCATAACAGTCCTATCAATGCATCATTATTGTCTATCATTGCTAAAAAACACAGTCCAGCATCATAGAAGTAACAGTGGCCGTTTAATAGGCAAGATACTGTGGTCTATAGCAGCAAATGACCAATTCAAATAATAACACATAGTACAACTCATACAGAATTAGAATCCTTACCTGATTTATTTTACAGCATCTGTGCCGTGTCCTAGCATCTCAAAGAAGCAGCCATGTCTAAAAGTGTACAGGAATCTATCCCATCCCTTAGCCAATTAGTCTTGAAGTATTACAAATTCTTTCACGTAGTTCTTCAGGGACATAAATATCCTCTGCATTATAGTTAATGATATACTGAGAGCAAATTCTGCAAGGTTTTCTGTATCTGATCTTTCCTGCTTATACCATAAACAGCTTCTAGAACGTGTGTAGACGGGGAGCAGCGGTTTCCTTTTTGTATTGGGTTGAGATTATGCCTTAAAAGCAATAACAATAAAAAATGGAGACAACCCTGAGGTTGCAGAGGGCAAACTTGAGAGAAGATGGTACATTTATAGCCTATCAAACTCTTCTACAGTCCAGGAATGATGCAAAATTAGTCAAATGAATTAATAAGGGGATACAGAAAGTTTGTTTAATGCTGGTTCCATCTGTCAGAAACAGTCCTGGCTAACAGTGGCTTAAAAATCCTTATTTTCATATCTCTAGCAAGACCACAGGCCAAAAAGCCTTTCAACTGACCAAAAATGCTATCAGACCTCTTTCTCTGGTGTTTGGAAAGCTGCTGTACCACTTGTAGATCAAACTAGCTAGGATTAGCTCACCTTTGGTGACTAAAGTCCTAGGCATTCTGGTCTCCCAGTGAGCAAAAGTAACAGTCACAGTAATAAAACACTGCAATTCATTGGAGTGCAACTGCTTTTTTTGCATCTACTTCCCCTTCTGATGTCCAGCAGAGGGGCAGCCATACTACAGAAGATTAAGTACCTGTGATTACCTTGCTGTTTAGCCTCCTCCAGCAGTGCTTTAGCTAGTTCAGCAGTCATAAATCAGCATTTCCTCAGTCCCAAGCAACAGTCATATTCTGCCTGCCCCTCTCAGTTGTAACATCACTATCTGAAATAATTTTCTGATGGACCAATATGAAAGCACACTGGTTTCTGGTAGAGCCTTTGGGCTGGAGGACTGTATTGCTGTCTGCCTGCTCTAGGGTAGCACCACAGACAACCTTTCTGAAACCATGAACCACCTACTTTCAGACATCAGTTAGAGCCTGTACAAAACTGTGGCAGTATTGCTCTGAAATTGTCTCAGGTAGGCAGCTCCAAGCTCTTCTGCAATTCCCTTGGATTTTTCAATAATATATCTTCATTGTAAATACATGATCATTCCCTCTGAGCTCATGTGCTGCTCCTCTTGCTGCAGGTACACTTACAACATGTTAGCAAGGATGGGAATATACTACCTACCACTGACATGGCTCAACTTCTCACTGTGCATCCTGCTCTATCCCCTCTCAGTTCTGGCTAAAGGTAAGCAGATGGGAAAGGTACCAACGACTTGCTTCCTTAATCTTCAATAAAATTTGATCAGTTCGATTGTAATTTGTGTTTAAGATTTTTTTTGTGTTGCCAAAGTGGTCATAAATGTTTATGTTCTCATATTAACCTGTATGTCACCTATCTTCCTCTTTTCTGTACTTTTTTCCTTAATAGGGGTTCTCTGGGGTTTGTGTGCCTGTTTTTTGGTGTGTTTTGTTTTTTAACAGTATGGAATAACATTCATTTTTCTGGGTAAAGCAGGAAAATACCCCCACACACAGGTGGACACATGGAGTCCCCCATTCCAGATTGACCACATTAGACAGCAAGTCCCAAAGCTGCCTTCTCCACGACTGAGGCTGGCCTTACTGGGTCAGGCCATACTTGGCAGCTTATCACATTTACACCAGGAAATGTGCCCACCGAGATCATACTGAGAGCAGTGCAACTACACGAGCGACAGAACTTGTTATTGAATAGGAAATACTTGCTAATTCTAGTATTGAGAGCAATTAGCACCTCAGACCTACAAAACTGAACTCAAGGAGAAAACAATGTGCATACGCATATGAATGACATGGCAAATTTAGCATATGATATAGCTACCTGTGTCTTAAAGGTAACAGACTTTTACATGAAGCTTTGTGATGATCTTCCACCTCCTTTTGACTAAAGATTTACCATGTTATTTTACAGCATTTGCAATTTGTGTATCACTGCCTTATTTTGAATCCTTTGGCACATACTCCATCAAGCTACCATTTCCATTCGCCTTCTCAATCTACTTCCCCTATGTTCTGAAAATGTACCTGCTAGTGCTGTTTATGGGTAAGTATCTCATCTTCCAGAAAGCTGGGTCTCAATACAACTGGGATGCCTATGGCAATAAAAAAATCAAATCAGTATACCTCCTTTCACAAACTCTCTCTGCCACATCTCCTGCAGACCACTGCAGGGAAGTTCATCACCAGCTGTTTTGATTTCTGATGTCTGTCAATATGAATGATTGAATTTGGAAGAGACACTGTGTGTGTGAGGCATAAAAATACAAACCAAAAATATAAAAATTGCTTCAATGATCCTGGCCTTACAGCTATTTACTGAAGTTTGCTTTTTTTCCCCCCCCCCCTAAAAAAAAAAAAAAAAAAAAAATCAATTCCCATTTGATCATACTCTCATTCTCTGCAACTCCTCCTCGCTCATTCCTCCTAACTGGTATGAGAAGTTATATCTAAATTAAGACTTTTACAGTTTGATTATCCAAAGGGATGAAAAAAGACCCCACCTCAAAACCTGCAAACTCTCTATTTAGACACCTTCTCAACAAAATATGTTTGAAAAATTTGAACTGAATTTGGCTCCATAACAGCCAAGTCTTCATTCTGTTGTTGGCTTTAACACTAATGTGAAGGATCTCATCTTTGTGATGCAGCGTTCTGTTCCTAAGATCGTGGAAGGAACTGTGCAAGGTTGCCAGATGAAGGCTCATACTGTTCTTTCTAAATGAATTGAAGACACTTTGGACTCTACTCCCTTGTTCTTACACCATTTTGTGTTTTGATTCAGGTATGTGCTTTATCATCCAGAACCTCTTCTCCGAAAGGAAGGCACACCTAGGGACAGGCAACATCAAAAAGAAAAGAAGCTAAGTTGATATTTTGTTTGGAAATAAGAAACACATTCCCAGTGGGCTGCTGCATATCATAGGTTAAAAAGAAATTAGACAAAGATTTTCAATGCAAAACTCCTATTTGCATATACATTATCTGGCTGTGTAGAATTTTGAGAAAAGGCAGGTCTCTTTAATGCACCTCAGAAACAGAGCAGCTCAAAATAACTAGTTACTTTTGAACGCTCTGACTTCAAATGGCAGGAGTTTTAAAAATGAATATGTTTTTTCTAACGTATATTAGAGAACTCTGAAAAAAATTGAAGATTTTCACGCTAACAACACTTGTTTTGGTGTTGTTACCTCATTAGCAACAGATATTCTGTAATGTCAATACCATTTAATCTAGAAGATTATTTTATATTAGGCCAACATGTATATTTATATTAGGCCTCATATATATAGAAATGCTAAATTAGCTAGAACTGGAATCTCTCAAGGAGCAGAAGCTGGAAACTTTGCAACCTATGAGATTCACATGCTGATTAGCCCCAGGCATTCGCAAAGGATACTTCACATTCTGGTCCAACCTTCACTTCTCCAAACAAGATTCCAGGAAGTGCAGCTAAACCATAAAGGCAAGTGATCAGGCACTTGTCTACTCTATATTCAAGGGGATATTTAAGGGTCAGAAGTAAAAACTTACAATCATATGTCTGGCAGACATTAAGAATCTCGTCCTCCACAATGATTTTCCTCCATGCTGAACAGCAGGCAGATATGCAAAAGAAGTGTGATGTAGTCAGGCCAAAATATATGTTGTTCTTTAAAGAGAAGTGAATGACTATCAAAAGCCATGTGCAAAATTCTATCCATTTTACTCAAGTGCATTGCTCCTCATACTTCTGTAGGACTATCTGTGAGAATGCAACTAGAACATAGTCTCTTCAAAAGCTGGGAATGAAGAATATGGACAGCAACCCAGTGGACTGTACAGGCAAGAATGGAAAAATAACTGCTTAGAGGCTGACAGGGGCTTTTCTGATGTTTCATCATATTATCATCCATTTGAATTCAAGCAGGTGGGGGAGAAAAGTGAGGTTCTTTTTTTGAGCTTGACTGAAAACTGGGGGGGAGGGAGGAAAGATAATAGTTGGAGGGAAGATAATATTTAAAGGGAAAATGAACACTATCACAATACGAAGAGGCTTTTGCCTAAACCATGCAGCTGAAGAAGGTATATAAGGAAAGAGTGAAGCTGGCCTTGATAAACTCAGTTGTTATGAAAGGTCACCTACTATAATTTTTATTTATTTAATATATGTGTTAGACAATGCCAGCAGACTGTTGTGACCACTGGAGTATTTGCAAACCATAAGCAACAAGGTCATGCATGTGATAGTATAGAGTCAACCTTGGTTTGGTGTTTGTTGACAGAGGTAGGAATTTGGAACTTACTAGAGAAACAGAAGTACTTCCACTTTGGACTTCTGTATGACCCAAACTGATTCAAATGTGGACAGTGTGAACGAACATACAGAGCAGCTGAATAGGATGCCAACTTTGAAGAGAGCCAGAATAAGAACACTTCACATCAAACCACTATATAACATGCTACAGGTGAAACATGGTCATTTTTCCCCTTGGTAATCCAATCTAACATGTCTGTCATCAAACTGCCCGGAATTAACATACCCTGTAGGAGGAAACATGACATACGATATTGTACTGGGTCTATGTGGCAAGGCTTTGGGGAAGTAGGGAAGCTGCAGGGATGGCCTCTGTGAAAAGAAGACAGGGGCTTCCCCCATGCCAGACACAGCTGGTTCCAGCCAGCTCCAGAACACAGCCACCGTGGGACACTGCTGAGCCAAACAGCAAAGCTCATGGTGCCTCTTTGAAAACGTATTTAAGAAAAGGTAAAAACCGCTATGCAGCAGTTGTGAGAGAGAAGAAAAATGTGAGAAACAGCTCCGCAGACACCAAGGTCATGGGGAAGGAGAGGAGGAGGTGCTCCAGACACTGCAGCAGATTCCCCTGGAGAAGACCATGGTGGAACAAGGCTGTCCCTCCGCAGCCCATGGAGGACCACACCAGACAAGATATCCGCACTGCAGCCTGTGGAAGACCCCACACTGCAGCAGGTGGATGTGCCCTGAAGGAAGCTCCAGTCCACAGAGAGCCCACACAGGAGCAAGTTCGTGGCAGGAACTGTGGCACATGAGGGACCCACACTGGAGCAGCCTTTTCCAGGTGGACTGTACCCCATGGAAAGGACCTATGCTACAGCAGTTCTTGAAGAGCTGCAGCCTGTGAGAAGGAACCATGTTGGAGCAGTTCATGAAGGACATCCCATTGGAGGGACACCATGCTGGAGCAGGGGAACAGTGTGAAGAAGAACAAGCAGCAGAGATCAAGGTTTATGAACTGACTGCAACCCCCATTCCCTACCCACCCTGCACGATTTGGGGGGAGAGGAGGTAGAAGAGTCAGGAATGAAGGAGTAAAGTTGAGCCTAGGAAGAAGGGAAAGTGTTTTTAGTTTTGTCTTTGTTTCTTACCATCCTACTCTATTTTTAACTGGCAATAAATTACTCTTCCCCAAGTCAATTCTGATTTTGTTACAGTAAATGGTAAATGATCTCCCTGTCTTCACTTTGACCCATGAGCTTTCTCATCCTATTTTCTCCCTGTCCTGTTGAGGAGGCAGAGTGAGAGGCGCAGCTGAATGGGCATCTGGCAACCAGCCAAGGTCAAACCTACCACAGATATTCATATTAAGCCATGTTTATTGTTTTATGCTAAAAAAAAAAAAAAAATCCAGATGTGATGCTCTCCCTTTGTATTGATTCTTACAGCTGGCTAAAACGCTGGAATAGGATAAAGATTCTTTAAAATTCACTAGGGGGAGGACCCCTAGACCTAAACTGCAGGAAAAAGGTATGAAGTTAATGACAGAAGACTTCCCCACCTCTTTCTGGTGCAGAGGTACCTTGGGGTAGGTAACTGGGAGATCCAGGGAATCAGCCTTCCATGTGTGACCACAGCAAGCCACTGTAACTTCAGCTCCAATGCCTTACCTTACTTTCTGGAAAAGCTCAGGACTGGGCAGGCGAAAAGGTGCTTAAAAAGTTGCCCAAGTCTTTCTACCTCTGGAAACTCAAATCTTTGTTCAAAACTTGTATCAGTCTTGAGATCCCAGCTCATCTGTATCTCCATTTAGATCATCTGATATTGGAATCAAAATAAGCATTGTTCTTACACAGCTACATAAACACAGGCAAAACAATGTACTGTATAGACAAGGGTGAAGAAGTATCACTAGGGAAGTGATATATAATTGAAAGTGGTTAAACAATCTCTTTAGGAACAGAAGGGTATCCGACTACTACATTTGTCTGACATTTAAGAAAACACTATTTTTAGTACAGCTTATGTACTTTGAGACTGAACTCATAAATATGCGTATGAAACACAGTGTGGAAAAGAAATTATACCTAAGTGCTGAAGACAAAAAAAAAATTATCCCTTCTGTTTGCCTACAGAACAGCTATGCTGGAGTCACAAGCTTCCTTTACTGCCTGCCCACACATCTAAAACATCTAAAATGCAGCAGCAACTAACTTGCCCACCTCAGTCCTTGAAAGTCATTGTCTCCAGCGCAACATACTATTTTGAAAGGGATCACCTAGAAATAAAAATCATATTTATTTTTCCAGCACTGGCACACAACAGGAAGAATAGTCTCTTCAGCATAGGCTAGGTGTATACTTGCAGTTACAGCATCCCAAAAGGAATGGAACTATAGAGTGAAAGGATTCACAACGAGGACCCAACAGCCAACTTACCTGCCTTTCAGAGCGTTTTACTTCAAACCATCTCTAGTGTAGTCCTGTGGGCTGAACACAGAGTTGTAGAGTACACTGGAGTATTTAGAATAGAATCGTTCCAGTTGGAAGGGACCTATGACAATCATCTGTTCCAACTGCCTGACCACTTCAAGGGCTGACCAAAAGTTAAAACATATTAATGGCATTGTCCAAATGCCCCTTAAACACTGATAAGCATTGGGCATCAACCACCTCTCTAGGAAGCCTGTTCCAGTGTTTGACCATCCTCAAAGAAATGTTTCCTAATGTCAGGTCTGAACCTCCCCTAATGCAGCTTTGAGCATTCCCATGCATCCTGTCGCTGGATCCCAGGGAGAAGAGATCAGCATCTCCCGCTCTACTTCCCCTCCTCAGGAAGCTGTAATGAGCAATGAGGTCGCCCCTCAGACTCCTCTTCTCCAAACTAGACAAACCCAGAGTCCTCAGCTGCTCCTCACAGGACATGCCTTCCAGCCCTTCCACCAGCTTTGTTGCCTTCCTCTGGATGCATTCAAGGACCTTCACATCCTTCTTAAATTGTGGGGCCCAGAGCTGCACACAGGACTCGAGGTGAGGCTGCACCAACGCTGAATACAGTGGGATAATCACCTCTTTTGATTGGCTGTTGATACTGTGTTTGATGCACCCCAGCACATGGGTTGCCCTCTTGGCTGCCAGGGCACACTCACATTGAGCCTGCTGTCAACCAGCACCCCCAGATCCCTTTCTGCATGGCTGCTCTCCAGCCACTCCTCTCCCAATTTAGACTTGTGTCCAGAGTTACTCCATCCCAGGTGCAGAAGCCAGCATTTGTTCTTGTTAAATTTCATGCCATTAATGATTGCCTAATGCTCCAGTCTATCCAGTGCCCTCTGCAAGGCCTCCTGTCACTTGAGAGGGTCAACAGCACCTCCCAGTTTGGTATCACCAGCAAACTCACTAATTGTGCATTCAACTCCTGCATCCAGATCACTGGTAAATATATTGAACCCTATTCTGGCCCTAGAATTGAACCCTGAGGAACACCACTGGTGACCGGTCCCCAGCCAGATGTAGCCCCGTTCACTACAACCCTTTGAGCCCTGCTGTCCAGCCAGTTCTCCACCCAGTGTACCATGAACCTGCTCCTCTCACAGTTGGACTACTTGCCCGGAAGGATGCTGTAAGAGACAGTATCAAAAGCCTTGCTAAAATCCAGAAAAGCTGCCTTCCCTTCCTAGGTGGGTAACCTTATCATTGAAGGATATCAAATTAGTTAAACAGGACTTTCCCTTTGTGAACCCATGCTGACTGTGCCCGATGACTGCATTGTTCTTTAAATGCTTTTCAATAGTACCCAGTGTAATCTTCTCCATAATTTTTCCATGAACTGAGGTTAAACTAACAGGTCTGTAGTTTCCTGGGTCTTCCCTCATGCTGTTCTGGTAAATTAGAATAACGTTGGCTAGTTTCCAGTCAGCAGGGACCTCCCCAGACTCCCAAGACCTTTGGTAGATGATCAAGAGAGGTCCTGCTGTAACATCCACTACCTCCTTCAGTAGACTGAGATGAATCCCATCAGGCCCCATGGACTTACAAAGATTCAACTGATACAACTGATCACTTACAATTTCAGCGTCCACAAATGGAGAGTCACTGCTCCCACATGTCCTTCAACTCAGAGGACCAGGCAGCCCAAGGTCTATCAGTACCATTAAAAACTGAGGCAAAAAAAAGCATTAAATGCCTCTGCCTTTTCTTCATCCCTATTTGTCAAGTGACTATCTTCATCACGTATTGGTCCAATATTTTCCTTAGATCTCCTCTTGCTCTTAACATACTCAAAAAATAATATTTTGTTATCTGACCCAACACTGGCCATTTTCAGCTCTAGTTGACCTCTGGCCTTTCGTGTTTTCTCCCTACGCACGTGAACCACAGCTCTGTAATCTTCCTGAGAAGTGTGACCTCGCTTCCAGAGATCATGAAATTTCTTTTCCACCCAAG
Organism: Platalea leucorodia; assembly: GCF_965183815.1. NCBI lineage: Eukaryota > Metazoa > Chordata > Aves > Pelecaniformes > Threskiornithidae > Platalea > Platalea leucorodia. Next base: position 38,653,329 of record NC_138858.1, on the reverse strand, counting down.
TTCAAAGAATAGTTCCCTGTTCAGCCAAGCTGGTCTTTTGCCCCGCTTGCTTGACTTTTGGCACAATGGGATTGCATGCTCCTGTGCTTCTAAAAGGCATTTCTTAAAAACTGACCAGCTCTCATGGACCCTTAAGCCCTCAAAAGCAGATTCCCAGGGGACACTGCTAACTAGCTCCCTGAGTAGCTTAAAGTTTGCTCTCTTGAAATCCAGGGAAGCCACTCTGCTGACCTTTTTTCTTATTACATCAAAACATCTAAACTTAACCATTTCATGATCACTGTGGCCAAGACAGCCAGTTACCATCCCATCTCCCATGAGTCCTTCTCTATTCACAAACAAAAGTCTAGGAGGGCATCTTTCCCAGCTGGCTCACTGAGTACTTGTGACAAGAAATTATCTTCAACATACTTCTGGAATTTCCCAGATTTGCTTGTCACAGTGGTCTGGTATTCCCAGTTGATGTCTGGGAAGTTGAAATCTCCCATGAGGACAAGGGCTACCAATCCAGAGATTTCTCCCAATTGCCTATAGAATAAATCATCAGTGCTATCATCCCGGCTGAGTGAACAATAGTAGACATCCACAATGACATCTGCTTTGTTTTCCATCCCCCTAATGCTGACCCAGAGGCTCTCAACCACATCATCGCTAACTGTAAGGGCTGTACAGTCAAACCTCTCCCTTACATACAGTGCAACTCCTCCACCTTGCCTGCCCTGCTTATCCCTCCTGAACAGCCTATAGCCCTGCATCCCCACACTCCAGTCATGGGACTTACTCCACCAAGTCTTGCTAGTATCAATGACACCATAGCTCTGGGAACTGACCAATGCTTCCAGTTCATACTGTTTGTTTCTCATACCGTGTGCATTGGTGTACAAGCATTTCAGCTATGCTCCTAAACCCTCAGTGCTCCCTGGAGCTGCGTTACCATTGCCACCCTCAGGCAGTGCTATGCCATCCCTTGGCTCACCTTTACTCCTGTATATCAGTATAGTTTAATTCAGATGTTTATATACTGCTCCACTATGCAAACTAAAACATGGCATGTAGGCATTATCCAGAGATTCCCTTTAAAAAAAGGCAAAGTTTTCATCTGAATTAAAATGCTAATACACATGCAAACTCAGATGACTAAATGTGTAAGTTAGTTTGAAACAGTACGCTAGAGATGGCACCATTAAAACGTGACGTATTTGGTTTTGTTAGAGGTTACTTTGCACACAAATGGAAATGTCATGCACTGAGATAATGACTGGGTGACAACTGCTTTCAGTGAGTCCTTCTGTACGTTCACCTTTAGACTGTCTTCTCAGTATACAGCTGCATACAGAGCAGGAAATTACCACTACTATACACTATTTTGGAAATACCAACGAGTGCGGCATTAATCCTCCACACACCTAATTGCTGAAGAAATGTCTAATTGCTGTGGGAAGCTCGCTGCCATCCCACAGTAACATTTTTAGGTGAGAAAAGCCCATAAAGAAGTCAGAGGAGAATTTCTTCCACAGGAAATGTTATCAGTCCTGAAATTACGAGAATTCCTGTGATGGGGTGTGGCTTCTAGATGTAGGGTGGTAACATTTCATGCAAGCTGCTCAAAATCAACAATGCTCTCACTAGTACTGCTTTGGAAGACATTAGAGACCAGTGCCCAAGCAGTTGTATTCAGTTAATTTTTGTGTAGTCTAGTGAGGAGGATTGCTGAATACAAAACCCCTTTTACAGTCTGTCTTAGCAAGACTGCAAAGTGGAGAAGTTCTCTACTCCTGCAGAAAGAGAAGAGTGTTAACTAAGGAAAATGGCATGGGATAATCTATTTAAGATGGCAAAGGTGGAAAAGAGTTGCTGTATTGTCCCTTTTGCCTAGAGGCAGAGAAAAACTCTTCTTATGTGTAAAGGAGGATAAAGGTGACAAGAACAGTTATAAGTGGAAAGAAAACTACAACCATCCTGGAGCTGGGGACATAGCAGCCATTAGCATCATTGACTTATTTCAATGATCTTGATAAAGCTATTGCAAAATTGACAAGCTATCACCCCTTTCAGAAACCCTGCTCACATCATATACCTTCAATGTCTTGTCACTACTGTGCAAGAGCATCATGTTATTACTAAAAAAGGATTATCAGTTAAAAAACAACGCTCATTCAGAAGTCTGTTACACAAAAACATACTTTAGTAAACAGGCTACATCTAAACAAATTTTACAATTTTTTTTCCCCCACCCATTCCTACAAAGCTTCCATGAGTTAAAGGAATATTCCACTTCAGCTTTTGAGGCTCCCAGGTGTCACTTAAACAACTCAACTGAAACAACTGAATGTGTGTATCTTGTTTAGATTCAGCACAGCTCAAACCATGCTAGGTAGTTTGTAAAAGAACAACAGCCCATCAGTGAAAAATAAAATATTGTATTTCACCTTATGAGTCTTTGAGAAGAGGTAAAAGGATAAAAAAAACCCTCAAAACATTCTGATAGTAAACCTCTTTGAAATTGGTCTTCTTGATGCCTGAAGAGTAATGTTATGCTTTCAAGTATGAACAGTTTTCTTCATTGGATAAGATACAGCATGCAGCTACCACCCATAAGCTTTAGTCCACACTGCCTTCTTCTTGAACTCTGCAAGAGATCTCAAGGCCAGAAGTGTAACTGTGAAAACAAGGACAAATGACATTAATTTGTGCAGTCCACACTGGAAAGGATGCGAGAGGATTCTCCCTAGTCATTTTGCTAACACAGGTATAGATTCAAGTTCGTCTTTTACTGACTCTTTTCATTTGCATTTCATTTTTAAGGGTAACTTCAAAAACAATTGACAGATCTATCACTGAAATACACTTGTAGGACCAGAGGTACCGTTAGGTCCTTTGGATCTTCCGTGGCACATCCTAAGTGTCAGTAGATGAGACAACAAATACAAGAATGTGTTACAGACAGGAATGTTAACTTACCTGTGAAGGTTTCCTTAAAGACAAAATATAGCTCTTCTACATGTGCTAACAGTACAGCATCATTTCACTCCTTTTAACAACTAGATTTTGATCTGTACTGGTAGTTATGGCAAAATAAGGATCCAATTAAAAATATCCTACCTTTCAGCAGGTCTGTGGAAGATTTTGATAATGCTTCCTTAGGACTTTCCATCATATTGATCAACCAGTCAATAAACTAAAGATAGAAATATAAAGGAAAATCTGATTTAAAAAAGCCTCTGTATCAGAACACCACAAATACTTTTCAGTTTGACAGGCAACATCTGACTGCTGCTAAGCTCACAGTTATCTAATCAGAGGCAGTGGCCAATCAAGCTTCTGCCCAAACTATCCAAATGCTCTAGAGTACATCTCACTCTCAGTGCAATTTCTCCCACAGCTGGATCTGAAACTCCCTTTCTTCCTTCTCATTACCTCAGCAATAATTCTTTGTAATGAATAAGGCACAGTAAAGAGTTTCCCTCCGTCTTGCCTGTTCATGCCTTTTACCTATTAATACAATCCTTTCTTATCAGTCTCTTGTCCAAACGCTTTACTGCAAATCCTTCAGAACTCTTACTGCCTTTGTCCCTCTTTTGACCTCTCATTTTTTGTTGTTTTTCTGGCAGAGCAGGGTGCCTGGAGGACAATGTGGTATTTCAAACTTATCAGGATGATTTTCAGGGCATAGTCTCAAATTCTTCTCTAAAGCGTAATTAGGCACTCGCATATTAACAACCCACTCCTGCCTTCCTCCCACATTCTGAATTCTGACTTCAGCGGTAACTCTGAGTACAGGAGCCAGTCCTTAATGGATTCTGGTTTGCACAGAACAGCTAACTATTAATCTATAGGTTTATAACAATATTTCCACATATCTCAGTCACAAGCAATCTACAGTAGGCTTGCCAAATTAGGTACAATTTTCCACACTTATTTTCAACTTATACTTGAAAATTGAAGACACACACTACAAACTGCACAGATCTTTGATTGCCCTAAACTGCCACTGTGGTGATGTCCAACTGCAGAAGATCTGTTTTTCAGTGTTTAAAAGACTGACTTGCTACCAGCAGCTGCCAACTCTCCTCTCCCAGCTGTAGCCTCTTAAAGAGTTTGACTCCCAACATTGGAATGTTTTTTGTTCTTTGCAACTCTCACATTTTACTTGAGAAACTACATTTAATCTTTTGAGACAAGTCATATCTGATTGCAAATAAAGAAAAACAAGATCACAAATCAGATGCAATAGATGTAGAGGAAATAACTGCTCCACCTAACACTTGAGCTGACTACTAAAAACGCGGTGCTTTCTGACTCGGGAAATGCTTACCACTACATGCAATTTTACCTTCTGTGTTTGTTCTTTCCAAGGCTCTTTAGCCAGCAAAAGGGAAATGCTGCTTGGAAGGAGAGTGAGAGTCTCTTGCACAGCAAGCTTGTCAGTGGGGTGCTTGCCAATGTGATCCTCAGATAAGTCCAGTAGTATCGTTTGGTGCTTCCATGGTGACCAGTTAGCACTGAGGCCAAGCAGTAATGGTGCACCATGGTCAGCCCAGGCCACCACAGAAGCTGCAAACAGCCACAGGAGGAAATCTATGCACTAAACAGGAAAAAGGCAAAATGCATTTTATTGAATGAATAATACAGAAGGGAAAAAAAAAAACCAATTAAAAAAAACCCCACAAACCAAAAATCCAGATGGTGGCTTGCTCTTCAAAACAATAATCTCAAAATTCAGCTAACATTCAAAATGCAAGAACTAAAAAGTTCTTAATATTCTCTTACGCTCCGAAGCAGCGTAAGCCTTTTTCTAAACTCCAAATGAAACTGAAATATCTACAGAAAGAAAAGCAAAACCACACTCTTCTAAAATCATCCTTTAGATTAAGGCTGATCTGCATTTCATTTAAAATGGGGAAATAACTTCTTTACATCAAGCTGATTGTTCAGGGAGATTAGAGGTGGTCACCCTTATGGTGCTAGAAATGGTTGGGAAATATTGCAGCAATTTAACGAATGCCTTTGTGATCTAAGCAGCAGCTTATTTTATGTCCTCAACCAGAAGACTTAAACAGCTGAATGGATGTAACAGTGAACAATATTAGTTCCCTAAAACTGTCCAAGGCCTCTTAGAAACAGCAGCTGCACAGTTTTGACCTGCTTAAACAGTTTTACGGGTGAATTCAAATTCTTCCTTTAGTTGTTCTAAATACAGTAAATTTGAAGCAATGATCTCCTCTAGTTGCCTTTAGCTTCGATCATAATTTAAATCTCATGGTTATTTTAAAGTAAGAGTTTTAAATACACATACATTCACAAAAATTGAAAAGAATTTCTCTCTGGAGGTAAGATGACAATATTCTAAAATATAAAAGCATGGGGAATAATACTTATCACTGAGGAAGAATGTGAAATACATCAAAACCTCCTTTTTTCCTGAAAGGTGCAAATTATTTTCACAGCATGTACCTCTTTAAGATTGACATTTTGTACGGGTGTTGACTTGGATGCTAAATTTCTGATGTAGCCCATAAGGTCTAGCAGCCAGTCCATTCTTTTCAGCACTCCTAGAAGAACAACAAGAACATTGTCTCACATAAAACACTAGAACGCACCCTTCTTCATTAAAAAGCAAGCATAGGGAATCACTACAGCAACAAAGCACTGACTGTGGAAGAACAGCGATCACCAATACCACTATCACATTTGATTCGTGGTTGTCATGAAGGGCATACAGGCACTTAAACAGTACAAAAACTTTGCTTATAATGCAGGCAACGCGCTGAACACACAGAAAAAGGAATGCTGAGCGAGAATGACTTCACATAATGGCAGCCTGCAAGTCCCACTAACCCAGTGTGCATATATGACCGCTACAGAATCCTAAAGCCTCCCTGAAGTTTTTGCCCCAGTACTTCATCTATGTCTAGCACTGATGTCACTGTACATTAGGCAAGAATGCGGGGAGTGCTGTGGAAATCCTCCTACAGTGCAGAGAGGATGAGTAAAATACAGTCAAGGCATACAAATAAAATCAGCCCTCAACCCAAGGAATGGAACATATTTCATTGATTCAGATTCTGCTGTCCAAAATCCGTTCTACCTCCTACAAACTAATAACCATCTTCACCTTCGAGACCACGTCACTTCATACACTACCATTTCCTTGTACTCTTTACATGTGCGCTCTTTCACGCTGCGTCCTCTTTACCCAAAGGAGCCTCACTTCACTCAGAACTCACTACTGTTTGAAGTTCAACTACAGCTGGCAGCTAAGGCATCTAGCAACATAATGCTTTGAAGTTGTTCCGTGAACACAGGCAGCCAAAGATCCTTCTGCCATGAAAATGAGACTTCATTCTTGCCTCCCTCTGTTCTTGCTTCTTCCTCCTTTATCCTCCTGTGTAATGCTGCTACATCTCTTGCATAAGCTCCAGTGCTTTAGCAGACCCTTAGCTGAGCCAGCCCAACTCATGAACCCACCAGATAAATATCTGTTATGGTTATGAAGAGGCGGAAGGGCAATTTGTTTCCTGTGTTAACTCAGCTTGCTTTTCTGAAGTCCTTGCACTATCTCCTTGGTTCAACCAGTCTCACGGGAACATGGCCCTGCCTACTGTGTCACACACTGGTAAGTCAGGTATTGTATCTGCAGGTTCGCAGAGTTGCACTATTACTGGTCTCTGATGTGCTGTGTACATTTCTAACACTACCTTACACTGAAAGTCTAAAAAGACTAGGAGACACGGATCTAGTAAAAAATGTGGTCTGAAAACCACCTGGCTGAGATAAATTACTTGCAGCTGATCCACAGAAACATAAAGAATTGGAAAAAACATAAAAGCAATGCTTGATACAAGAAAAATTCTGAAGATTGAGTAGTTTCTAATACGGAGAAATTTGGAAACACTTGGGTTAAACCATTTTAAAATTATTTTAAAGCAATCAGTGTAGATCCATCCATATCTGTTGATTTTGTTGTTGATTATTCGTTAAGTCTGACCTTACCTGTGTTTTCATGGCTCACAATACGAGCATGATAGAAACTATGCAAGAGCATCCATAAAATATTTTCTTTCTGGTGATATCCTGCCACAGTATCAATCACGCCACTCATGTTCATCAGAGGCAGTCTGCCTTGAGAAATTAAATACACTTTTGTGAATGTGGCCTTCTCTATATTGTTCTGCAAGTGGAATTAAAAAACATGTTAAATTAAAACATACCTTTCTTGTGGGAACAGTAGATGCTGCATTCATCTTTATAAAAAAAGGGGAGAAATTCTTTCATTATCTAGCAGGCTCATTTTTCTTCAAGACAAATTATGAAACAGAAGACGGTACATATTTCTTTAATTTTACATGCTTCTAAATAGTCCGGCAAACCTCAAACCAGTACAGTTTGACTGTTTTCATACTGCTTTAAATTTTACATTCCCCTTTAAATTGAAATGAGCCAGCTTGACAGTTCTGGAGATTCAGCTCTTCTTGTTAAGACAGATTCATCGCAGTGACAAAAAAGGTTTTCTTAAATGGCGTTTTCCAGTGTGGAAATAAGAACTCAAAGATACAAGGAAATGACAGTTCAGCTTCCCTAACCTATTTAAATGCTTGATTCTCTAGCGAATCTGTCAGTAAACAGAACAACATGGGTTTATGTCACAGATGTTTGTTTGTAACAATCTGATCTGAAACCATCAAGTCCTTCCACACAGGTCATTTCCTTAGCATTTCAGCTGCTAAGAATTCCACTGCTAATTGGCTAATTCCACTGGTGAGCTAGAAGCTGAAAGCTTTTCTATTCCATTGTCATCCTTAGCCATCTTGTCCACCAGGAAACATTATGAGCATGAATGCAAATATAGCACATTAAGTCAAGAACGAAAGATTGTGAAGTCAAAGTATTTCACATTTTTAACAAAAGCAAGGATCCACCAGTTCAAGCACAGCTAGTCACCAGAATGCATTTATGGTCCGTTTCCAGTAGGTAGTTATGTTAACCAAAGAGGACTATGGTCTGCTGTTTGCATCATTGGTCTGGGATTCAGATTTAACACCATTCCTGTTCTGCTAACAGAGCCCTGCCTGAACTTGACCAAGTTGCTTAGACTCTCCAGTTCAAAGTTCCCAGGTCAAATCAGTAGTCTTTCAGTTGCCTTGAGACAGTTTTGGGTATGGGCTCTTACCGCTTTTGCTTCTCTCTGCTGCCTGCACAATTAGAGCCAGAACGCTCTTACTTGCATTGGCAGATAAAACAGTCAATGCTCCCAATAAGCTAAAACACTCTGGTGATAAGAAAAATGGTAAGGCATTCTTGTTTCATATGATTTGGTGATAAAAGACCAGGCATAAAACATCATTACCTTAGAGATCTGGACAATGCGATCAACCTCTGAATCAGCCATTTCTGAGATACATTTTGCTACATCAATATACATCTCCAGTTCACCTCTCTGGAAACAGAAAAGTAAATGCCTGTTTACATGTATATTTCCAGGTTTCTTCATCATTAAAATTGGTGAGTCCAGGAACTTTGTTTATGATCATGATGAATATTTAATCCAGTCTCTAGCCTTGTTTTATTTATTCTATTTTAGCAATTCTGTATTTTCTGGGGGCTTCAATGTACTTAATTATGAAGGAATAATGATATCTGAAAACTTTTAAAGAGTTTGGTTTTTTGTTAATGGAGAAGTGCCCATCCTTGGGCATATTTTCTGTAGCTAGATAGTTTCTTTAAATCACTGTGAGAAGCTGAATCATCTGTGGGGTAAACAGAAAACCTTGCGATTGTTCTCTGCTTCTGTTTCAGTAACATTTATTTTAGTACTACTACTGTATTTTTCCATTACCAAATCATTTATGAGGGAAAACTGTACATTAAATTAGTTTCACAACTTAGTCATATTCTAAAGAATATCTGAAAGTAACTTAAATTGAAATTATGCAGGCATCTTAACTGCTATCACTAAAGATTTTACATCTGCTTCATGTTTCAAACCTGATGTTTCAGTGCAAAAAGATGGGACTTACCATCATTAAAAATATCTAGTTACAATGTTCATACACGTCATACTTATTCCTTACCTGAACCTCATTTGGTAGAAGCTCAAATATTTTCTCCACAGCCTGGCACAGAAAGCTCCAGCAGTACTGGGCAGGGTTTGGAAGTTTCATTGCCTGCATGAGCCCCTGTAAAACACACTGGCAGATTTCTGGGGTTTTTGTGCGGTTCTTCACTTCAAATTGTTGTATCAGAAACACTTCTGTAAAAGACTGTAGTTTGTCCTCTGCAACATGTTTCATCCACAGCGGCAGGGACATGAAAAGGTATTTCTGCGTTTTCATCTGAAAAGCAAAAACTTTTGCTTAGCTTCAGATTTTAGCTCTTCACTGACCTTCACCTATTGTTATAAAGGATGAAATTATAAAAAAGTGGCTCAAACATCACTTAAAAAAGCACTCAAAGTCATAAATACTTCTCAATTCTTCTTCCCTCTTTTGATGAATTGCTTGAATTAAAAAGAGTTCAAACATGTCAATATTCTATTTTCCTTAAAAATTGAGGAACTTTCTTTCAATGAACCCTAGATATCATGTCTCTGTACTGGCAGGACAATTGTGATTTCCCTATATGGTGCCCACTGCATTCGTACATAAAGCATACAGACTAACTAAACAGCCAAGGACAGAAGTATGGTACTCCTGGCACCATTAATATTGCTAGCCAGTAAGGAAGAAGGAATAATTACCTTGAAGGAATGCAAAGCTTACACATTCTATGGTTGAGATAATTTTGTGACCTCAAATCCCCACTGCAGTGAGAAACTGGTGCTCAGAAATAAAATCTTTCTTTTTTTGGTACCTTACCAATTATGTATCTTAGAACTGCCAAGTCTTTATACATCTGTGAAGACTAGTGAATTAAAAATTACAAGACAAAAATACCACTTGAAGAACTGGAAAAGATCACAGGAATCCACAATGGATTTTCTGAGAGCTGTCATGAACTTGCTCCTCAACTTGTATAAACTGACAGTACTTCACAGTCAATTGCACTGTGGGATTCAGGGAGTTTTACATATGGAGTCCATGTTGTACTTCTGTAAGAAGAACTGCACTGTAGTGGAGGATAAGCCCAAATCTGATTATGCTATAGGTCTGTTAACTACCTACAGAATTAAGGCAAGGTTTTCAAGAAGTAACACGTTTTCCTAGATCATGAGACATTGCTGGAAGAAGCAGGCAAGCTTTTGGACAGAGAGGTGGGACTTTTTTCTAAGAGTATCAGCTGGTATAATAAAAGATACTTTTTCTCCCTTCATGCCATGCCTTCTTACATCTCTAGGTTATCAGAGCTATAACATGAAACAAGAGAGAGGAAAAAGGTCTTAAGCAATTTAAGTAAAACCAATGTAGCAGATCTTAAGTCTGCCTGTTATTTCAAGGCTTCAGAATAGCTTTTCTCTCACTATGAATATTTGTTAAACAATATTTCTGCAGAATTTTGAACCTGGTAATCCTTTTCAGGTGAGACATCCTAAACATCGTCACTGAGGAATATTATAGGAAAGAGATGCTGAGGTCCCACAAATTGTCTGACATACGTACACTGAGACTATAGACAAGAGGAGGTGCCACCCACATCCCCAAAAGCATTGCTGCATTTTGAGATGACTGGGCCTGTGTCACAGTCAGTTGAAGGCAGAGATGTTTTACCTCATCACCTAAAGCAGAAGAAAACAAACAGAAGTTATGAAGAAACTATGTTTTACTTTAAATTTGTTCTCAACTCAAAATAAAGGAGGGTTATTGTTCTACTAGAGCACTACATTAAAATTTGCTTTTCTGGAGATGTTGCTCAAAGCTTTTAACACATACATGTTAGAAGTCTCCTCTTCCCATTCATGCACTTTCAGGAAGAAATCTCAGGGTTTGTCCAAGTTCATTTCAATTCACTCAAGAATGAAAATGTGGGAATGGTAAGAAAAGTAAAAATTAAAGAACTCCTTGCCAAATAAAGAGAAGACTTAATCTACAGAAGGAAAAATGAGTCAATATTCCTTCCTGCTAAATGTAGGAATCATTAGCATTTGTTCACATTTCTACTGTTCCATGTACCCCATGTTCATATAATATGTCACAGAACACAGGTTTGTCACTGTTACTGCTGAGGGTGCTTGGTTACAGCATCCTCCAGGTTAACACAAGGGAAGACCTTACTGTGCATAGAGGTTTTGATGGTTATGGAATCCTTATTGATTTCTCTTTAAAGTCCTTAATGACTGGTACAGCCTGTTTCTTAATAGAATAACTCATCATGAATATGTTGAAGAGGTACTTTGAGCAATGGCATGGCTTCCATATAATTCATGATTGCTACAGCAACATAAGGACAAACAATTTAAGTATTATACTAGCATTTGACCCATTAGACAGAAGATAGATTACTGTTAAATGTCAACATAAAACTTAAATAGGTGCTTTGCAAGTTAAAATGTTCTTTCAGTAATGGAAGTGGCCATCTATGTAGCACAACTGTTATAAAGTTCACTAACATTAGTGCATGAACAAAGCAAAGATTTAAGAGTCTAGTATCAGAATCTTCAAAATAAAATATCTTATACGAGAAGTTAAGTAAAATAGTAACAAGATAATTTGGTAAAGTTAAGTAAAATAGTAACAAGAATATTTGGTAACCAACTCAAAAATTGCCTCTTACTAGCTTGGACTGCTAACACATAGATTATGATTTGCCTATGACTGTTCACTTCAGAGCACCACTGAATAACAAACAGGTATTACTTCAATCACCTTATATGGCTTCTGCTTAGCAACAACTGCAGTAAACCTTGTAAGATCAGAAAGCAATCTGCTGTCTTCAGTATGTTTACAGATGAACATATCTTCACAGTAGAATTTGTGAACCATTTAAGGTTCATAAAACCAGTCATGAATTCTCAGGCATGAATAACAGTGACCTAGAGAATCTGAGAGAATTGAGCATATAGTCTTAATTTTCATAAAAATACTCATTATATAGCTGGTCCAGAATAACTGTGTTGGAGTGCCACATTTCTAGGTGGACTGTTAGGTCATAATACAACTGTTCTGCATTCTAGCACAACATGAATATTGCTCATTAGTACACAGCAAGACCTATTTCTGCATGTATATATAATCTAGAGAATGGTGTGCAACTTTCACAACACTACAGAGGAATAGTCAAGAGAAATTATGTATAAAAATACAGATTATGATGCTGTCTGAAGTCAATAAAAACCATAGCCACAAAACCAATGTAGTGTTTCCTCTGGAATTCCCCGATACACAAAAGTAAGACTCCTAAGTGAAAAACAGGAATAAAAAAAATCCCCCATGCATTTAACAAGTTTCAGCTATTCATAAGGCACACAAATTTGCATCAGCATGGACTGCAGAGCTCAGTATAGGAAATTCTTTCACTTATTCTTACAAAAGACTTCACAATCCATTGCAAGAATAGCACATAAAACAGAAGTTGCAGCTCAAGTATAAGCAAAAAATGTTTAATATGTAGCCAAATCTTTCTGTACCTAGCAAGGAGTTGTTCCTCATAGGACAGTTCAATGATTTCTAGTGCTTATACAAGCACTCTGTGTAAGTAAAATAAACACCAGAAAGAAATACGAACAACCTTCCACATTCTGGGCTCTAGAGCGCACATCAATTTAAACACAACAGCACTTGCTCAATCCTGTTGTAAGAGAATCTGCGACACCAGTAATAACAGTTACCTAAATCAGGAGAAAGCCTTCGGCTGGGGCTGCACGGCTAGAAGGCGCGTCCCCTGGGTGGTGGATAGGGGATCCCTCTCTGGAGGGTGCACCGGATAAAATTGAAGAAGGTGCCGCGAACCAACGCAGCCTAAGGGAAGGCCACCCTGACAGAAAAACCACTGGCCCTCCAAGTCATGGGGGTTGGGCAGGAGGCCAACTACCTCCTCCCGGAAAAAAAAATAAAAAGTTGCAGAAACGACGAGCATCAACTCGGAGATGGAGAAAATCAGTAATGAAGTGAGGAGGAGGAGATGGAACTGGATCGGTCATGTCTTGAGGAAAAAACCAACAGAAGACTGCGCTGTGGCCCTTGGGACTCCAGAGCACGCAGCTGCAGACTGATCGAAGTGGAAGAACGATGTTCGCGCCTTGTGTGCCTCCTGGCACTGAGAGAATTCAGATCAGATCAGAAGTCAGGAGAAACAAAACTCAGTGGAATCAAACAAGGGAATACGGAACTTTGCACAGTAGTTTGTTGGGGTTTTTTTAAGGAAATGAGTTTGACACTCAGACACTTATATCAACAAAACCAGGCACCGACAGATATCCTGAGTAGAAAAATATTATACGAGCTGCCCAACACAGGACTTCAGGATCAAAGCTACTCTCCAGCATGAAGTAAAAATGCTCTTAGAAGCACTGACAAAATCAGGATCATGATGGAAAAAGGGATATGCTTTCCTCTGTCACCCAGTGTAATTTAGTAGAAAGTGTATTTCAGACTAGTGATAGCTAGATGGAACTACAGAGCAGTTCAAACTTGTGATAAAGCTGCCTGCAGCCTCTGACACACACACTGGACCAGCATTTAGTGGATACTGAAAATAAGAAACATTTAGTTGAGTTTCATGATGGACTCTTCTTACTTTAGATAGTTCAAATGAAAAATTCGGTCCAATTTCACCAGTGTTTCAGGGAACTTCCAACAGTGCTCCAAACATCTCAGCTCTGATGTTCTCTAGCCTTTTCTTGAGTTAAAACAAACTGTGCCCACACAGTGATCACAAATATATGCTTGAAAACATTAAAAAGTTGGTCTTGAAAGCACAGCAAACACTTCAATCCCTACAATAACTTCAAGCCCTGAAGTGGGCTCTACAGTTTGTGAAAGCTGTGTTAGTAAAGAAGTCTTGTGACAAGTACAAAAGACTTAATAGAAAACTATTAATCTTACCAAAGTTTAGCCTCATCAAAGGAGAAAGAATGGATGCCCAGTTTACAGGTGGATACTGATGGCTTTCTCCAACTAATGTAATGGGTGCCAGTGCTACTTTCACCAGCTCAGCTGGGACAGATTCAGGACCTAAAACAGAAGATTCACAGTCTGAATTTTATACACACACATTTGGCTAAACAGCTCAGGAAAAAAATGTGAACACTGCACTGAAGACCAACCTGTAGTGAAGAACTGAGAAGCATTATAACATTACTGTTAACGTCTTTTTGTATCTGAGAATTAGCTCTCTCTTGTTTGTAACCAATTTTTAACATTAATGTCCTATCAAAAAAGGCTTTTTGTTATGGATAAATAGAAACTTCCTGGATCCTTCTCCTTGAACCAATTTATGAGTTAATTACAGATGTTCCTCATCTAGTAGGGTAGTATTTTTGCATTCGTTAGTAGGAGAACAGCAAAGTTTTCTGACACCGCTCTCCTTCCCCATCCTGTAAGTGCAGGCCACAAAACTTGTACTCCTGGACGCAAGGCATAGGCAATTTTTACCTCCACGGAAAGCAAAGCCTGCTTCACAGGACAGCAGTGAGCTCACTTAGCTCCATACAGGAATAATCTCCTGTGCTTTATCTCCCTTAAGACTGTACTCCAAGACATCTCTCTTTTACCAGCACTCCTCATGTAAGAGCATACTTTCTTCAGGTTCCTTTGCATTTACCACACATAGTAGTAATCCATTTGAATACCACTCTGTTACAGAGAATATTAACCTAGGATCACTAAAATAAGGGGCAACAAAGTTTGCCCGATGATGGAGTATTCCTGAGGATACATGCTAACACTTAAAGTGATTTGACTTTCATTCCCACATGGAAGATACATCATCTCACAGACACAGAGGGAAGGGGAAAGGGAAAGTGTTTAAAAAGTCATAAAAATTCAGCAGAGAAAACTAAAGCCCTAACTACACAATTCTACCTTATCTTTTCAAGTGTTATTCAATTTTTTGTTTAGAGATTAAATATCCCACATTAGTGAAGTTCAAATTAGTATTTAGGGAAGTTCTCTTAGCAAATAGAAGCAGGTTATTAGGGTCGCCTTTTATAGTCATAACAAATTTCCCAGGGGAATACTGTAGTTTGATCTCTTCTTACCTTTCTTTCCACTTTCAATGGCAAAGTCAATGGCTGCCCTGATAAAGCTGTTTTCAGGCAAGTAGCTAAAATCTGGAGGAACTGTGAAGACAAAAAGACTCTTTATATAACTAAAACATGTCAGCAGAAATTATAACCTCCAGCTCCCATGTACATTCAAAGGCCAAACTGAGCTATGTTTGAGCTAACTAGTTCTGTAGGTGACTCAAAGCATTCAGACCACAAGATTATCGATAGATGCACTGGCCTTTCCACTTCTAAGGCAACCTAAACATTTGTGTTGGTGAGAGATGCTAGGTCTGAAAAAACAAATTCATTGACCAACTGAAAAGCCAGGGATAAGAACTTCCTTAAAATGTATCAGCCACCATGAGTCAGGCTTGAAAAGGGAGAGCTTCAAAAGCTTAGTAAGTTTAATACAACAGAGACATTCTGTATCTAAGTTTAATACAACAGAGACATTCTGTATCTATCTAACCTCAGGCACATGTGCCAAGATTATACAAAAGCAGAAACTCCAAGAATCTTTTTTTCTGTGATCAGGAAGTTTACCTACACTTCATATTATTGGTTCCCAAGTTGGTTCACACTGAAGGGGACAGCTTCCACTTCATTAGCTCCCTCCTATTACTGGTATTTCATCAATGGTGTAATCCTGCCTTTATTTTAGCAACGGATATTGCAACAACACCAGAAGGTAATGATGCATCAACAGAATATGAATTTCTGTCCTAATTGCTACACGGAAAGGGCACAGAACACTAGTTTTTGACTTCAGCTAACCAGAGATGATCTCTTCTAGAAAAATACTTTTGAAAAGTCAGCTTGCTCTTGTTATGGACCAGTTTTTAAGTGTTGGCTTTTTTTATACAGTGGGAAGTGCTAAAACCAAGAGTTCTATATGTTCTTTAAGCAGCAGTAATAAAGCATCTTACCGGATGCCCTGTTCTGAGTAGAAGACAAAGAGGACATATGAAGGCGTCCCAAAAGTCCTGCTGCATTTGTCTGAAGGCCAATCTGCCCCGAAAAACTGATTATCTGTTGAGACAAAAAAACACTAGTTAGACAAATTTCCTTATGTTGCCTCATTCAAGCTGGGCACAGACATTATGCAGTTTCTTTAAACAGATTTGGCCTGTTTGTGCAAGGTGTCACAGTACCCTAGTGCATTATCCAAAGCAGGAAACAGAGGCTACCTTCTTACCTGTGTAAGGGTTCTGATGACTTCATTCAGCTTACTTTGAAACTGGGAGGACTGAATACTCTCAGATTTCAGCTACCAGAGAAAAAGAAAAAAAAATAATTTTATAAGGGAAAAAAAGAAAAAACAAAACAGAGAACAAGTGCTGAAAAGACAGATTAAATTTGCATACATGCCTTTTTGTGGGGGAGTGACGCAGAAAAGGAGAAAGTCTACATGGCTGTAAACTCTTCCCCAATGGCACTGCACATGGGCCATATGATGGGAAAATGGAACAGACCCCATTTTACACATTGTAATTCTATCCTGCTTGGTTCATACCCAACATGATTCACCACTGCAAAAATGCGATGCCCTGGTATGTAACCACTGCTGTAACAGCGCAGGGGATGTCATTCCATCTTGCCTTCTAGCCAAATTTCTAGAAGAGATGAAGGTACCATTTGCTTGCATGTTCTCACCTGTATCATGCCTCCTTCAGAGCCCGCCAGTGCAACCAGCCCACTGACAGCAGCCAGACGCTGCATTGTTGGAGAACCCTGGAAGCGTAGTTCAGGATTGGTGAGTCAATGCGGTCACACAACACCACTGTAGGACAAAACACTTGCTTCTTCCAACTCAAAAACCGTGACTGCTATCACTTGTACATCTCTCATCCCAACAACCTTTTCAGGTCAGACTCCAGCATACACTGTTTCTTATTGATACTTACCTTCAGCTGCAATCTTAATGTGTAAGTTTAGAGTTTGATTTCAAACACACTATTTTTGTTACAATGAGATAAATTAAAATTATTATAACAATTGAGGCGCTATAATCACCATTCTGTTAGCCCAATTTTGATAAGTAGCACCTAATTTCACAAGGCATCTTCATTTAATAACCTAGATTTTATCCTTGGATATTGTTCCAAATTAGTAAAGACGTCCAAATTAAGATCTCATTGAGACAAGCATTTCTCATAAATCATCCAAGCAGAAGAGAAACATTTTCTTTTTCCTTTAGCAAACAGCCCTAAGATATATTTTTGCTTCCAAATATCAAACAGCATGTTCACATAGTCCTAACTTTTCCCAGTATCACTCCTGCAGAAGCAAGGAAAATTATGTCCCTACTGTTCATTTAAAATCACGTCCCACCCCCCCCCCCCCCAAAAAAAAACAACCCAGGGTATGAATTCAAACTCCTGTACCTCTGCAAGCACAATTTTTATCCAGGCTGGCATTAGTCTGTTACTCAGGTCTTCGGCTTTGCCATGACCACAAGCTGACAATCCATGTACCACTGCACCTAGAGCTAAAGCAAAACCGTGGGTCTGTAAGGTGAAGAAGACGCATTAAAAAACAGGTCTTCCAAAGGATTATGTATTCTCTTTAATACTTATTATTGAAACATTACTTAAATATTTATTATTTCCCAATAATTATAACTAATGCCTTTGTCTAAAATACCGGATGCTTTCTTATTTCAAGTATTTTCTCATGTCAAGTGACAAAGGATTTTCCAAGATTAAATACTGATCTTTGGCACATAGATTGCTCTGGAGCCTTTATTTTAGAGCAGACTTTCTGATACGAAGATAAAAAGCTGTAGCAAAAGTAGTTTGTCTGGACTTCCTATTTTCCAGCTAAATATTCTAAACAGTTGATTAGTGTAATAGCAGGCTTTGATTCAAAATGGTTGCCTTTTTTTTTTTTTTTCTTTTTTTTTCTCCCCTCCCTTTTCTTCTGGCAAACATTTAACAAAAAATAACATGCACTGAAATATGGAGATTGTTTTTGGCATTTTTAGAGTGTAACCCTAGGACACTAGGGATGAAGCAGACACCTGGAGGAAGCTATGGATGTGGTCCGGCACTGTCTGGAGGCTAAGGGAAAGCAAAAATTCAGAAGAGCACAGTAGATGTATTTTCCTACTAGGAAAAGGAATCTAAAGAAACGCGTTATAAAAGAGACAAAAATTGGCAGGATGCAGGGACTAAAGACACGAAGAACTCAAAAATATCAACTTCTCTTCTAAATGCAATCAAGCATATAAAATCTGTTTTTATTTCACTGTCTGGTAATTGCTATACACCTGTAGACAATGCATCAATGGATTAAGTGGTAGTCTTGGTAATTGCACAGTATGCACAACACGCTCAATGTTAGTTACTGCTGAGAGTAGATCAATATAATTTTCTTGGAGTTACAGTCTGGGTAAAGCAATATTCAATATTAAACAGGTAAGAGAAAACCAGAACTGAAGCAAAGCCCAAACACTGAATTATGACCTGCTGATTATTTTCCACTAAGGTCCGTAGCTTGTTCATGGCCTCCTCAGCCTCAGCTGCTTCTATGATTCCAACACTGAAAGCAGAGACACAGGAACAGGCCACAGAATAGGCAAGTACCTGAAAAAAAAAAAATTATTTAACTCTGTTAACCAGTGTCTGATCAAATTCACTGTAGCAATGTGTCAGCATGATAAAAAAGCCATGACATTTTCAATTTATACTTTCAGATGTTTGTTCCCTCTCTGAAAGATTCTTCACTGATGCTAACATTAAACAAATACAACTAAAGCCTGGAAGTACTTCTGGTTTTACGTAGCTCAAACTCCTGATCTTCCACACAAATGTAGTTATTCTTCTCAACACAAGTATCTGATCTTTATTTATGTGAACATACACAGCATGCTGTGATTCCATCAGGGCTACAAGCAGGTCCACAAGGCCAGAAGAGGAGCATGTAGTAGAACTGTCTCCCACACACAGTGCATGACACTAGCCTCGTGTCCTTGCAGAAGGATTCACAAGTGACACTGCTCTTCTGTTCTTCAGCGTTAGACACGGAGAACAAGGAAATGAAGTCTTTCAGCAAGGCAACTGTGCCAACTGTTTAACCTCCTTTGTACCAAAGCTAAGCAACAGAACAACACATGACTGTAAGGGAAGTAGAGAACACCTAGCTACTGTGCAGGATTCACAACAATTTGACTTGGAGCAAGTAATGCTCAGATTGTACCTCTTGCTGCAGCAGGCCAAAGTTACCTCCCAAGTACAGGATTATACCCCAGCCATTTATAGCTCTGAGAGTGCCTCTTGTGCACCTTATAAATATAGCAGTATTCATCCTAGGGTGCTGGCCAAATTTTACTCATGTAATTATCTGTACAATTCCTTACAGAGATTTTAATTGAAAAGAGTAGGTTTTGCTTCTCATCCCAAACTATCTCACGACGTTAAACAGCTGCTGCCTTCCATCTCAGAAGTTGCTGTATTGAACCCAGTTTAAGTTCAGTAAAGCACTTCGAGATCTCTGGGGAGAGAGAAATGATTTCATAGCTGTAAGTCATTTTAATGCATGAACCATAAACTGCAAAAGGCTAATCCCCAACATACATGTACTGCCAAAAAAATTAAACTCCATAAAAAAAGACCTTTAATAAAGAGCTTTCAGAGCAGTACCAAGAGGGGAAAGAGAATACTACTACGAATATCTGCTAACTCCCTTAGAAAAACAGAGGATTATGCAACTCAGCTGTTCAGCTGCTGTAGGCTTACATACATCAGGTACAGGATTACTTTTTTGTGCAAAACACTTTCTTATTCTGATTCTTGTTTTCTGTTGTAAACTCTTCCGATTTCATCAGTTTTCTTTCTCAAGTTTTACCTCAACAAGGTTATAGACTTAGTGCATGGACCACGTCAAAACTTGGGAGGATAGATCTTGGCAAAACAAATTGAAATGCATGCTCAAATTTAGAAGAGCTCAGTTAAAGTCTTCAAAACATAGAGAACAGCAAATGGGACCATAGCAGCATTCACAAATGCAAGATTCACATCAGCCAGTGACAGCAGCTTTTGAAGAAGGAAACAGAAGGCATACTGAAGGAGGAAATATTAGAATTAAGGTTATCTCAGAGTAATGTGCTGTCTGCTTTCTAGTAGATCAGATAAGCACTAAACAATTGTATATAAGAGAGACCCATATCCACAGTTACTCAGGACCCAACTTTCAACAATTTAATTTGAGGTTAAGGAATTAAATGAGGACTTTAAAGAATGACGACTGTTACCTTTTCAGGCAGTTTCTTAATATTTGTGCAGCATCACAGGTGATTCTATTATTATTATAGGTTTCTTCAGCAGATATAAAACCATATATTGTGAAACAAATAATAGAAACAAAACATTCCAGTACTACAGATACAAAGCTTCAGTAAAAAGTCTACAGTTATTAAAGCGAGGCAAGAAAGTAAAAGGAAGACTTAAGATTTGTGATAAAATAGGTCATACCTCCTGGACCCATCTGCTTTGGTCCTCACTGCTGTCCAGGTATTTGCAGAGTTTTCGCAATGAAGCAGAAACATGCACTCGTGATTCTGTTTGGCTACTGTGACTCATAAGTGAAAGAACAAGTCCGACTCCCAAAATACATCCAGTGCTTAAAGAGAAGATAGAAGAAAAAGGATTAAGTATGCTATGGCTGCTCTTAACTCTCTTTTTACCCCAACACGGGTTGCTGTGCAAGAAGACCTCTTGGCCTTGCCTGACAACTAGCCCTGTGGATAATTACTTACCACAGTCAATTTTACAAATGGTTTTCATTTCACAGATAGGTGATTCTCTTCAGGAGACACAGGATGAAAGAAGAGCATCAGAAGAAAATGTGCATTTAAAATAGTAAATCCTACACATACAGCCTTATTATTCCTTCTGCCCCTGAAGAACCAATAGCCCCACCAACGAGCACATCAACTAGTATGAAGGAAGTATGGATCCAAACTTCTATATCTGATTTATACTGATATCCCAAACTCCAATATCCCAGTTAAACGTACTAATTGCAGGTCCACTGGCTGTGTTAGGGTCTGTTGCTCTCGGACTCCTGCAAGAGGTGTTCCAGTGGCTAAGACGGCTGTACAGCTTAAGGTATTCACCTGCACTTCTGAACATGAGTGTCAGGTATACATTCTAACCCATATGTATTAAAATATGCATACGCAACAGTGGACCAGCTTCAATAGGGCAGACGTAACCAGCACAACTAACAGTTTGATGGTGAGGATACTTAAAGTTGTAACAAGAAGAACATAGCTTCAAAGTACATAATTTAATAGGGCAGGTGGCATGAACGGCTTCACAGTCTCTGCCTCTTTTTCAGATTTGACCAGAAATTCCACTCTGGACCAGAGAACTCTTAGTAAATTCAGCACCTGTGCTCCCATAACAAGTTTCAGCTTCCACAGGTCATCAGTCATAATACTGTAAAGTTTGTCAGAAAATTCCCAAACAGTTCTGGTTGCCATCATGAGATTCTAAAAGCACAGCAGATAGTCACTGCTCTGAAGGTGATCTCTCACTGGTACACATACACAATAGCTTAAAGAAGCAGCTCTTATCTGAAGATTTTTTTCCCATCACACATCTCCACAGGCATGCCAATGACAGACACTGCACATAGTGAGCAGTCAGATGAACGTAGCTAGGATCTCAGGCATTCCTCTATCCAACTTAAAAATGGGAGGAGTTACTGCTTTTACTCAGCTAAGTAAAAAAGAAACTTTGAGGATAACTTCAGTCATATTTATAAGCTAATGTTTTTCAGTAACTGAGGAAGAAGATGATGAGCATGGCTAGAAGACTTGGAGTGATGTCTTGGCAGTGGTGTCTTCTTTTTCCAGCAAATAAGATGAAACAAACCTTTGGAATCAACATTTTTAAGTAACTAGCATATCTGAATCCATGAACAGCCAATAAAATACGGACATGGCTTACACACAAGAGTTCTGTACACAATTTTACACTATTGCTTGTTGACAAAAACACACAGAAAGAAAACAAAGTTCCTAATAAGAGCTACAATTTTTTATGTTGCTGACTCTTACCAAAGACCGAAAACATAAGTGGGGGCTGAAGCAAGAGTAAAACTTCACTCCCCCTGCTCCCCTTTTTGTAACTAGCAATTGTTTTCACTTGGCCACCCTTTGATCTACATAAAATTAATATTTAAGTGCACTTCATCCACGCGATATCTCTGATTTCCCAGCATGTTTTAAGTGTTTTACTGCCAGTGCATCAGACATACTGCACTACTGTCATGACTCATCTTTGAATCTCCTGTCATTTATCTCAATAATGTAACTTGGCTGTGTACAGGGCAGCACAGTCCATCACATCACAGAATGAAGGACTTCATGAACAAATCATGGAACAAAATAAAAGGTTTGTATTTTAGGATGAAGGAAAACTGATATTTTCATAATACTGAGGTCAGTGGACTTCAACAGGTTTCTGTAGAACAATGTAAGTTTGATGACAGTTTTGATCGAAAATGCGTTAAAGTCAAATCAAACAGCTACTGACCTTGCAAAAGACTCCAAAAAAAGCAAGTCAGTTTAACACTCCACACAGCAATTTAAAGGAATACTACTATATATTTTAAGTTTCATAACAATTGGCTCTTTACAACATCTTTACTCAACATGTATCAGCGTTCATCATTTCCTCAGTATTTCTCCAATATTTATTCTTACAGATGCAAGCTAGTTCTGCCATGCAATAACTTTATACAAAAAAAACATATTTGCAAAGGTCTTGTAGAATTCATCCTCAGTATGGGAAATGTAACAAGGCAAGCCAGAAAGCTCTACTGCCCCTTGGTATTCTCAAAAAATTTTTCCATGCAAACTTTTCAAAAGGTCAGAGCTAACCCAATCTTCAACACACGTTTTTCGCTGTTTGCAGGAAGATGGGAGGGGGGTGGGGGGAAGGGGTAAGTAAAACCTTCCAATACAGGGACCATATGTATTGCTATGTTTGCTACACATATGCTGTACTGCTAAACAGGAACCCTGCCTTTGATTTTATTTATTTATTCATTTATTTATTTATTTTTTTCCCCAGCACACTCACTGAGGTTGATCTGACAAAAAATCTATTGAATATAATCTACATGAATAACTGGAAAGTTAACAGCCATGAATGTACATGCTTGCTGAACCCATGCTCTATGTAAGTTAGGCTTGGGAGAAAAAATGAGCTGTTAAATAGCTTCTGTAATCAATAAGTGACAAAACCTAGTAGCATAAAGAACTGTCTAAATCACCTGTCATGCACATTTTCCATACATGTGTATACTGAAAAGTGGTGTGTCAGTATACTTTAAAAATACACTTATTTCAGTTCCTAACATAAGCGCAGATTTAAGGTCCACTCACAGATCTCTTGGTAACGCTCCACTTAAAACCAGGAGTAACTACAAAGCTCCTAAGGCTCTGCAATCTATGAAACTCTGTTTCAGTTAAAAACTGAAGAAGCATCATACTAACATGCTTAACCATCTGAAATGTTTTTTCCCCTTTAAAAGATTATGAGTTTCACTTTTGATTTTCTTTCCTGAGTGGTTACGACAGATAAAAGAGTACTGATTTATAAGCGTTATTCACAGTGACCTGTTCTGAGAGCAAACTTTAAGTTTAGAGTACTTTCTGCAACTTACACAGACATAGAGATTCTTATGGAACATAAGTGGACTCTCACCAAGCTAAAGAGAAATATTCTTACTGCTTACTGAAAACAACTGTTTTCTTCATTCCTCTTACCTCTCCCCGCCTCCGCCCCCCCAGTTTTAAAAAGAGAATTCTCCTAATTAAATGAAGAAAATTACATATAAACCCAATGTTCCTGTCAAGGCCAACATCAGTGAAGCGTGGTTGCGTGAGCTACAGTTTGCATAGCACACGCATTGATAAACCACTTTCTTATCTAGACACTCAAGGTAGAAAAACAAAAACAAAACAAAAATTCAGCAAAAACCTCTCTTTCTCAATAACATCCTTCAGTGTGTGATACGTCTCAGTTAACACCCTGGAAGATCATAGAATGCTTTGGGATGGAAGCTACCTTTCAGGGTCATCTAGTCCATCCCCCCCGCAATTGGCAGGGACATCTACAACTAGGTCAGCTTGCTCAGAGCCCCATCCAGCCTGACCATGAATGCTTCCAAGGACGCTGCATCTACCACCTCTCTGGGCAACCCGTTCCAGTGTTTCACCACCCTCATTGTGAAAATTTTTTTTCTTGTGTTTAGTCTAAATCTACCCTCCTTTAGTTTAAAACCATTACCCCTTGTCCTGTTGCAGCAGGCCTTGCTAAGAAGACTACCCAAGGCCGCAATAAGGTCTCCCTGGAGCCTTCTCTTCTCCAGGCTGAACAACCCCAAATCCTTCAGCCTTTCCTCACAGCAGAGGTGTTCCATCCCTCTGATCATCTTTGTGGCCCTCCTCTGGACCCGCTCCAACAGGTCCATGTCTTTCCTGTGCTGAGGACTCCAGAGCTGGACACCGTGCTCCCAGGTGGGGTCTCACCAGAGCAGAGCAGAGGGGCAGAATCACCTCCCTCGCCCTGCTGGCCACGCTTCTTTTGACGCAGCCCAGGATACGGGTGGCTTTCTGGGCTGCGAGAGCACATTGCCGGCTCATGTCCAGCTTTTCGTCCACCAGTACCCCCAAGTCCTTCTCCTCAGGGCTGCTCTCAACCCCTTCATCCCCCAGCCTGTACTGATACCAGGGATTTCCCCGACCCAGGTGCAGGCCCTTGCACTTGTCCTTGTGAACCTCATGAGGTTCACACAGGCCCATTTCTCCAGCCTGTCCAGGCCCCTCTGGGTGGCAGAAGTGCGCTACTGAGCAGAAGAGCACATGCTCCAAAACCACCCGGGGGCCGCCGCACCGCCCAAGTCCGCAGCCGGGCGGCAGGGCGCGGGGGGGCCGGCAGGGTGCGGCGGCCCCCGCGCCCCGCTAGGGGGCAGCATGAGCCCGGGGAGCGGCGGCCCGCAGAGCTGCCGGCGGCCCGCAGGGCGACGGGCCGGCGGCGGGAGCCCTCCCGGCCCTACCCAGCCTCGGAGCTGCAGGAGCGGGTATGGTTACTGCTGGCCGTCAGAAAAAAGGGAACTCCGTCCTCCCACATCCGTACCGCATAATACACCCACTCTCAAAAAACGTGGAACCTCTTTTAAGGCAAAAAGAGAATCGCCAGTTTAGCGTGGGTGAAAAGGTCAGTGTAACGCTTACAGCCCGCGGTTGGCTGTGCCTATCACACCAGATGAAAAGGCTGGAAAGGCTCGTGCTTTGGAATACCAGTTTAAAAGCGGACAAATGCCAAACTTGGACGACTCTGCAACATTTACAGCTTTACATTACTTCTTTGCTCACAGAGTACTCACACTAGACATCAACTTACCATTGACCTTTAAAAAATGTAGCTGTTACGCCCAGCATAAAAAACTACCCACTCTTCAATCTTACCTCTCCTGCTTGCCATTGTTTCGTATTCTTCTGGCAACCTCTGGCTGCCAGGGAAGTCTAGTTTGGCTTTGCTGTGAGGCATTTATCTCCAGCTAACGGGCTGCACAAGCAAGCAGCAACAGGTGTAACGAAGCGATGCAGCTGATCCCCACGCACCACGTGTCTCACCCTCTGCCGCTCAAG
The DNA here is from genome assembly GCF_965183815.1 of Platalea leucorodia. Lineage (NCBI taxonomy): Eukaryota > Metazoa > Chordata > Aves > Pelecaniformes > Threskiornithidae > Platalea > Platalea leucorodia. The sequence goes on along the minus strand of NC_138858.1, from coordinate 38,627,524 downwards.
AGGCAACCCAAATCCTAACTAAGCTACACGGGTTCACAGCCCAATGGTATGTGACTGTGACCCCTCACAGCTTCTCGAAGGGCCACTGGAGAAGGGGAGGGCAAAGGCAAACAGGAATTACTGCTCTGTTTCCTTTGAATGGTGAATAGCTGGTCAGAATAATGTTCAAAATCAAATAAAACCCTATGCACCCACACTGAGGCACTCAAGATACTGCAGTTTCTTCCCTGATTTAAAATGGAAATTACTACTGTGGAAGACACATACTACCATGTTCTGTTGTTTAATGGCAATTGACATGTGTTTTATTGTTCAATTATTCCAGGTTTGCGAATACTAGTAATTGTGCAATACCTTTCAATAATTTCATGCCCTGCTGGTGGGCTGCTCCTCTCTTTGGGACACCTGAAGCATAACCTCAGTTGGTTAAATGAAGCATATTTGCTTTACTCAGTATTCAACACGCCATCCACAGCTGTTAAATTAACAGCCTGGCTCTCCCAGAGATAAATAAGCCATGCGAGGCAGCTGCTCCTAGAGCTCCCACTGTATTGTACACACACACACATTCCAGTAACCAGCTCCAAGGCAGAAGCAGCTACACTTTACTGAACACCTTGGCAACCACCCAAGAGCACCAAGAAAGGACTTTCAAAAACATCTTTCATTAATGAACATGTGCAGGTAAGATGAGCAACCCAGTGCCTAGAATTGCTGGTATCTTCCCAATGCCTGTGAGCAAGACTGTGTGGTTCTCTATACATGCCCAAGGTTTTAACTTGGGGGTTGGCAGGGATTAGCAGTGGTGGTCACTGCTTCTTTTCACCTCACACTAGGGACTGTATGGAAAAAACTGTGTGTATGCGTGTTAGATATATGCACATATGCATAAACTTATATATGTTCACATATGAAGTATATATATATATATATATATTTATTTATGGACCCACTTAGAAGAGATGGTACACAGAGGAATAAACCAGCAGGAACATCCTGAAACTCAACAAGCACCAACTCACAGTCCTGCACCTGGCAACAGACAGGCTGGGACCAGAGGGGCTGGGCATCAGCTCCTGGGGACAGCCTTGGTCGCTGGAGGGCAGCAAGCTGAGCCGAGGCCAGACATGAACCCAGACAGCAATGAGGGCCAGGAGTATGCAGGCAGCACGACCAGGACACAGCCACTAGAGCCAGGGGAAGGATCAACCCTCCACTCCGTGCTCACCAACACACGTGAAATATTGCTCTGAATGCAGGAAAGACACCAACAAAACTGGAACAAGTTCATGGGAGGCTACGGAGGCAGTGAGGCTGGAGCCCTGAGAGCAGAGGCTGTGGGACCACAGCTGGTTCATCTGTAAGAAGGGATGGCTTTGGGGGCACCCAGCAGCATCTCCAGCACTGACAGGAAAGGATTCAGATCTAGCTGGGCTCCTGCATTGTGGGAGGCCGAGAGGCAGCAGGCACAAGCTGAAACATCAGACATTCACATAGAGATAAGGACAGACCAAAAGTGGAGCCAAGGCCCAGAGACGCTGTGCTATCTCCAGTCTTGGGGGTTTCAAACCCTGACTGTAAAGCCTTGGGCAATATCGTCCAAGTCCACAGCTGTCTGTTTTGGGGAGGGATGTGGACCTCTGAAGGTCCTTGCCAGCCAGCACAAGTTGGTGATTCTACGGAAGTACTCAGAACAGGCTGTCTCCTTATCTTATCCTTATAATCTTCTGTGTAGAATTAAGGAATAAAAGCATGAATTAAGAAGGTGGAGCTCAAAATAAAACGGAATACCATCAGTAATGAAGGAAACTCACTTGTACTCCAGACTGGTGTCAAAGCAGCAGTCTTCCAGTGCATCCAGGGACTTCATTAGAACTAAGTTCATCTGCTGACCAGGTACATCACTACAAAACCAAAACAAAACAGAAAAAAAAATCCAAAACACAGCTCTGCTTTTTAAATCATATAGGATATTAAACCTCCTGCTAAGACTGAACGTGCCAGTAAATAGAGTTCCTTTCTTGCTGTAACAGGTTCTCATACTAGTCTGTAAGCAATAACTATATGACTGGTCATTTGTATCACATTCATATAAACATACTTGTATCCAAATAATAAAAACATATTCAGACCTTAACTGGCAACCATTATTGCTACAATACCCAGAAAGAAACCCAGCACCCAGGATTTGTAAAACATGTCTGACAGTAGGAGAAGGATACTGATAGAACATGATCTCAGCTAGACCGATACCTATTTATAAGCTGAAAATTCATGTAATTTTAAGATATTAGCTCCATAAATCTCTCTCTCCATCTCTTTGCCCAACTTATTGATAAAAAAGGAAGCATTTACATCTCACTCCAAAGACATCACAGGGACTCCCCTCTTACAAAAGATGTACACAGTTTTCTTAATGAACTGGACATCTTTAATGCAAACTAACTCTATGATTTGGTATTAGCTATAGCTACATCCCTACAAGTTTTGCTGTTGTTGCAAGTCAATGCTTGGAAGAATGTGTGAGATTAAGCTTTGAAATGATGCAGGGCAGTGGAAGAGTAAAAACTGATATAGTCCATAAGAAATTTTTAGATAAATTTATTAATTTCAACACACCCCCATCAACCAACAAACACCCCAAAACCCAAAATAAAGGTTCACATACTCCAAAATACCAACCTGATCTAACGTCCTTCTCTTTAAGAGCCTTTTAGTGCTTGTGTGTAGCTCAGTTGTCACCACTGACTAATGACCCAGAGACAGTCCATCTCCAAATTACGTGACTGAGTCAGAGGCAGCAAGGCAGCAAGACACCAAAGCACGAAGGTGAGAACAGAGCAATGCTGCACAGTGCTTTAACAACGGCAGGTGTGTTGGAAACGTTAGCTTCACTGAGCAGATAAACAATTGGCAGCCAAATCTGTTTGATACCTGGGCTTGTCCACCAATTGAACATTTATTATGGGTATACAGGCAGACAGAATCCCTAGCAGTCAAGAAGCTGGAGGAGTCTAAAGCCAAACCTACTTAATTATTGGAATCATTGGAAATTTGCAACTGAGGCCAACATTTCTGTAACGGGGGCATTTTCTATGAACTTCAGAACATCTCTTTGCTGCCAACACAGCTGTAACTGCATGCCTTAAAGACAGCCCATTACACTACTTCTGTTGTAGCTCCATCCCCATATGCGTAACTCACATGATGTAAGTGGACATGATCCAGTGTCCAGAGCACCACTTAGAAAGAACAAGAACTGTGAATTGTTTTACAATTAAGTCTCTTACGGCAGCTAGTCCCCTTTAAAAGCATATGTGTGACTCTTCTAGCTGACTGCTTTGCATATGTACCTTAGGATATTATGAAAATCAATCATTCATTCTGAAAGAATGGCGAAATATCCAGGATAACACAGGGTGTTGGTGGTAAAGACTGATTAAAAAACACATCTTTTAAGAAACATTGCAAAGCCCCTCAAGAATCATTTGCCTATGACTTGTAAATACTTTAATTCCCCAGAACTTAAGGCCACATGCAGGAAAAAGAAGGAAGTTATTTGCACAGCTACATTACTTATGGTAATCCTTACCTGACTTTTTCTTCATACAAACGTGAGATAAACATCCCCAAACCAAGGCCCATGTGGATTTGAACAGCTTGAGACTCATCAGCGTTTGGTTTCCCAGGTAACCTGTCAGTCAACATATTCAGGACCTCCTCAACCTTCTCCTTGCATGATACAATGAAAACTGGCACCAGGAGAGACAAAGCAGTGGCTGCACAGGAACGAGCTATAATACTAGCAGTATTTTCACCCGAATAGGATTTCTAGAAAAACATAAAAAAAGAATTTTTTTTTCTTTTCCTCTTGAGGGAGGAAAATAAAATTCCTTTCCAGATAGTAACACTCAGCACTTCAGGAATTTAAAATAAATACCTATACAGCAAACAGCAGCACAGCTGTATTGCAACTTGGCAATAAACAGTATTTCATGGAATTGCCTATGGTAACTTTTCCATTTGCCTTACCTTGCAAGCAGCATAAAACGAGGGTAACTCAGGGTATAATTTCGAAGTGTAAATAAGATTGTTAAGTATAAAACTGTAAACAAACGATAAGACAGGACGCAACTAGAATCTAATAGCTAGTCTGCATGTAAATACATTGGTCTATTTTAGTTTTCACCTTCGCTGTTAAAATATCCAGCAGCGTGATCAGAAGGACAAACAGAAACCAGCTATGATGTTGATGTACTCTGTAATTATAACACACTAAGAATTTAGTGAGTTAGAAAAAGCACTACCTTAAAAGCATCACACCTAGGATGACAAAATGTCATGAGATCTTGCAAGATAATCAGTACAGATGCTTTGTAGAATAAAGGTCCCTTACAAAGGTTTTTAATTCCTTTCCATTTTGAAAGGTAAAATCCATACAGATACCTCTACTTATAAAGCAATGGACTAATTGTAAGTAATAGCCTAAATGTATATTTATCAACTTCCACATGCAACTCTGAAAAGAAAAAGAAAAAAATCCCATGAGGATGCAAGGGCCTTTGCAAGACAATGATTTCTATTGTGTGCCTTAGAATTTTACAAGCATAAGACCTTAATTTTTTTTTTTTTTTTTAAACAGAGTGAATTTTAGAAATTTTAGAAAAACATTGTCACGTTGTTCCACCTCAAAACCACCTTTTTTAAACAGCATTATTTTCAAAGGCAGGAGTCACAGAACAATTTGGCAAGAACTGCTAGTGTCAACCAACTAGATGAATCTCCTTACATCTAACCAGGCTAGCATTTATTTAACACTACATTTCATTTGGTGATCTATGTCCCCTATCAGTGATGACAGGGATCACATGCTGGAGCTGACTCAGGTCCATCAGTAATTTTCAGCTTTTTGATGCTAACATCTGACTGCTGGATTAAATGCAGTTCATGAATGTAATTTATGAACTTCTGGTTAGAAAACAGAATACGTTAGCAGGCTGGTATTTGGCCTTGTAGGACCCAAGTTCCCTTCTGCATGCATGACACAAAGAATCTCCAACCTGGTTGTTTTGACCACAGATAGTAAAGAATTAGCAATACTTATTCCTTCAGGTCTATACTGAGCTTTCAGTCCGTCTCCAGGTCCTACTTAAGAACACCCTGGTACTTATATGGCTTGAGAATTTCAGGCTGGTTATCACACTGCGAGCACATATGATACAACTTCTACTGGCCCTGAGGGGTTCAAGAGGTACTGTAAAATAAGAATCACTGGCTCCATAACTATTAGATCTTGAGAAAGTATGCATTTCAGAGCCCTAAGGAATTGTGTCAGAATCACTCAAGAGTTTGACAGTGTAGTCTGAGGAGAGTCTGTTCATGTTAAAAGGGTTTGTTTTGTACAGACATGCTGAATATTCTGGGTTTTGAAGGTTTTTTTTCTTTTTAAAATTTCCTTTATTCATGTATCCTCACATGTGGTTTTTACTATTTTGGTAATAAAAGACAAATACTCAAGGCAAACCCATATATAAGCAGAAAATACAATGAAAGAAAAAACAAAAGCAAGAAAAGTTTTGATTCTCCTGTATTACAACTACTACTGGGCAAACAGAACCAGGGAAGTCCACACTAAGAACTCCAGGTATGAAATACAGATATATTCTCTTGCTTTTAACACCACAAAACATACCTGGTAGAACCATGGGAAGACTTGACCTTTAGGGTGATAGCGGCTATTCACAATACTGAAGAGGGTCTCTGTGACCATAGAAATCCAGTGTTTTGTGGGAAGAAAATCAGGTTCAGTCTGCAAAAATCAAACCCAAATATTCATTGTTACTTTTTCTTAAATCAGGTCCTACCTGAACAGAAGCTCAGCAGCTGATGTTCCAGCTATGATCCATTAGGAATGAGATTATTTTGTCATTCTTTTGTACAGCAAGTAGCATGATTTACTTGCCAATGCTGACCCTCCAGACACTACTTTTCATCAGGTACTATTCAGCGAATGTAAATACAATGAGAAAAGAGGCTGGCTGGCTTTCAGTGTCCACTACACCTCTATCTGATCTGTCAAAACCAACAAATAAATGTGTTAGTCATTATGTTTCTTGTGAGAAGGCACCTACCCACTCTGACTGCTTTTGCATAGATCACACACCAGCTACCAGATGGCATTCACTGAGGAGGGTGAAATTTGAACTTCGAAATGTGAAGTATTTCACAGCCACTTACCAGTCCCCCGAAACACCTGGTCACATTGCTTCATTATATTCCACTAAAAGTAGAGAATGTCTCTCCCACATTGACTCACCTCAGGCATCCCTTCAGTGTCTGAGGAAAGGCTGCTTTCGTATTTGGCTACAGCAACTGCAAGAGCAGTTAAGGCAAAAATAGAGTTTCCTTTCACCACTGGGCTGTCTCTGGACAGAAAAAGGCAAACAGTTAAGAAGCCTAATAGAGATGCAGGCAACAAAACATGTATCTCAGTGCAGGAAAGTTATGATACAGGTGGTCCACGAGGGAAGGCCTTTGCACCTAGCAACTTTATTGGGCTGTCTTCTAGCTCAGCAAAAGTCTATCGCGTTTCATCTTCAGTAATTAGAGAACGAATGGGGGAGAGAAATGTTTCAGTCTTTTTCTTGTTTGTCTTTTATATAAAACCTAGCACACACAAAGTTGTATAAAAACAGAAGCTTGCTTCCACTATAATGAGGACTTCCACCCTGCAGAGAAAGTAGCACTCACAGAAATGCAGCAATTGGACTTGCTAGTACCACCTCTACACAGGACAACAAAAAAAGCTCTTCAAACAGAGAATGCTAGACAGGCAGGTGCCTCTTCACTACAACAGCATTTGTTCAGGAGATTTAGCAGAGCAGCCATCACTGAAATCTCAGCTTAAGAAAAAAGTTTTTAATTACTCCCCTATGCTATGAAAACATTAACATAACGGAAAATTACAGGTTTCAAAGAGTACTAACTTCTACCACAGTGCAAACCTTTACTTTTAAGGAACTCAAGGAAAAAAATCTGCCACCTACAAATAAGAGAATACAGCTGTGTTCAGTTTCATGAAAAGATAGATTTCGATATCCCAGTCACTCTCAGAAAAACATATTGCAATATAATCCTGGTGGAACTCTCTTAGTTGTTTTACAATAGCAGCTGAACAATACGGCCGCACCAAACCACTTACAGTCTTACACTAGACCAGTACAGCATATTACGCTTTTTGCATCAGTCTTCCATTTCTAAAAACTTCTTCAACTGTTATTGTAAAAATACACCTACACTGCAAATTTAGGCATTTATTCCAGATCCAAAGATCTCATTTTCACAATACAAATATTTTCTGGATTTCTGGTTTGCTTTTTAAAATAAGACACACAGGTCTTTGTGGAATGTCATTGACCTCTCCTGTTTGGAACACTGAAATTATTTCCTTTCAGATAAGAGATACCTACAAATAATTACAACTAGGTGCTTAGTTAAGTTCTTTGAAATGTCCCTGTATCTCCTGCCTTAAATAATTTCCTAAGCTATGTATAGAACCTTTGTTGCTATTGATCATCAACTTCTAAAAGGTTACATTTCATGAAGTACCTCAAACACAGAGAAACTTCTAAATCTACACACTCATGAAAGCTGGATGCTTTAAATTTAATGAAGGTAAAAATAATCATCCTAACAAGCCCCAGGAGAAAAAAGAGTAGTGTCTTACTCTTTACTGAAAATATAGGAAAAAACCTCAGTATTTTCTTAAAAGAAAGTAGACATAAGAAGCTCTAGAGACGTGATCTATGCACAAGAAATCCTGCTGCTGTTACCTAAAGAAAATTCACCACTCCCAAATTAGGCAATGCTTCTACCTCAACTAATTTTGCTAATGAACTTCAATAACTAAAATCATAACTTTCATTCTGAGACACAGAATATGATATATTTAAAGGTTATTATTTTGTTCCTCCTTTATTTATCTCTTTCTACTACCTTACCTTAACACAGCTATTACTGAGTAGCTAAAACATCAAACAGATCTTTCAGTTTCATCCCTCTTTAACCGACTCCTTCAAGATGGAATGACATGCAAGGAAATGGAACAGATGGGAATATTTTAAATATCTGAACAATGATAAATTAAAAAAGGAAAAAGTTCAAACCTTTATGGTTTTGAGTCTTAATTAAAACCTCCAGAACTCTCAACTCGCGGCAGTATTTCTAACTAGTCTTTTATGCATTTACAAGAATACCAATGTTGAAACAGTCTGTGAGATTTCACTGTAAGTCTTTCACCGATGACATCTTTATGATTTAAGATTTTCTAAGTACTTGTTCTTATGAGGATTCACTATTTCTGATGCTTTTGCTTAACCTGGTGCAAGTGGCCAATTTAGGTTAACCAAAGGCAAAGCATAATAGGAAGCTAGCTGCCAGTGGAGAGGGAAAGGAAGAAGTCAAACCACTTTAGCAGTCTATGAAGGAAGGTTAAGATACTTACTGCTGCCTGAAAGCCATGTGCTAATTCTAACAGCAAATGAACAAGCCTGTCAATCTGAAAACATGTGATTTCCTGCCTTTGGGGGCATCTGGGCACAAGACAGACATCTTAACAGAAAGTAGGACGGTTTTGAAGAGCCCATACGCCACTAAAGACCATCTGACTTCTAGATAAATGAAGATACTTGAGGCAAACAGTCTGCTAGTTAAAAAAAGAACAGACTAATACTGCATATAGCACTACCCAGGCTTTACACTATGCATCAGCCTTTCTGATAGACACAGTCGGTGGTAAAAATCTCAAAGCACAAGGCGGGGAAGAGTTCCCTTCCTGAACAGCAGTCATGTGAAATCATGAAATTAGCAGATAACCAACTGCAGAAATTATTATCTTACGTCTTCTGCCACAAAAGAGAACTCATTCTCATCTGTAATAAATTAGCAGTTCTTACTTGGAAGCACCTTTGATGACATCAGTCAACATATCTCTGACCCTGCAACAGAAATGGAAAGAATTTACACTACATACATTGTACTATAGCATGAACTCAGCTAATTTACCCTTATGCCTTACACGTATCTATTCTAGGTTAACAATTATCTCATCTAGCTATCAGAAAGCTTAGAGCAAATTAATTGCAAGCATTAAAACCATAAAGGTGCTTATGTACCACTCAACATTTCTTCATACTCATGTGCACTACCAATGTTTTATAAAGGGCTCTTATTTGACTTCATACCACTTCTTGTAAAATGCAGGTTCATGTAATATCCATAAATCTGTTCTTTGAGCTGTTACACGTAAGTTTCCAGATCACTGTCCTATGCCTTAGCATAATAAAATGAGAATGTTTTACAATGGACAATCATAACAATTTATCCAACACTGGAAACCACTATGGGCAGTTATGCTGTTTGGCAGCATAGTAACCTGAATCCATTTAAATGAAAACCATAGAAGTAGTTACAATTTCTTACATATTACTGTAGTTGATTTATAACAGGCTAGTTTGTCTGCGTTTCTTTAGTTTTGTGTTCATATCAAGACAGAAGCAGAGATGCAGTGAATCTTCCAGATTGCCAGGTTTGGGTGAGGAAAGAGATCGTCTATACTACAACATACAATACCATCCTGGCCATGACTGTCATCCTACAGAAAAAGATAGACTCCAATCACAGTTCTACAACACGTGATTAGAAGACTAAAAATGCATATGTCATAAAATAGGGCCATATGTTATAAGACTGAGTTATACTCGGGCTTTAAAAGAAACGTACTCAGGCTTTCCTTCATAACCACACTGGTTTTGCACACAGTTTCAAACCCACCTATACTACAAACACACCAACTTGGCAAATACCAATGCAAAATTGCACAGTACATATACAATAAAGCATTAACACTAAAGTTTATATCAAACTGTTCACAAGCACATTAAACACAGTGGGCAACACAAATGCTTAATGGGTACTTAAGTTAGAGCCCTGAAGCACCAAGCAATTAAGGGGCAACAGAAAAAGACATGAAAGCTAATACTGGGCTTCCAGTTAACTTACTGCTTTGATTTCTCTACTGTTAAAGGGAATTCTGTTCATTTTTGGCATAGCTTACATTAACATTATTGAGGAAATACAGAGCAGAAATCGGTTCAGTAGAAATCTACAAAAGCAGCATTGCTATAGGCATTCTTCTCATCTGGCAAATGTTTTCTCTTTAGACCCTATCAAGAAAGGGATCAGGGAGAGCAACAACAGAAAATTGTGCCACTACTACATAGATAATCTCTTTTCAATACCATATCATTCTGGATCTTACTATGAAACCCTTTGATCTAGACTTAGCTGGAATAAAACAACAGACACAAATTTTGTATTCCTGTTGAGTGGGACTTAGTAACACCTTTTTGACTGAAACTGGCAAAGGGCATTTTGGTTTTGTTTGTACATACTTTGTTCCCAATGCACTTATAAACAAGCACAGAAACAGGTGTTTATACTGCCCATGGATATGTAGCTCTTTCTATCCATGAAGCCTTCCACTTCCCACCTTGTCCCCCTGGCCATGCACATACATGGCTAAATCCTGACAGACTGAGAGACACTCCTCAGCTGACTGAAACAGAAGTAGTTGAGGATATGGATCAGGGTGTGCATCATGTGCTTGGTTTTAAACAACATCCTCAGGCTCAACATTGCCAGCTTACCATAGGAACTGAGGAGTGTCTCAGTTCACTACAACATACATCATACTATGGCTTCCATTTCTTTTATCAAGCCATCTTCAGTGAGACAGCTCACTTAGTCTCTACAAGTAAGTTTTGCTCTTTGCATAATCCTTCTGGTTTAACATGGCACAAAACAAATACAATTTGCCATTCCTTCCAGTTGCTCACCCTACTTTCAGACACTGTAGAGGGGAACGTACTTGTGAACCCATGCATACAGGAATCCTTACAGTTACCCAGTAATCTCTTTCTTCCCGCTTCCCCACGCCCTGCCTTAGCCATTGTATCTGGTGGTGTGTTTTTTTTTTTTTCCATTAGTGCTCATACAGTCTTTACAGTCTTGCAAAACTAAAGGCTTTGAAGTCTTGCTCTCCTCTGCCCCCTCACTTGCCATTACAAGTGATCAGGAGCAGACAGGCATTTCCTTACCAGAGCCAGGCTGTAAACTGTTTGTACTGCACCTCTTCAGGATCCTCTTTTCCATGTTTTAACTGCATCTCCAACTCTGCCTGCCTCCCCTGCGGAATTACAGAATAAGTCAGAAGTGGATCTTACATGGCCAATCATCATAAGATTTCTTCAGAGAACACTTGGGTAAAGGATGTAGCCTTTCACTTGAGGTCTACTTCATAAGCAAACTTGATTGCTTTCCATATGGGATCCCGCTATAACACACAATGCATTAAGTAAAAGAATTCAGAATTTTTTATTCTGAGTGAGCAAAACAAGCTGCAGATGGCACAAACGGCCACAGACACTGAAACATCTCTCCTAGTCCATGCAAAGAGACAAGTTCCCTCAGGAAAGGGTACAACAAGCAGGGAATGAGATTTAGAAGCCTGCTAGCTAAAATGGATTTTAACAGCAAAATACCACTTTCTTGATTCACTACTTAAAGCAGAATTCCTCATCCTTTTCCGTGCTATGACCCCAACCTCCCTGTGACCTCCTACAACAGTTCCTTCTGTACCTTAAAGGAGATTATATGGATTCTGGCCTCTAACAATTGTTATCTAAACATATTAGTCAGCTTTTCTGTAATGTTCAGTCTCCAATCCTGAGACAACTACATCTCAACTTGTTTAGGTTGTCAGTTACTGCTCCTTACGAGCTTATTAAGCCTTAAGTGAAAAATAGGCACATAAGCTGTGTTTTTCAGGTATTGAATGCTTGTAGTTTGGGTGTGCATAAAAACCTGAGAATACAGGAGAGTCAATCCTGTAAATCCAGATGTCACTCAAAAGGTGACTCTTCACAGGGATTAAAGGAGCATATACAACACATTGACTAAAGAGAAGGCTGCATAAAAACTATGCAAACACTACTGCAATTTCCCCAAACACAAACATTGGCTTAAGTTCTGTACTAAATCAAGACCTGTAGGATCATCATGATGAGGTTGATTTCAGTCTCAAAAACATGCTGGATGCACAAACTGGCAGAAGTGCTTAAGCATGCGAGTAGACACAATAAAAGACAAGAGGACTTTCAGGTGTCCAAAGGGAAAAAAATTCTCACATGAATGTCTTGGTGAATTGGACTCTATGAATGTCTGCCTCCAAACTGTAGAAATGATTACTCTACTAGCTGTTCAGAAATACTGAATTACTGAAGTACTATCCAGACTACTCATCTTATACTGTAGTCTCTTTTGGCCATCTCAGGTAAAATGTACTATAAAAGCATAAGGAGTAAGTAAAGATACTAGGTCTCCAGTGAGGGACTTCAGAAGCAACAAAAATAGGCTCTATTGCCCTGTAAAATGGCACAAAATCTTAGAGAGGCTTTCAGAAACAAGTCTAATAAATGCCAAGCTTCTTGTGAAATGCTGCCTTGGAGGGGAAGCAAAATAGGAAAGTAATTAAATGCAAGCAACAATGGCCCCCTCTCTAGTTACAACCTAGAATTACAATTTGAATAGCTGCTGCCTGCTTTGTAATGGGGCTGGCTCGGCTTAGAATCTGATATTTTGCTGATGGCCAAGGTAAAATTTGTTTTGAAAATGTTAGAGAAGCATACGTTTTGCTGCACAGCAGAACAAGGAATAGTCAATACTTCTAGAATTTGCTCAGCAACCTGAGCTGCTCATGCTGAAAACAGCTGATGTGGCCTGGAAATACAAACAAATAAGCTCTTCTAGTAGCACAAAGAGAGCCTCCTAGAAGGCAGCTATTTGTTAAAAGCTTTTAAAATAATTTTCCTGTTGAAAAACCGAACGACACTTCATTGCTCTAGATATCAGGTCAGCTAACCTAATGAAAGAGAGGTTTTAAGATATTTCCTAATCATTAGATAGAGTGAAAAAAATCAAAAGACAAGTCCCTCAGTGTGACAGCATTTCATGCTGATTAAGAGAAGTTCTATTTAATGAATCATTCCTCAATAACGTCCGTCTCCTTTCTGATACTATTATTACAAAATTCCAACCCAAAATAATAGGTTAGAGCTCTAGTTAAAATTTCACATTCTAAAAATTCTAAGAATTGACACATTCTGCAGCTTGACACAGGAACAAGACTGCAAGAACCTGAACTGTAAGCAGAAGCAGTACTTCTACAAAGTATCCCAGATTGTGCTGCCATTAACTGAAGACTCATTTTTATTTCCTTTTCATAAACTTCAGTATTAAACACCTCAAGCTTTATTTTTAAGTTATTGTAACTTGCATGGGTACTCTTGCTGGTAAAACTAAAACTCACACCACTTGAATGGACATTAATGTGCACAATATTATGTACCCAAAATTACCTGCAGGACTGCACTGTAGGTTCGACTCATAAATCCTAACCAGGACTGTGGCAGCAGTATGGAGCGGTGCCATTCAGAGGGTTGAATGTTAACCTGTGCAACACACCAGAAAGGGTAAAGTGGTTACATTAAGTCTAACACATGCAGAATATATGTTCTCCAACCTGTGATTTGCAGGCAATCATTTGCTCATGCTCATAAGACATTACACATGGCTGTAGGAAACTAAAATGATAATGTACTTTGTTCTCCCTTCCGTAATTAAAATGATGGGTGTCCATTGTTATATCTCATCATATTCCACGGTGGGCATTCAGAATTGATTTTTCTTGCTGCCGTCCAGTTATTTCTACTGTCTTCCTCTACCAAAAAGATGAAAAAATGTCATCACAGCCATTTGGACTCCATTGGAAATAAGATGTAATCTCAGCAGTTTCCAGGGTTGTCAGTTTTAATAAACAAAAGGTAAACATATCAGGTTGAGGTGAGACAGAATATCTCTCAGTATCCGTTGTTTAAGGCCTACTCTTTCTATTTCTAAATTAAAAGAACATGCCAGACTCCCTGAGTTATGGAAAAACCCTGTGAGCCGTGATAAAACATTGTGCAAAGCCCACCTAGAGTAACTAATCTTGCCAGGCTTAATCCCAGAAGGTTATTATTCTTCCTTTTTATTCTCCTGTTTTATTACAGACACTAGTTGCTGTTAACGTGCAAAACACCCCAGGCCTCAAGGTATGCAAAACCTCCTTTCTCCATCATGTGCTCCACTGGCCTCCTCTGTACAGAATGGTTAACCAAGATAAAAAACTGAACTCCCCTTGTCTGTTAATTATCCTCCTAAGTCTTCCTGCTTCATCTCCTCTATTTGATGCCCCTCATGATACACATAAAGCAGTCAATATTCTTTCTTTACATGGATTTTATAACAAAAAACAAAGGACCATGCTAAAGCTTCATGCCCACTGTTAGTGGTGAATTTAAAACAGTTTTGAGTAAGTACTAATACATCTATACAAATAAATGCAATCTAAAAGTCAACCAAAAGAGATGACCTACTCTACCCTACAGCCAATACAAATACATCCTGCAGGAAAAAAAGAAATCTCATCTTTAAATGACTCAATTAATACTAGTCCTTCTTTTTTAGCCAAAATTTTATTCACACACCCTTCTCATCTCTGCTCATCAATTCCTCCAACAAGTTGATGAGCAGTCAAGGCTCCAGTCAGAATTGTTTGCCTTAGGTTCCCAAGGCATCTTCAGCAACTCCAGTCTTCCTCTTTGCCTCTACTCTAAAACTATTTTAGACTTGTGGATTTAGATTTGTCTGGTCTCATGGTGATCTATGAAGTTCACCATGTCATCCACACTTGTGCGCCAGAGCAAAAGCAGGCTTTCAAAACTTCAGGTGCTCATGCAGGAAATATAAAGCTTTAGGTGTACTGTTGCATTTAAAGGAACTAGACAACATGGTCTAATCAGGAATGTATTATCAGTACCTTGCACATCTTATCTAAAATTTGCAAATGTGCTTGATGACCAGCAGAACTGCTAGGCAGCTTTTGATTAATTAACTTTCTTCATGGCAGTAAACATTTTGCAGATATGTGGAATGAGAGGACGACAAGAGGACGACGTTATGTTCACATAACAAAGAACACTCAAGTACAATTAATCTACAACTGAAAATGATTGGTCATAGTGCTGAAGATTACCTCAGAGGCAGTGCTGATACCTGCTATTTCAGTACAGGAAACCAGCAGTCTTTACTTCTCCTCTATCACTGGATACACAATGATAACAACAACTACATTAAGCGTTGGTTAACTAATACTAGCAAGCATATTGAAAGCTGACAGTAAGTGAAGTTCAGGTTATTTTGAGTGCTCAATTTATGTCTAAGCAGATACTGGGCAGGTGGGAGGCACAGGGAAGGAGGCTCAAGGGACTTCTTAACCAATGACGAGTAGTTATGAAACACTGCCACGCTGGTCTTGGGATGTTCTTAGGACGAGCATAGCCAGACCAGGCTGCCAAGTAGTTTTCAAGGAAGAGCTGCAGCCTGACATCTAAGGAAATAGGAAGCAGCATGAGCTAGGAGCTAGTAATCTGAGCCTGTTGATCAATGCTTAAGAAGGACACATCTCCCTGAAAAGACACACAAGCATAGACCGTGTTGGCCAAAATCCAAGACAGGGAATGCTGGCAAACCACAGGAGACACTACTCCTGTACTTCAACACTTCTGAATACACAAGTTTTACATGCTTCTGCAAGACCGGAAAGTAATTTAAAATGAAATCAGAAGCTCATTTCCCCTCTCCAGTGCACTCCCAATAACAATCAAACACCATAGCAAGATCTGGATGAGCTTGCTTTCAGCACTGGTGCCTTTGTGCTGCCACAGATCTTTGCATATCACTCACTCGTTTTGCACTGATATATAGCCAGCAGAGGGCACACAAAAGAAATTCAGGGAACAGTGAAATTAAGTATGTTTCTATCACTTCCCTGGGTATCTAATTGAGATAATACTGTTTAAAGAACCTAGAAACTATGGTATCATTAATATTTATGGCCCATCTTAAAATCTGCTGTAGAGCAGGGAGACTGGGAATCCCAGTAAGTTCTCTTACTAAGTACAACAGGTTTCTACCTCGATAGCCCTGCCCACTCACATGGCCCCTAAATTCAGCTCATCTCTAACAAATGTGTGGCTGTGAAAACATGTTTTAAACAATAGCAATATGTCAGTTAAATGTCTAGGCATGTATTTAAATGCCCTTTTCACGTACAGGACACAAACCACAGCCTCAGTGATTTCATAAATAAGGCGAGCATTACATGTCCCTATAAATGAAATAGTGAAGTAGCATCTCTTTTCATCCTAAATTTTGCTTAGAGGCTCTTTTTAACATACTTGCATGCATATACTTCCAAATCCTCCCCCCAGCATTCCTTTGTGAGGAAAAAATTTTCTTTCTCCAAGGCACATTAGACTAAGAAGGAGAAAAGCAAAAATCTGTCAGAGAACTTACTTCCTGAATACCGTTTCATCCCTGGAGGAGATACATTCAGTAAATTCAGTACTGGAAACCAGCACAAAGTAGTTCATAATCTGAACTACATCCATTGAAATACCTAGGCATGGAAGAATACACTACAGCAAATTCTGTTCCAGAAAATCCAATTATCATCTTACGGCATTTCATGTACAAGGTTTGAATATACCCTTGAATCTCTCGATTACATCAAAATCAATCCAGGAAAGAAATGTACAGAAGGAGCTTTCCACTTTAGTGCTCAAAAATGAATGTCATCACAGCACATCTAATGAACACACTTAAAATAGAAGCAGGGAATCTTTTTTCCACAAGTGTACAAAGTGCCTAATATGATTATCATTTGTATAGCAGTATTTAATACTGTACAACTCATCACTGGCACCCAACTTTGCAATTGTGCCTGTAAATATTACTAATTATTAGGGCAAAATAATTGTGCTATTTCGAACACAAAGAAAGCACTTGAGTATTGAGAAACATGCAAAGGCAAGACCATCCTCCTTTATTTTAAAAACACTGCACCAGTTTGGGCTGTAAAAGCCACCATTTACCACACCTGTGTGCCAAAAGCAGGCTGCCTCTGAGCTTTTTGCATGTAGCATGAACTGTTCCCTTCACTTCCACTAAAGAAAGAAAAGATGGGTAGCTAGCTGAAAGCCTAATAACTTTAACCCAAAACATACAGTTACAGAACCATCAAAACATATGGTACATGATGTGGACATATGTGACTATTCATTCTCATTCATTTTCACAACAGAGAAAGCTGGTAGGAGATTATTCTTATAAACTCCTAGGAAGAATTACTCCAAAAACTGAAACAGTGACTGGTAATTATCAGCTGATCTAGCCCAGGTGACTGTGATAGACCTCAGGGACTTCTTGTACAGTATGAGCCAGGCAGCTGTAGAGAAAACAAAGAAAACCCATGGTCTGTGTGACTTCCGACCCCTGTAACTACAGTAACTTCCATGTCCTCTCACAGAGAGGTTAACAAGCTCTGTTTAATAATCAATTGAACAGCACAACCCCATGTCTAGGGGAAAGATGATCTTCCTCTTCCAAGTCACCAGTGACTAGTAAAGAGCAATACAGCATTTCAAACGCATCACTGTTTATTGAACATACGTTCTGCCTCCCATGAGATACCAGTTCAAATAACATCAAAAAACTCTCCTGTATCTTAATCTGATCCTGCTGACAGATATTATAGCTGCATCCAATCCCTCAGCTAGAATAGCACCTAGGAGATAGAATAAGTCTGGCCCGTTACGGTTTAACAGTAAATTACCTTTTTATTGTTGTTGTTACCATTAGATTTGAATGGTAGCTAAACCCAGGTATTTGTTATTTGCATGCTTTATAGACTTTTAAACATACAAGAAGAAATTCTTTCCTCTGCATACAAACCTCATGTAACTTTTTTTTTTTTGGTAGCAGAATCTCAGGCATTACACTTTTACACGTAAAGTGGCTCACAAAAATGAAACTGGTTACCTCAAGCCCCTTCCCATGCCCCGTTTTCAAAAAACTGAGTGTGACACTGGCAACTAAGCATACACAGATACAGACAGATATGCAACCTGTAGGTCCATATTCTACACATGTGAGCACAGATCAAATCACCGAAGAGATAAAAACGTTATTATCCCAGTATGGCAATTATACTGATGACTGCTAATCCATAACTAAGGAAATGCCAACTGCTGGGGATTTTTAGAGATAAAATAAATGGATGCTTGCCATCTCCCAATTAATTGTAATGTCTTGGTTTTTACATCCACCTCGCGGTTTTCTCAGAGCTTTATGCTGACTGCAATGCTTCAAAGGCAGCTTTAAGTCTGCTTTTCAAGGAAACACTTCTTAACTTAAAAAGTTACTGTAAGAGTTGAAAAACCCCCAAAATAAAAAGAAGGAGTCAAAGCAGGAGCAAAGAAGTGTCATTCTGGTAATTTAAAACCCCTAAAAAATCTGCTTTATGTGCTGTGTTGAACTCTGAAGCAATGGTTTTGCAAAAGCACATTAATTCCTATAGCCACTGCAGGGAAAAGATGAGTCTAGGTCCTACTAACTCGATTTTCTTAGACCAATACTGCTATTTGACAGCTTTACAGCTTAAGCTCCCTGTTTTTACTGTTAAACTCTGCTCCGCAAAAGAACACTGAGGACTAAACAAACATTAAGGCATGAAATTCAGTCAGATGAGCCCAGGGACTTGCTTCTAGCCAAAGGCCCAAGGACCTTTTTCTTGACAACCCTAACTCCAACTGTCTACTATGTAAAAGGAAAAAAAGGGCAAGAAAAAACTTTTTTATCTTTCAAAGCAGTGTAAGCTGAGAACAGAAATACTGATACATTTTGACCAAAATTTTATAGTTATTGTGAATTTTCACTAAAAGGGTGCATTTAGGATTGTCTGAAGACATTGGATTTCTTTTTCGTTTTATTACACCTTGAATCAATTGACTCTGTAAAATACTGAGACATAAAATATTTCCGTCTCCAGTCATTGGCATGTATTTACTAATTCCATCCAGTTCACCACATTCAATAAAAAACCCACGCTTTGTCAAGCAAACCATTTTAAGGTTGTGTTTCTCTGAAGGTAGCTTGTTAGCACAAGAAAAGTCTATGTTTGATGTGCTGCTGGATGTTATAATTGCTGCTAGTGCACACAAATAAATAATTTATTTTTCTACCAAAGATTTTATTTGGTGCTTTAGTAGGACAACAGGTGAGTGTTTACACATAGTAGTTTAGAACTTATCTTCATCCCACTGTAATTCAGCTTATGTAACACTTGAATACATGCCTTTTAATTATAATTAAGTATGGTTTTCTCCAGAATCTCTGGCACTGAACCCAGGTCCTGCTGAATGAAGCAAGTACATAGAAGGCAGAACTTTTCTTTCTGGATGCTATGCACGCCCACGCTTCATTCATAACTCATCACTCTAAATCTGCTCCTCTGACATATTCTGCAATATTCTTGTGGACTTCCCCTGGTGCTCTCCACTGGAGCATCCAAGTAGTTAGAAAATATTCATTAATTTACTTGCACACTCCTGCGATGATGAGGGGTACTATCTCCAGTTTCTTATCTCATTCTTTAGCAGTAAGGATGTCAAGATGGAAAATATCTATTAAATTTGCATGCATGACTAGATACCTTGAGATCTGTGTTTAAGGGTGGTTTTTGGTTTTTATTTTTACTAGTTTGAGAGAAGAACTTGCCATCTGACATATTTCATAACGCTGTTGATACTGCCTTCATAACACAGCACCAGGGAGGGATTTCTGTACCCCAGGTGCTACTGGTGAAGACCGGCTTTTGTCCTTGTACCACTTGGCCTAACTTCTACTGGGACACATGTGGTGTCTCTGTGGCCACAAGACATGATTATTACTTTTTGTGGCTTTTCAGTTCAGAAGGGCCAAAATCATAAGATGTTGTATGATAGGTAAAAATTTTATGTGTATGCTAGCACATGGATGTGTTTGAGAGATGGTACAGAGCTGGAAGACTGCACTAGGTAGAAGCAGCCAATTTCAGCATGGTACACATTCACATCCCTTGACTGGAAAGTTCAGACAAACTATGATGCACACAGGCTTGCTAGAGAGGGAACTAGTTTGTTTCCTTCAAAGAGGTCGAGGGAGTGAACCCGTACAAATGCAGTGTGAACAAGCAGGGAGCAGGCCCTGAGAGCAAAGCCAGGAGGGAGCCATGCGGATGCGTTACAGGATCAGAACGCAGCCCCCATGCATTTTCCACTGCAGACTCCTCTGTTCTGTGTCAGGCTTTCAGTTTGTAAACAGAAAACTCTCCAAACCTTGCACATGCAACCTTCCCACTCAAATCTTCTATTTATTTCGTAACAGAAAATGTTTGGTGTCAGTGATTTTTTTATTAGCATCATAAAGGAGTTTTGCAGCAGGTAGGCTCCAGGTTTGTTGGGTGTCAGTCGCAAATCAAAATCAGGACCCAGACATGCTCCTACCTGCAACCCATCTCTTATTCATTCTACCTCTTCCAACTTCTGCAACAAGTACAGTACGAGTGTTAGATAAAACACTTCCTTTTATTACACAGTTCTGGTTCACTGTCAACACAGGATCCATCCTGTGCTCTGAAGAAAAGGCTCCTCTGTACAAAACAGCATACAAGCAAATTATCTTTAATAGCACCTGGGACAGAGAAAGGAGGGGTAATGGGACCATTTAAGCTTTTCTGTCCCTGAAAAGTGGAACAGGAATTGGTCTTGCTGGGGGGTGTGGGGGGGAATCTTTAGAATGTCCAGATATTCATACATTGTTTTCATTTCTGGACATACTGCCTAAGACTCAATCTAAATTTCATAGAATTTTTTTTTTAATCACCATCTATGCTCTCTTGCTCATATCAGACTGATATAATTCATACATTCTTATTTATGTCCTGTGAGCAGAAACTTCACCCTCAGATGCATGTAATTAACCTCTGCAGCAACACAAAATGATCATATTAACAGAATTATTTTATGAACTTTTAAAGAGATTAATACACTTCCACTTGTGTTAGCAACTGCTCTCATTGGCATAAAATTGGGAAATGTACACTGGTTTTCCTAGATCCAGTTTAACTACTTATTTTTTTTACTGCTCTCCAAAATTGTCAAAGATCAACTTTCACATCAACCATAAAAGTACCATAATTCTAAACTCTCTGAAAGATTGTTACAAGCACTTTGTTTTCCATAATGATTAAGTGGGGGCTTATTTCATGCCCTTTTTCCAAGACCACACCAAAGGTAACTGCACGGTTTCAGTGGTGTAAGCCTACTAAGTCAGGGATCTGAAACATTTAACATACAGAATAAAATAGCAAGTCTTAGCAAGGTGTAGATGTCATTTCCCCCCAGAGTCCCATCATTGTTCAGACCCACTATTCACCTACAACTGGTTACACATGACAGGTATAAGGCAGGTATAGTAGTCTGCAAGGCAGATAAAGGCAAAGGTCAGCTTCTGTTTGTTCTACTGATTTTCAGAAGAGGTACTTCAGCAGTGAACACTTAAAAAAAAGTATTTACATGTTCAATTCAAGTTAGTTGTCCCTCACAGCAATTTCAGTTAATTATGATACATTCATACGTGCCATTGCTAGCTGATACTAATTCCTAATTAGCATAAATGAGGTAGTAAGGCAGGGAAAGAAGCATAATACTTCTGAAAAGGGAAGAAAAGCCAGAAACTTACCTCATGAATGAGGGCTACCAACATTTGCTGGAAATTGCGTCCCCTGCTGGCCAGAAATCGATTAATAGGCTTGCCATCTTTGCCCATATGGACTGGAAGGTCGTAACACGACAACATGCCGGCTTAAAGAGGGAGGGAACAGGAAAAGAAAGGTCAATATCAATACTCATGCTACTAGTTCAGAAGTCTTGCATAAGTCAGTGGAGAACCCAAAGCAAAGTTAACTTAATAAAGCCAACAATTTAAAAGTATATGTAAGCATATGCAAGTGGCATAAGACATCATTGTTTCTTAAACTGATTCACACTCAGAGTCACAGAAATCTTTGGGTCAAAGCACGTATACTTGTCTAACTTCAAGAAAGTGACGGCTTACCTGCAAGGCCTGGCGTCATGCCTGGTTGTTTGTTCCTCTCATACATTTTCAGCAAGAAGTTTGGAACACCTGCCATAGTCTTTCCCTGGTCTGAGCGTGTGGTCCCTCCTCTCAAGGCAGAATGATACACACCACGGGGCATGTTGGTCATCTCCTGTTTCACAAGTGATGCTGCAAACTCTTCAAATGCTGAATGAAGTGCAAGAAAATGAGGAGAGAGGAAAGGGAACGTCAGAGCCTGATGACTGAGAGACCAAACAAACCCTGGAAAACCCAAAATGACACCTGTGCTTCAGGGGACACATGCTTAGATAAACTAGTAATGACACATTCAGATGAAAGCTCAAGGTCCAAGAATTGAGAACTCTTAGCAAGTCTCTCTGATACCATACTTACTGCCACTGCAACTTCAAGAGGCTCTATGTAAGTCATGTCAAGTACTAAGGCTGGGAAGAAAAATGGCCTTAACTATTCCATGAGCTGTTGATTGCATTCTTTGCCTGGCAACATGCTGACAGAAGGACAATGAGAAATAAAACTGATGTTTACCAATATAATGAAAAATATTTTCTCTAAACCCAGGTTGTTCTTAAAGAGATTTAAAAGAAGCACAATGCAAAGAAGGCAGATGGAGAGAGAGTGTGTATATGCAAGCAGGGGATACAGAGAGAGAGAAGTATTACCTTGATTTCCGTTACCATAGCAGTACAAATTGTTTACTAAGTTCTGTGCTCTCAAGCTATGCATTTTATAGTCTACCCAGGTTTAAAATTATACAGAATTAATATAAAGTTACTGTTCATTTGTGAAGTCAATCTGAAGCAGCTAACTGGAGGCACACAGTAGAAAAAAGGGTCGTGTTTCTGTATGTATGTATACATAACTGCATCGTGTTTGTTACCACATCACAACTGAGAGCCAACACTGTATAAGCACTTTGCAAACCTGATATGTTTAAAAGTCTGTTAGTGCTTTCGTTATACAACTGATTTTTAAGGGGATTTATAACAACTGTTGCACACTAGGCCTGAAGCTTTTGCATACAAGTTCCCAAATCACATGCCGTCCTGCTTTAACTAGAAACTAGGGGACAAAGAAGACAAAAGGGGAGTCACTCATCCTTTCTGGGTCCAAGAAATACCTATGGCCACTTGGAATAAAACAGTTTTGTACTGGAACTTCCTCACATTTCCTATTTTCAGCAAGTTCCCATGATTTTCAGCAATGCTTTTTCCGAATTTAACTTCATAGCAGAGTAGCAGTTTAAATCTGATAGGTTTTTGTAGCATGGCAGAAGGGCACCTACATCTGGGGATTTTTTTTTCTCCACCTGTAATGCCAATATTCTTCAAACAAAAACCTCAGTATGCAGTTAGCAATTTTCACTACAGTGATTCAGACAGAAACGATAAATCTTTGTCCTCAGTCCTCAACACTATATACTCTTCCAACAGAACTAAATTTATTGACATGAAAATACTATCCACCTACCTGCTCTAGTCTTTCATAAGAGCTTTTTTGTTTAGGGTGGCTACAGCAATAGAGAAGAAATTCTCTGAAAGAGGACAGCTCTTTCTCTGCTAACCGTCTGGTAACCATCCACGTTGACAGAGACACCCTAGCACAGGTAATATCACTGTTGTCATATTATTGCACTTGCTAGTTATGCCAAAGGACTTAATACTTACAAGCCATTCAAAAGCGAGTCTTCAGGCAAGAGATACAACCCAAGAGTCTAGGCTGCCAGATATAACTCAAACTAGAAAATCTGGATAAATTTAATAAAACACCTAGATGTGCAGCAAATGCTATAATACCATTTTTATGCTTGGAAACAGTCTGAAGGAAAAAAAGAGGTAACTAACATCACAGGAACAAAATTCTTAGCATCCTTCCTGCAGAAATACACAATAATAATAATAATAATAATAATAATAATAATAATAATAATAATAATAATAATAATAATAATAATAATAATAATAATAGCAGCAGCTGTTGTCTGAAGTTTATAGTTTGTATATACGGGATTATTTTTAATTCTCTGACTACCACGTTTCCGGCAAGTCTCAGATACCCAGAATGAAAAACTATTAACATAAAAAATAAGGCTGTCATACCACTTCTGATACCCTGTGGACTCTAATGCTTTGACGCAATATGGAAACTGAAATGACAAATCAGTTTTAAAGCAGTTTGACAGAAAATACTACCTAAACCTTCACTTTCCAATGCTTCACATAAGCAGACAGCTATGGTAAATTGGAATTGCAGCATGTTCCAGCCAACTGCCACAGAAAGTCTACTTTTACTTTATTTCCTAATTTTTCCTCAGCTCTGTTGCAGAAATAGGCCCTATAGATTTGTTTGCAAGCTTAGACATTTTTCTCCCACAGAGCTGGAGAAAGAACGTAGAGAAAAACCCACAATTCAATAGCAATGCCAGCACCAAGCCCACCTTCTGGTTGGAACCTTTTAACTGCAACTACCATAGCATTGTGTTCAGCTCTTCAGGAAGAAGTATGCAGAGGCCGAAAAAACCTAAAGATTTTCCTCCTCCTACAAGGATTAAAGAAGAGGGAAGGAAGAAAAAGAAGCAGCAATTCAGAGTTTAAGGAATCAGCAAGGAAAAGCAAGAAGGCGGCAGATCTCACAAACAGCAAGCTAAACTTCCTTTAGAAGTTTCAGTCGATTTGGTGTGCACAAACAAGGACTTCGGGGAAAACTGAGAAACAGAGACTCTCTTCTTAAAAAGTACCTCAGTCCTTCTCCTTCTAAGCAGTAAGGAAGTAGTGAATTAATCTCAACAATGTGTAACGGCAGGATTCCAGCAGATGAGATGGCACAGATTCAGCTCCAATACAACAGGGATTTTGTGGCTCTTGGCCTATCTTGGACATCGTCTCATGAATCCAGTTTCATACCCTTTCAGTGGAGCAATTAGCTCACAACCACGACCCTGCCAGCCACTAAAGCTTTTGTTCAACTGTTCTGTATTCTCTGTTAACTAACAGTGTTAGAAGATGACGACTCCTCTGAGGGAGAATCTATTCAGTGAATGTTTGGGTTGGAAAAACTATTTGCATGTATGTTTTTATACCAGTCTGTGGTAGCTGCATCTTTTTATTCAGTCTGTTCTCTCTAAAGTCCATCTTGTTTTCCCATCTTCCTGGTAAGTTGCGTATCTCAGCATCCATTACACAGCTTGAGTTTTCTGCCAAGATACATCACCCTCTTCTGTTCAAGTTGATTATGTCAGTCTTCCCCACAAAGCTTCCAGACTTACTTGTTAGTGCATATAGACTCTCTAGGTGAGGCTGCACATACTGCAGACTCCAGTGCATGGAGTATTTAATGAATGGATCTTTCTAGGAGCCCCCACTGGGGGAAAATACTACAAAATACGATTACTATCTCATGGCAATGTTTACAGGTTGCAATCACACATCAAGATCCCAGGCATTCTATAAACAGTGAAATAACAATGCCTGTGACCAGGCACTAATGTCATAATCCTGTGACTGGAAGTGAAAGAGAGCATTAATGAGAGTAATCAAGTGAGTATTAAAAATCCCAAATCCTAAAGGCGATTCAACTGCATAGGTGTTAAAACAAGTGCATCAACTGGAGACCATCTGTTGAAGCATACTTCGTATCAATATGCATCACTAAAATTAAGCATTAAGCATAGCACTGATATTATTGATTAAGTAGATTTTGTATACAGCATTGTTTTAATGCTATCAATACTCTGTTTATAAAACACTATGGTTTGGGGTGTGGGGTTTTTTCCTTCAGTTTGTGCTGGACTAAAATACACAGCTGCTTTTAAAAACGTCTGCTCAGTCCTCCCTGTTAAAGTTGCACTCTGATGAAACAATGGGCACTTGAGGTAAATAACAAGCAACTGGCTTTTCCTATAGGACAGATAAGGATTTTTAAGTTATAAGCATTTTTTCCACCATCAGGACCTCTGACCCACTGTCTTCCTAAAAATGGGTCGGGGGTTTTGTTTTCCTCTGAACTTTTACTTTACATTTTTTCCTGTAATTTGGTAAGAAAATTTTTCCAGGAAAAAAAAAAAAAGGCTGCACTTTGACATGGCACTGCACTATAAAAAAGCCACATGTCTGTACAGTCACTGTGATTATAAATCTGCAAAGTAACCTCAAATACTGAATATATTATACCTCCTAAAACAGAAGCTGGCGTTAGACACAACAGCTTAATATATGAAGAACCCGGAACAAAAAGATCTGGCTCCTTCTCCTCTTCTTCATCTTCATTCATGTCTGCCTCCTCCAGTGAGTCAACTTCTGGTCGTGCCTGAAAGATTAAAAAAAAGGAAATGTCAGCACAAAAATTCTGAATCCTCATTACCTTTCATGATTCCAAGTGTTAACTAAGTGTCAAAAATACCAACTAAATGTGCAAAGTTCCTCATTTCATTAATTTCACTCCATTTCATTAATTTGAGGCTGAAAGAATAAAAGCTTTTCTTCTACCTGAATGAAAGGCAAAACTGGATGATAAAAATCACATGGGTATGTATATCCATCTCTGTAATAGTAAAATTAATCTTGACACTTACAGACCGAACTAATATTACTGAAACTTCATTTTCACTCTGATTCTTCTTCAATTAAGAGTAAAACAATGCTTTATATTGGCACTTTAATATACACAGAGCATTTCTGCTAGACATTTTTCCATACTAGTTTTTAGAATTTGAAAAACTGCAAAATATTTACAGTGTTTTCAATGAAAACATATATACTCATTTTCTAACGAACGTAAAGTAACAGCACCAATAATGCAGACCTATGTACTGCTGTGAAAGATTCAGTATTGCTGAAGTTTTTAGAGATTTCCTTTATTCTGTCTTGTGCTTTTCTATGCAAAACACATTTTTCATTTGTAAGGTTTATGCTGAACCCTTCTCATCTATTTATATAAACCAAGTATGTTTTTTAATTTTAAAGTTGCTTATTCCAACCTTTTCATAATAGCCAGTTACAACACGCAAATGGAGCCAATCTTGTAATAATGCAGTAAATAAAAACTTACAGAAATATTTACTGTGCCGTAAAGTACCAATGGACTACTGATTATTGCCTAGTCTCTCTTACAAGGTTGTTGAAAAAAAAAAAAAAAGTCACATAGATGACCTTATATGTTCATCTCCTTGCACTCTTTCGTTTTGTAAGGTTATTGAGTCAACTGATCAGCCTGAAGTTTCACAGTTTAACAGCCCTCTACATACTTAAAAAGCTTTCCAGTAAGTACCTCAATTCCTTTGTGGCTGCCTTTATCAATAAAAAAGCAAAATGTTACACTGTAAAAGTTCAGAACAGAAACGTATGAAAAGTTTTCAGCTTAATTCCAAAAATAGCACCTACTTTTCAAAC
Organism: Platalea leucorodia; assembly: GCF_965183815.1. Lineage (NCBI taxonomy): Eukaryota > Metazoa > Chordata > Aves > Pelecaniformes > Threskiornithidae > Platalea > Platalea leucorodia. The sequence continues at coordinate 38,599,961 of NC_138858.1, read as the reverse complement.
TGACTTGCCCATTTCAGGAACAAAAGCACTAAGCATGAGTGTGGCTGCAATGGATGAAGGAATAATCACAAGAGACGCTTAGTGTCAAGACTCAACCGCAAGCATTAACAGAAGAGTATAAAATGCACATCAGGTGCCCCAAAAATAACCTGCTGATTTAACTAATGAAAGAAGAAGAACTAACTTCTGACTGCTTAGACTTCACTCAGCCTCCACTTATGCCTTTCCCCCTCCTATAAGTCTTAGTTATGGTAATCGTACATAATATCATCCCATTTCACCAGCAGGAGCTCATATTCCTTCTGTGAGGCTCTGATGGTTGTCTAGTAGAGATGGCATAAGGCCTTGTTTCCCTTCCAAGAGGATACAACACACATCGGATAGAACTGTCAGATGTCCTTGCTATTAAACATACAACATTGCTACCTGTTCAGGAAGATGAAGAATTGTATGTTCTTCAGAGCCAAAAGACGAGAGTGATTTATAGGCCGAAATGGCTACAACAGCATCCTAGAAAATTAATAGGAAGAAAATCACAAGTACAGCATATGGCATTGCTACCTTCTGGAGCCTCCACATACAAAGAACCTATCCACTAACCACTGAACGCTGAAAAACACTTTAAAATAACAATGCTTTCCCGAGGCGCACTCTCAATTGCTTACTTTATATATATAATGTAAACTAGCAAGACCAATTATCTAGGCTTGACAGCGAACATTCTGATTGCTACACTCCGTTACTGCTGTGAGGATAGTTTACGTAGAAATATCCAGGCTATATTTAAACTAAAATACTTTGGTTCCACCAGCCCCATGGTGATAATGGTCCAACATTCCCACTGTGTTACAATACCCCACCAAAGAACTGATTTAGTTGTCACAGCTGCAGCATTGCCGAGAACGCTTCACCAAGAATGCTTCACCATGTCAAGGCTGAAGTCTACCAGAAGAGTCAAACTAGTTTGTGTTCCAGTTCTCCTTGGGAGTGACAGATGTTATGACCATCAGTTACCACCCTTCATGTGCATTACATTGCTTCAAAAACAGTGTTAAATGGTTAATGACTAGGAGGAAACCCTATTAGAAACTGAGATTGCTGACACTGATACCCTTGTCTTGCCAGAAAAGCATAAAACTTACTATTCAGTTGCTGACACCAGAAATTAACATTTTCAGTTGTATCACCTACCTTGTTTTGTGTGTTGTTCCAAAGGAAGCTGATAACTTGAGCTTTGAATTTCTATAAAAGCAAAAAAATCGGGCATTCAGATTTTGTTTAACAAAATAAGCAGTTGAAATGGAGGCAGTTAACCGGAAACAAACTGCTGCCACATCAACATGCACTGAGCTAGGAAAGTGGAAGGGGTGCAGGTTTGAACTGTGGATGCATTCACATGTCCTCACATTCTGGGAGAAGGAAACCTCTGATCAACCTTGCACTGGAATTTCTCACCTATCTCCCAGGATTCACTGATGCAAGCTAAAATTGTGAAACTGTATGGAAACGTGCATTATGATTAACCTGAATTAGGCAGTGGGTGCTATTTAGAGATACTGAAAACAAGCAGGCACATTCAAAACTCATACACAAAGATACACTAATAGAAGAGACTCGCCTCAGTCCATGAGTACGTACCTCATATTCGTTTGTATTCACTGTTAATGAGGGAACTAGGGCAAACAATTCATTCAGCGCTTTTAAAATGAGGGGTCTTGTATCACAACTTAGCTTTGGTGACAGAGCATTCCACGTAGAACGGATGCAAACAACCTGGAGGGGAAGTAGGAGGCACCATTACTAACAAAAATCCCAACTTGACTTAAACAACATTTCTTTCCAGCACTTGCTTTCTTTCTTCCTACTTGGGAACAGGAATTAATACAGGGTTCATCAAAAGAAAAAAAAAAGCAAACATTAAAAATTCACTTCTATTAACAGTCTCACAGTATATTAATCGACGTCATGCAATAATACTGCACAACACTTCACCAGAGAGAGCGGCTACCTGTAGGAATAAATAGGATGCTTAGCAATGCACATAAAGCTGTAGATGTGTCTTCATATAACACTACTGCTTTACTTCACTTGTTCAAATTAGCTTAAAAGCAAGCTGTCTCTGGGAGTTTAACAGGATGAAAGCAGAGGAAGCTACGGAGGCAGCTATGTTCCCTGGGAGCCCTCCAAAACAAAATGCCCTTAATCTTTAAACACAGCCAAACACAGCCAAATTTGCAGAATAAAAGAAAAATGTAAAACAGCAGGAATCCAGAAATCGCTGGGAAAATATCAAATTAAAATAAACACTAATACCACGGCTTCATTAGCCCTACACTAAGCAGGTCAGTTCTTACAATTTACAGTGAGAGAAATCACTTCAACGAACCAGAAACACAAAAAAAAAATTCTGTCAGGAAATCACATATGATAGTAACATCATGCTTCCAATTGTTAACTTACAAAAACTGTGAAACTGGTTTGAAAATCATAGCATTTATTTTTATTCTGTTAATAATGAATTTGGAGTCCTGTCATTTGCTTTTCAAGTCCTTAGAACATAGTAACTTCAGCCTTTTAAATCTGCCTTTGCAGTTATACTAGAAACCAGAAAGTTACTGTGCATTAAGTAGAAGCTGAAATCACTTTACTGTGCATTAAGTAGAAGCTGAAATCACCTTCTGCAATCCCACCTATTGGCTCCTCAAGAGAGAAGGGAAGGGCGGGGGGGGGGGGGAGCAATCACAACAAAATATTGGCAATGGCAGATAAAAACAGGAGTATCTGCAGGCTTACATGCTACAAAGAATCCAGTGGAAAGATCATATTTTGGTTGGGTTTTTTTTGTTGTTGTTTTGTTTTGTTTTTTTTTTCTTTCCAACTCAGGAGGCCAATACTTGGTTATAGGACAAACATACCCTGAAAAGCAAAGTCACTTGTCATTACAGATCATAAAATTAAGCACTCAGAGGACCTTGCAGGGTATGGTTCTAAGGTTGGTATTTTTTCACAGATTAGAAATCACTGGGAAAAAAACCAACAACAAACAATTGAAATCCTCCAACAAAAAGGTAACACTCTGCATAGAAAGAAGTCTAACCTGATCTTTAATACCTATAGAGGGCAGGGAAAGCTGAATAATTAAGTTTCAAAATTTAATAGTACTAGATACATGTACCCCGGTAGTTAGGTGACAAAAAGACTATCAGAAAAGAATTCTCATGCAGATCCAACATACATTGGGAAGGATTACAGCATGGTAAAAAGCATTAGTTACCCAGCTCAGCAGATCTGACTTTTTTTTTTTTTTTTTATTATATACACTGATAGCCAAAATCCATATTAGATTGCCAGCTGTAAGGAAAAAAAAAAAAAAAAGGAGAGGAGGGGATGACACCAAAAAGTTCTACAGCTTGTTCCTCACAACTGAATGGCTTCATTAGCACCAAACAACAACCCCTCTCCCCACTCACATTCAGTGCTTGATAAGCAACAGCAAATCTCTTGGCTTTTTTGCCCTAGCCAACTATGACTTTTGGGGTTCACAGACATTACACTGAATAAAAACAAGAAACAAGTGCATTGTAAAATGTATTTACAGCAACCTCTGTATTACAGTGTTGTTTCACAGAAAACATGAAAATACTGGCTCTATTTATCAAGTCGGTAGCTAGTTCACTCTCATGGCAAGCTGTCTGGAAGAATATTCTGGAGATATACTTCACTTTTCAGACCTCAACTCAAAAAGACACTCCACTTCTAGCCTAGCTTTAAATACATGAACAATCCCACTGAACACAAGAACACTTTTTTTTGCTTAAGTTCATGATTATCCTTAAGCACTTTACCAAACTATCCTTAATTTGAAGTCGTGAGTCTCTGAAACTGTTAAGCAACTTCTCATCAAGGCACTTGAGATACTGTGCCTGGAAACTCAGTGCCATACATAATTAGTAGAAAATTTTACAGTGTAGAGAGAAAAGAGTAATCTTGTCGGTCATATGAAAGGACAAGGAAGCAGACACTGGAGTTTTATTTTGTTGAAGCTTTGGAAGAAAGTGAAGGCTTTGATTTCTCCTAGCTGAAAAAAGGAATACTCACAGGAGAGTTGTACAAATTGTTACAAAAGCATTTTGATTTCTTCAGACTGAAGGTCCTCCTGAAGTAAAGGGATTACTGCTGTGCAGCAGTACCAGAGCTGAAACACGAGTTGTTTTTTTTTTTTTTTTTTCTCTTTTTCCTAGTGTTGCAAGTCAGCACAGCACAGCATGAATATGATAAGTACAGACGGATTTTTTGAAAGCTGCAAGTAATAACATCCAAATGAAAAAACTGGCACTGTTCCACTTGACCCAGAAGTTTCTGATGCTCATCTTTATTTCCAGGAAAACATGATTAAAACTTCAAGACGACAACAAAACTTGCTTTATTCAGAGCACTCACACAAAAAGTCTCCTCACGAATGTGAATAATTCCACTTAAGGAGGATAAAAACATCCTTTCTGTCTACTGCTTACGTTCACCACAGTATTTTACGAAGAATAACAGCAGCATACAGGCAGATCTCAAGCTGAGCTGTGGCCTACTCTATAGGTTCTTCTTCAAGTCTGAAAGTGATTTGAATAATTTTATACACACTGAAAATTCTTCGGACTGTTCTTGACACCAATCCAGAAGCTTTTAGAAATCTAAGATGACTTACATAGTCAAAGCAAATGGCCTTTCTCACCTTCCAACCTGATGAAAAGTGTTCAAGAAGTAAGCAACACTCTGGTCCTTTTGGAAAGGGAAGGGAGTCCAATGAAACACTTGTCTTCAAATCCATTCACAGCTAATACCCCCATTCCCATTATCTTTGCCTCATTTCTCCTTCAGTAGGAAGGGAACAATTTACACTGCAAAATCAGCTCAAACTACCAGTTTAACTCATCTACCTGTTTGATAGTCAAATAAGCACCTTCACATTCCTCCACGTACTCTTAGATGAGAGTTCGTCTTAAAAATTCAGTTATTTCACTATTCACTTACTGATTCCACTTTGCCGTAAGACCCAAAGTAACAGACACTTACTAGACTGATGATGCACAAGATCTGTTCATCATGCAAGTCATCTTTTTTGCATGCACCTGTGTTTGTATTTAGCTTCTAGAGCTCAGATTGAACCCTAAGATCTCCAGTGAAAAGGTCAGCTTTTGTTCTGCAGATAGGGGCACAGTGACTTCAAAAGCTGATTTCACCAACTACTGCAATGATGCTTTTGCTGAGCAAAACAGGGATACTGCATGTGCCTGTTCCATATCCACTCCTGCTGGTGTCAGGCTTATCAATCTTTTTTTTTTTTAAAAAACCATTCAACTGTGCTCTTTATTAGGTATATCAAAATAATGTCAACATTTACCTCTAGGACTAATGCACATTTAAAATGAAAAAGGAGCCACCTGTATATCAATGAACCTGTGTTTCAGACCGTTCACATGCTCAGGAAGACATTGCTGTATCAGGTCACATTCAGAACATTTGAGGTTAGGTATTTAGAATGTTTCTAAGGGTTAGAAATGATGCTGCTGCCATCAGTGGTGTCTTCAGTATTCATCCTACCTTCTATAAAGCTGAAAGACTACTAGGCTGGAACTACTATGTAGCTATTCACCACAACTTAATCAACTTTGTATAGTGATGATCGTAATGACTACACATTTATGCTATTACTCTAACTATGGCACAGCAGTGAGACATAATTGGTCCTACTTAGCCCTTCCTGGATAAAAATATGCCTCATCTGGCTTATTTTCACCTTTAAAGATCTGCATGGCAGCTCAACGAGCAGTCAGTACAACATTTTGCATTTCTAGGCACAGAAAAACATCTGTAAGATGCTCAGCCAATGGTACAGTTCTAGCTGAAGAATTATATAGAAGTCACAAAAAGAAGTAATTGAGTACCACAGGAAACTTGACTAGAGAATATTATTGGTACTAAAACTTTCTCATTTTTCCTTGTGAGATTTTTCAGTTGCCCATGCTCTCTCTCTCTGAGAAAAGCCATATATTCTAGTGCAAACTTAAGTAATCTCCCTGCAGCATTTGGTCAAACCTCACATTGCTCCCTGCTCCCATACCTAAAATAATTCTGTCTGGAATTTATCTATTGCTACCTTGTCTTTCAGATTTCAGGCTCCACTACTACAAAACCAGTGCAGAACGGGAAGAGCCACAAAGAACAAAAAAACAAAAAAAAACCAACAACAACTCCCCCCTGAAACCACAACAACAAAACAAAGAAAGAAAATTACCAAACCCATAACAATGCAGGCTTAGAACAAAAGTCTAGATGAAAAAGAAAAAATAGCTATGGCAGAGCAAGGTATGAGTATATATATTCAGCCTTTTAAAGGGGAAAACATACCAGAACTGCAAATCAAAACTCTTCTTTAAACAACCTGAGCAAATGCCATGAAAATTTCTTACAGGTCTACGAAATTAAAGAAAAGCAACAGAAAACTCAGCGAAAAAGAAATACAAATCCATCTATGTAACGAAATCAAATGAAGGGATGTTTATGAACATATTCAACAACGGCATTAAGAAAGATAGTTTCAGTGTTATTCTGCACTGAAAAAAACAGTATGCTTTATATCACTGAATTCAGGTAACTGCTGAATTAAGCAGTCACTTCAGTGAGTGCAAAACACATTTTAGAGTGCAGTTTAAAAAACTGAAGATGCCTTTTGAGTTGAATCCATTTCAGGAATAGCAAACCCATTGAGTATGTTTCTATGGTAACAACCACTGATGGCTAGAAAGACCTAATCTGATAACATTCCAAGTGAAAACTATGCCTCTCTTTCCCATCTTTCAAAACACACTCTTTGCAAGAATAAGAAAAATCTCTTCCAGTATTCAGAAAGACAGACCTATCTATTAGCACTGCAAATTCTTACTAAACTAATTATCTAGAAATTTTAACTTTGTACTGAGCTAGTTGTCTGGCAACAGAAAATACACCTTGTATTAATATGCAGAGAAACAAACAAAGCTGTGTATTCATGGAGACTCATTTGATATTGTCATTTAGGAAGACTACAAAATGATTAGCTAGCCAAGACCATTTCATTTCATTCTTTCCTGTACTATCACACACATTCTCCAGTTTCAGCTAACAGGTGAAAAAAAGGCCATACAAAATAGGCAGAATTTTCAGATTCAGCAGATATGCATACAACGCCTAAGCAATGGCAAACTGCACTCTGTGATAATTGTTTGGAACAATTAGATGTATTAGCATTTTCAGTGTTAAACCCCACGGCAGATGGAACTAAGTGAAATCTTCAGGAACAACATATATCAAATGTTTTTTATCAGCTACATTGAAACAACATATTGGTTTTGGACCACATATATTTGATATGCCAAAACCACAAGTCCTCCATTAAGTCACACATAAACAACAATAGTATTACAACAAGCATGTGGTATCTTACGCAGTACTCCACTGAGGATTGTTTTCCACACATATTCATGTACATGTAAGCATCATATACACTAAGTGCAGTATTACCGCCGTACAGGATCTAGTACTTAGCAGACTGTGAATAAATAGTATTTCAGTAGTTTTGTCAACAACAAAATACTTCCACTATAAAATCAGTTTTAATCATTTTTCTCCTTTGACAAACAGAAAGGATTTATTTTCTTTATGTATAAAACGTTCATACTAATGGCAGAGATTATATTAACATACTACTAATTTGAAATCTATTGATATTTGTCTGTCTTGAGAAGTGGAGGACCAGCAGAAATTTAGTTTTTCTACTGGCTAAATGAAACAGCCTGTGTTTCCAAATGCTAAACATTTTATTGAAGAGTATAGGCTTCATTTACTTGCAGAAAGATGCATTCATTCTTCAGTACAGCAATATACATATGCCAGTGTATGCAACTTTTGACCGTTCTGGTTTTGTAATCAATGACTTGCCAGTCTCTAGCATGCTCAATGTGTGCTGAAATGTCTTACTAGACTGCAGCTGCCAACATGCTGTCTCAGTCAGGATCACAGCATACCAAATACAACATACAGTCCCGAACTACACCAAGTTTAACAAGTTGTACTACTTGAGAGATTAACTCCTTAGGAAAAAAAAAAAGCTGGATCATACAAAACAAAAAGATGTTAAGATTACATTCACACTTTTTTGTGGGTCTTTTCAGCCTTTCACAATCAAATGTTTCCATTTCCTCACCCACCATTGCTCTTGTATTGTTCTGGAGGGCAAAAGGTAAAGAATACCACTTTATTTGCTTTCCTGGTATTTGTATTTAGGGGGTTCGCTTTTAAATAAAAGGAGATTCAAACAAAAGAAAGTACTTTAGCCATCAAAAAATTTTGCCAGCGAAGTTTCAGGCTTGACCCTTCATCATAACACTGCCACTATCTGAAGTCCTAAAGTGCGGGAAAAAAAATTTAAATGAATCTGCAGTTTGGATGAGGTCTTGAGGTACCGGCCAGGCACTGAGACAAAATCCCACATGCATGATATCAGATAGTTGTCCAAAGTCCAACGGTAGGCAGCTCCAGTCTTACATAGATTATAAACTCAAAGAACTGAAGGCTCAAGTCCTGCAGAACACTGAGATGCTGGCCGGACTGAGCAGCGTGAAGGGCCTTAACTGTAAGATAGAGCAGGGATGCTCTTGTCTGAGGCGTTCTCCTGTCTTCTCAGTATGTGGTGCTCTGGACCTCTACTGAACACAGGATCATCTTCACCACAAGTCCCATTAAATAGCTGTGCATGAAGCTAAACAACACAGTTAAGAATCAGTGGAATTCTCCAAAGCCAGTGTTTTCTCAGATTAGAAAGGCACCTATTATTCTGGCAGCTAGTTAAAAAGCCCTGTATTGAGGAACTGCTCACATTTCTAGGATCCGTGACCACACTGGGAACAGTGTTCTGAATTCAAACTCGACTTCACATTCAGTTCAACACAGTGACAAAAATAAGCATCAGCCTATATCAAACTGTTCAATGAAACCACAAAACTGCAAAGACATTATCATAGTTTGAGTAACAATATTTTCAGTTCAGTGGTGTTCAATTAGATAATCACAATGTGGAGCCACTGAGAAAGGTTCCTTTGGCATTGCTGACAAAATTAAAACTCTCCTACTGTACGATGGTTCTCATCTTTTAAGAGCACCTTTAATTTGATGGAAATCCAGAAACTTATCAACACCACCCAGAATGTTTCTGCTTTTGCAAAGAACACTTGCAACAGAGTTCCCAGTCTGAAGCAGATGGTCCTATAAGATGCCACTCTGATAGCTGCCAGGTGAAACATGAAAACTTAATTCAATAATCCAACATCCAAGTGTCAGATCTAAAAAAGTCCCAACCAAATTCTGGTTCTTTGAAGTTAAGGTGAGAATGTTTGAAAAATTGCATTGCTGCATCCAGAAATCATAAAATACTAGCATTTTAGAAACTGTAGCTCTTTAAGAATGCAAAAGGATAAGTTTTCTAAATATCAAAAAGTAACTTTAAAATAGTGCATGTGTATGTTTGTGTGTTTCATTTCTCATGCATTTAAAACAAACACACATCCTCCAAATGATTATATTCTCTTCTGCCACAATATAAGGCATGTCTACTTTGTATGCTTCCCAACCAAAAATGACACATTGCTCTTTCATATTCAGTTAGTAGCATAGGAGCTTGCAGCAAGTCACTTTTTTTCTCACTTTAAACACTGCTGGTATTAGGAGAGAAAGATTTTTTTTTTGTTTTTTGTTTTTTGTTACAACAGGACAACAGAACCAATATGAGTTCATTCGGGTTGTTAAACTCTACTTCAATTTTAAATTAGGACAGAAAGAAACTCAGTAAAAGCAGCCAAGGACAGGTTTGGAAGGAGAGATTTATTAAGAAGCCATGTGTGTGTGTTTTTTGTCTCAGCTAAAGAAGTAGTGAAGCTTGCAGTATACTACAACTTAAAAATTCTTGCTGCATTCTGAGAAAAAGTAGAATTTACAGTATGTCTCACCTGTCCAAACACTGCTGACAACTAAATACTTGTTTTTGAAGTGGATCTTATATGACTTCAGACTGGGTAATAACACAAATAAGCTTGCTGAATTCATCTGAAGAAGGAACATGATTTAACCTGGCTAAACATCATCTGGTACACAACAAATACAGAAGCTAGAAGATATTACAACCATCAATGAGCATAGCTGTGCATTCTTGCCTGTCATTAATGGACTTCATCCTCAGTTGCTGTAACACTAAATTTCCTTAAAAAAATATTTTTTAACTCTTAAAAGGTTAAGACTGTAGAATTCTTTTGGCTCCTTTCAGAAGGAATTTTCTGGAATCATAACAGTAGTCCTACAGAAAACCTCCTATCAAATGAAGTACTGTGAACAAATGGAGCAGAGGGATGGGAACAGCAGGGGAGACAGGAGAGTGGTACTTTACACACAAATTTTTTAAAAGTATATAAACAAAGTATTATAAAAGCTGTAATAACTTTGACATCATGCCTTTCTGGAGGAATAGGTGACTGTGATAAACATCTTGTTATGAACCTTCTCTGCTAGTCATGAATCCTCAAGGAAAAGCCCTGTGGTTCTAGAGTCACTGCTCAGCTGGACAAAGCTCTGAAAATGCAACACGCTTCAGGAAACTAGCAGGAGAAGAGAACTCTGTGACAGTGATATGCCAATTTCTATCTGCAGAAAAAGAATCAGTGCTAATCAGAAAATGTATGTTCACAGATCTAGACACACTAGTGGTATACTTCGGTAAAAGTTCTTTTTAAGTCTGTTTTCATCTTTATATTCTTTTTTTTTTTTCATTCTGGGTTTGTTCCAATTGACATATCATTGTCATCTTGAGACATTAACAACCGTATAACTTACAAGCTCTCAGCGCTTCCAGTACAGAACATTTTGGTTTACATTTGTGTTTTCTTGTTATTTTTAAAATTTATTTTAAAATAGCAAGCTTACTGCTGGACAAAGGACTGACTGGAAACATATTTGCTAGAGGCGAAAAACTAAAAGCTAAGTTTTACTGATGTCAAGGAGAGAAAAAGCTCTCTTGCTTCAGGTGACCTACTGCCCTAAGAGGGTGGGAAATCATGGGGAAAAATAGGGAATGACAACATCTAAATCAAATTTCACTTCTGGGGGGGGGGGGTGCAGAAGGAGGAACTGTTTGTGACTAGATGACCTTTAAAGGTTCCTTCCACCCCAATTCTATGATTCTATGATATAACATAATGCATTCATAGGAAAAATTAAGTTTACACTGCCACAATATCTTTGACTTTTCCAGCTTTCAAAAACCAGAAATTGCACAGTGATGAAGATGCACTGAAATGGATTTTGGTAGCTGACTTGAAAATGGAGCTGGTCAGATGATCTTCATTCAGTGAGGGCACAAATCACACAATTCAGACAGGAAAGAGAAAAAAAAAGCATCACCACATCTGTGATGTCACTGTGGAAACAAAGAGCCTTGGCCCCTAACTCAGGGATACCACAGGATGACAGGACAATTTGGGTTGGAAGGGACCTCAGGATATTTCTAGTCCAACCTCCTGCTCAATGCAGGGTCACTATGAGATCAGATCCAGTTGCTCAGTGTTGTATCCAAAAGGAATGTGAAAACCTCCAAGGATGGAGGCAGCACACCCCTCTGGGCAGCATGTTCCAATGTTTACTTGTCGTCTTCATCAGTAAGTAATGAATGCATTAGAGTAAAACAGAAGCCTCCCCATTACAAGTGCTTTCACTCCCTCTCAGGTGTACACCATGTGAATGAGACCCAGCAGGGCAGGCCAGTAAGAAGGTATCAAAAATGAGATTATTTACATACTTTTCACCCAATCAGAATTATGTGCCAAACAGCCGTTCTTTTCAAATCTCAGGGAAAAATGCATAAAAGGATGCCTTTGAAACAAACTGTGAAGCTGACCTGAAATTCCAACCCATGCACTGAAGGGCTGACCTGCTGTAGTAGAAGTTCACAGTACAATTTTCCAGGAACAATTAACTGCCGTTGGAAGGAGAGGAATTACATTTGTCAGAAGAAAAAAAAAATTCTGCAACAATCCAATGTACTCTTAAAAAAAAAAAAGCCAACTAGGAAAAAAGTCCATGATCCACAAGCAGAACATGAAACAATGGGACAAAGCCAATTTAATCTTACCTCAGCCTCACAAAGTGCCTGAAGACCCTGTAACACTATGGCAGCAGGTGAAGCTTGATCAGGTTTTGTGCATTCATTTAATACCTGGGAAATTGCAGCCAACATGTCTGCTCCATGCTGGTATGGCCTAAAGGAAAACATGAAGATACAAAGGCAATATTCATGCATACACACAAGTCCTAGTCTATACAAAAAAATCAATTAAGTATTGGTTTTGTTTAAGTGACAACTAGAACAGACTAAAAGTAGGAGGAAAAAAAAAATACAAGGGACGATATGACAGAGAGCTCTAAAGGCTGAGTGACGTGAAGAGTTAAATCAGCAGGCATCAAATTCCAAATAAAAGATCACCAAGTGGTTAAGCTATGGAAGTTTTTGTGCAAGGATGTTGTGTATGCTAAAAGATTACATCATTCAAGAAGTGATTGAGAAGGAAAAATCCACATACGCTATTAAAGACACTACTCTTTGTTTCTTTGTTGTAGTCTTCTGTAAGTACTCACTACTGTGTATTGGTGGAGATTGTGGTGGCAAAAGTCTTTTGGCCCTCTTACATCAGATAGGAACATTTTTCCAAATTTTTTGCTGTTGCTATGTCATTTGTCTCTTCATTAATGACTGTGTGGGCTGCTTGTTTGCTTTCCAGTCTTCTAGTACCCACTCAATTTTATTGGAGGGGGGGTGAGGAGGGGTGCATGTGTCAACTGCTGATTCAGCAGTTCCTCATACTGTTTTTCTAAGAACTTGGCGTAAACAGCACCTGGCTAGGTGATTTATATGCATGGAACGTTTTGGCTCCCTCTATTTGCTTTCATTTTCTTCCAAATAATTTCTAAATGCACGAAGAATGTCCATACACCTGAACTCTACCTACACCACTTACCTGGCAAAAAGAATATTACAGCTATATTGAGATTTATCTCTTGCTTTTCACTTTTTTTTTCCTATTTCTTGAAAAATGCTGCTTGACAAAATTAAAGAAGGTTGAAGAAGTAAAGGAAAGGATATTTTCTTTAAGAATTTTTTTTAGTTGATGATTGAAAGATACATGAATCTTCCCAGCTGCTAGTAACTGACCTTCAAGAAGGAAAGTGAAAAGTGGAACCCAAAAAATAGGTAACAAAGAGAAAAGCTGGTATTGTGCACATAAAACCAGGAAGTAATTGATAATGTGTTTAAAAATAATCTTTACAGGAACTGTAAATTATTATGAAGTACTGATATTCAGGGATTGTTAGAGCTGGAAAGGATCAATATATCGTCCACTTATACTTGTACAATTGTGTTCCGTGGTCAGTATTATATCTGAATAAAGACGAGTAATTTGCATGTGAAAAATATACTTTCCAGAAAACCACCCATTCTTTCTTTGAATACATCAAAAGGTAGACAGATCATTAGTTGTTTCTTCCAATGTTTCATCAATCTCTTTTTATAATTTGGAAGTGGTATGCTTTAAGTTTCTACGCTGGATCAGCAAAGGATGCATGTTTTGTTTCAGGATGAAGACATTTTAATTATAACATTATTTATAATATGAAACTCAAAACTTACTAGGTGCTGAGATTAGCAATGCCTGAGTCAGTATCTCATACAACTAGAAAAATATTACTCACAATTAATATAACAGAGTAGGTAAAAATAATTATGCAGCTTTTCTGGAAAAAAAACAAAAACAAAAACAAAACATTCCCTTACAAAGACATAAGATGGATAACACTTGTGCTTACCTCTGCCTACATATATCTCTTATACAAGCAGCTTTAGCAATCAGCTTTTCCCATTGAGCATCTTTGTCAACAGACAAAGAGGACGTATCAGACATTGCCAAGAACTTCTGCAATTCTGGGTAAATTCGATCCTAGAAAAGATTTAATTTAAAAATTATCATCACACCTTCAAAAGCTGGTAACAGGATGTTCAATTGCTAGCACTTTTACATGACTTCTAAATACCACTTTTATTTCACACCATGCTTCACTTTTCTTCATTACTGGAATCTAATGCTGCGTTGAGATCTAACTGGCTTTTGCAGACCAAATCTCTATTGCTACTTTATAAACAGAGAAGCAAGTTATTGCCATGTAACTAAGGTCCTGTTCTTACTGCATATTATGAAAAGCAGAAAGCTGTCCTTCAAACAATTTATTTTACCTAATTCCAGACAGACACCTGATGAAATGAAAAGCAGGTTTCATGAAGGACATACTATTGAAATTTTTCACTAAAACAGAATCAATATAAGCACCACTTCCACCATTTACTTTATACTGCTGATAATGAGATACTAGCATAAGAAATGTTCAAAATTAATTTCCTTCCTTGGTTAGAGGTAATGAATTTTTTCAACTACGTGTATCTTAGTGACACTACAAGAATTTTCTAACCTGTCTTTCCCATAAGGATGTCATCAGCCGCAAAGCAATTGCTCTAAGCTTTGGTGTGCTCCCGAGCATGTGTATGGCACGTAGAATCTGAGCTACACAAACCTGAAAGAAATTTTTTAACCAAATGTCACTGTTATTTTTTATGTCCAAGAACAAAGATCAGTCTACAAATCATAATTTTACAACTAAGTACAACAAGGAGGTAACTGTCCAACTGCAACGTCAGAAAGAAACTGGAAGTCATTTTCTGAAAAACTTCTTGTGCATAACAAGTCCAAGAGCATCTTCTTATCATATATATAAAATGATGATACAGTGCAGACAATAAGGCATAATGTACATTTCACTCTTTAAAACAAATGTCATATCCCATCCAAAATATTAGAAAGTTATGCTGAAGCTTACAAATCAGTTATTTTAAGCAAGCTATGCATTGCTCAGTCTAAATAATTTTTTATAAATAAGTGACCTCATTGATACAGTTTTTGTTTTACTAAAAATTTTTCATTCTGACCTTGTGTACACCCAGTGTAGGCAATGTATATAATATATCCCTGTAAAGTGCAGGCTCCAAAGGTCTTCCCAATTTAAATATCAGAACTGGGATCAGATTTGGGACCTAAAATAAAACAAAAGCAGGAAATAAACTTGGAATTAGGTTGCCAATACAGTATCTTACATAAGACAGTGAATTTGTTAGAACATATTAGAAACTCCTACATTTTTGCATTATTTTCCGCTAACAGGAAAGGGAAAGGAAAATTCTAAAGCCTGTAATTTCATAGGATTTACACTTTATTTTTTTAAGTTATCATCTTAAAAGCACCTTGTTATGGCTGTGCAGCTGTAACCACTACAATAATCTAATATCCACAATAAATTCATTTTCACTGGAAATTCCATTGCAGGCATACTGCAAGGAACATGTAATTGAAAATGGTACATTCAAATACATACCAAATCAATGAAGAAACTATTTCAATTCAGTTCTGTCATTACAGAGGAATTCTGATGATGCTACTATCATATCCCACAAACCTGTCATATAATCCAACAGAATTTACTGCTTTCTTTAATATATGGTACAAAACTTCCAGAGAGCTGCCCCTGAAGTGACAATGAGGGAAAGGAAACTTATTTACCTCCATTCCCCTTTTCTTTAGATCGTATTTTCAGTATTTTCATACCTGCAGGTCCTTCAGTTTTATCTTGTGCACATTCATATCACTACGTTGTAAAATTAAATCTACTCACGATGGCCTTGCTTTTTTTCTCACTTGATTTTATGGATACTTAAAAGTAATTAATAGCACTGCTTTACATTCTGCCTTTATACTTCAGTAATGATTTTCACTTAGCCACATGGGTTAGTCTTCCATGACTAAAATTTGTGTTAAAAGATAACGTTACTCCCAAGAATGGAAAAGCTAATTAAGATATTTGGTATTTAGCAGTAGTAAGTGGCCACAATTATTTTTGAGTCTTCTGGCTTTCAGAAAATTATTTTCCTTACATGGTAAACAGGGTATAGAGTTCTTCATTCCACTTTTAGTGTTTACCTCTGTAGCAAGTCACCCTTGGAAGAGTTTTTTCCTCTTTAACATCAAATTACTGTAACATTAGAAAACTCATTCAGTAAGTCCAAAATTGGAGGCTTAAAGCAGGATGACAAATGTATACTAAGTGCCATACATACTGGGCTGAGCTAAAAGACTGAGCAACTCTCAATCCCAATGTTTACAGGATTGGATCCAATCTTTAATTCAATCTATAATTCAGCAATCTTACATCCCTGAAAATTTATCCTGGTACAGCTGACCCTTTACATAAATATATATATGGGTGGTTTTTACACACACTGGTTCAAAAAACTATTAATGGGAAATTCTGCTACAACGTTCTCTCAATATGCATTTTTACATGAGCAGATGTTTTCAGATGATAAAATTTTTCACTGTACAAAGGGCTGTCTCAGTCCACAGAAACTACAGAGCAAGAATAATGAATAAAAATCCAAGAGCTCTGGGATTTTGCATGAAGTATGCATTTACTGGTTCCAAATTACAGACCAAAAAAAAAATACTGTTTGTTCTACCATCACTATCTTTACAGTTAAGCAATCCAAATTTGTGCTTCCACAAACTTAAAAACTTTGTTCTGGAATCCATATTTAATACCTAAGGAATTAACTAGAATACATTTTTTCCAGTTTTCCAAATACTACTCGACATTCTTAAATAGAATAAATCCCCTTATAAACCAAAATTTCCCCACATTTTTGACTAATTGACTACTCTCCCTCCCTCTATTTCCCAAGGTGGTTGTTTACCATCTGTAAAGGTAGTCATCACCACATCACCTGCCTAGACAGAAGACTGGCTTTATTGTAAATCTTTCAAAGCAAAATCAATATAAGTGGCTGAGAATTTAAAGTGGTATTCATTTGAGCAGACTTGCACACCCAGGAGCACTTTCAATAGAAGTTTAACAGTGCCTTGCTTTCCCACCTGTTTATTGCAAACTGAAAGCATCTTCTTAGCTAGCACCCTCCCTCCCCTTTGTTTCAGACCTTTGGATTGAAGATAAATGGGGCAGTTTTCCAGCTTTTGTTGTGTACTGGTTTTGGCTGGCATAGAGTTAAGTTACTTCATACTACCTTATATGGGGATATGTTTTGGATTTGTGAACAAAGCAGGGTTGGTAACACAGGGATGTTTTAGCTATTGCTGATGAGCATTCACACAGCATCAAGGCTGCCTCTATTTCTCACGCTGCCCCGCTAGCGAGCTGGCTGGGGGTGCACAAGAGGCTGGGAGGGAGCACAGGCAAGACAGCTGACCCCAACTGACCAAAGGGCTATTCCATACCACCTGATGTCATGCTCAGTATATAAAGCTGGGGGAAGAAGAAGGAAGGGGGGGGACATTCAGAGTGATGGCGTTTGTCTTCCCAAGTAACCGTTACACGTGATGGAGCCCTGCTTTCCTGGGGATGGCTGAACACCTGCCTGCCCACGGGAAGTAGGGAATGAATTCCTTGCTTTGCTTTGCTCGTGTGCACAGCTTTTGCTTTACCTATTAAACTGTCTTTATCTCAACCCAGTTTTCTCACTTTTACCCTTCCAATTCTCTCCCCCATCCCACCAGGGGCAAGGGAGTGAGCAGCTGCATGGGACTCAGCTGCCAGTCAGAGTTAAACCACAACATGTATAAATTAATTAATTTTTTTAAGTTATCTTTTACATAAAAACTGAATGGCAGATAAGAAAAATAGAAATAAGGTATCAGAGATACTGATGAGGCAGGATCTGTCAAGCTAAAACTGTTCAAAATATGTCTGTCTTTTTTTTTTCCTCTTCCCCACCCGGCTTTATTCTTACCACAGCTCAACTACTATTTCAGACACGCATAGCAATTGGGATTTTTCTCCCCTACCCCACTCTCTGGGGGCTTCCCTGAATTTATCCCATCATTTGCCTTTATCAACACATTCCTCCTAGCTTAAATGTCTTTGAAATGCTTGGTCACACTTTCAAGACCATCATCACAATATTTTATAAATCCTGCATCATAAGGAGTATTCCTTGTTATCACAATATTCTTTAAGGTACAAAAGTGGGTGGGGGAAGCAAGTTATTCCAAACTCACAGGCACATGGCAGAATTTGATTAACATCAATTCTAGTCCCAGTCAAAATTCAGTCATAAGATGTCTGCATTAACGTTGAAAAACAGAAAAATGAAACCTTCACTCAAAACATGAAATTTAATTTGCTGCCCTACCTTTCCTTCCCACTCCCCAACGGTAATGATTTGTTTAGACTAACCTATGCACAATGCAGCTGTATTCCCCACTTTACCCATGCCAAAGGGACAACAGCGCTACCTAAGAGAAAATTATGTTCATTAGTACAGAGGAAGAAAACTAAAATTAACTTCCTGATTGAATTAAATAGAACCCAAAAGAAGACTTGAGTACCAAAGGCTCAGCATCCTCAAAGAAAGAACCTGTTTTGGTTAAATCAAGCCTTAGGGAAAGGGAAGCTTGCACAGAAACCAAATAACACAGGAAGAAAAAAAAAAAATCTCCTTGAAGCTAGGAGACTTGATAGATGGAAGCAGTTGTATTTCTGGGCACCTGTTGTACCTTCAGTGTTAAGAAAAAAATAAATCACCTGATTTACTGTTACCCAAATCTTTGAATGATACAAGGTAAATCACAGGGCGATGAGCAAGCAATGGACATCCCATACCTCCAAGGGGCCAATCATTAACACTAACACAGCAACCCGCATCACCATTTTAAATCCCAAAATTATCAGGAAGGTCACATGTGCTCCTCCACTAAGATACATAAGTTTTCCATACAATTGTTAACACAATATGTGAACAGGGAAGAAATTACTTCTGATAATATTATCCAAAAAGTTTTGTATGCAGCAGCATGGTTCGAAGACTTTTAACTCTGAGGATAAGAGCGTTTTGTTATTTCTTTAAACCGTACCCATCCCTGATAAACACTGTCATTGGTTTACCCTGTGCTGGACAAAAAGCCTACATAAAACATCAGTAGAGATGTCAGATGTCATTGCAATGATCAAACTCTTTATCCAAGTTCCTTCCTTCCGATGTCTCCCCATAGCGCCTCTTCCTTCTGCCAGAGGCAGGGTCTTATGCAACTCCATTTGGTCTTAAGCTAGTTCTCTATCCAATAGGCTACTTCCTGCATTTTTCTCAGTTGTAGCTACACTGGACTATGCATATGGCAATCCGACTGAATGACATTCAAAATAAATTATAATAAAAATAAATTATATTCATAATCCTTAGTTATAAATGCATTCAAACCCTTTAAAGTCAGTCTGCTCAGGCCTAGCCTTCATCAGCTGTGATGAGTCCATTCCAAGTCCTGTGTCTGCATTAATTTTCTAGTTACCAAATTTATTCTACACTAAACAGGTACTAAATGAAAGTTCAACAATGACTTTTACGCTAACACCTAGTAAACAGATGCTAAGTTCGATTCACAAAATTCTCAGGAAAAGACTAAGCATGTGCTACTGTAATGCCAGTTACATATTTCCTTAAAAGTATTGTCCTTTAAAGTGTACTTGTTTTGAACTGTATATTGAAATTATAAGATTAGGGAAAAAAACAAAATGTTCTAGTACAGCAAAGCTGCTCCTCTCTCTGTCTCCCTCATGTATGTAATGGATAAACAATGCTGGGACTAATTTCAATATTAAATTCACGCTAAATCTTCATCAAGGGCTTAACAGCTCCCAAAAGTTGAAACGATGATTCATTAGCTCCCAGTAGGTAGGAAGCAGCTCTGGACAAGGAGAGGATGCAGCAGTTAGGTCAAGTCTGTCATCAGCAACCTGAAGAAGGGTTTCAAGATAATGTTTTTTGTTTTTAAAATTAATTTGCACCTCAAAAATGATGCCGAGGTATGTCAATAACTCTCCTTTTTAAAGTAAGATTAAACATGCAAGACAAAATGCTTTTATTTAATAAATAGGTCTGAGAACTGTTCTCACTCTCTGCAATTTGGTGGTCTGATTTCTTTTTTCTAGGCTACATGACAGTTGTTATTCTTCAAAAGCACAAGCTAAGGGAGAATAGCAGGGGAGGAAGATAATCCTCCTCTTCTGTTTCACATTTCCTTACATTTTACTGAAGAGAAATTGTCCTCATGCAGCCCTTATGTCAGAACAAAGAGTAAGAAACAGACACAAAACAGTAAGCCAGGTAAAGTCATTTTCAAAAGCAAAAACCTATTTCAAAAAAATATAACCCAAATACATATTAAAGTATGCTGTCCCCATTTTAAATTCTAGATGTAGGGTATCACTTTACATTATTCCCACCACACTTTTTTTTGCTTGCATGCCTATCCTGGGGGGTTCTTTTGGGTCCTTAGTGTTGTTCTCTTACCACACTAAGAGATCATTCCAGGCCTCCCACAAAAAGCCAACCAAACAGCAGGAAATAAATGTCACTACAAAGTTTCAGTAGGCAAGGCAGTGAAATGAACAGGTTTTCAAAAGCATTCAGTACTCTAGCATTTCTTGCTCCAGTGAGCAAGACAAAAGTACTGAAAAATTCACACAAATGAAGGAACCAGTTTTTCAGATAAGTGCATAAATGAAAATAAGTTTCTGTTTATAAAAAGCTGTGAAATAAACTGCTCTCAAAAATCAGAAGCACTTTTTAGAGAACATAAGCTAGGTTTTCAAAAGTTTAATGTACTCCAGCAGGATCCTAACCAACAAGCTTCAACCATGAAGTATCTGTCCACAAGATCTGACTATAATATAATTGCTTCCCTACACCTACTCTACAAAGTTCATATAATCAGACAGAGAACAATACCATCAGGTACCACCTGAGTGAGCCAAATTCAGTTCAACATATCCTCAAACGTGTTTTCTACCCACATAAAAATGCATTTTACTTTTTTTTTTTTTTAATGCACTCACAGCCCCCACAGAACACAAAATAATGCATCTTCAGATGGATTTCTCAGAAGGGTGTCATTTACCACTAAAATATTTCATTCCAGCAGTTGAAAGACCATAAAAAAACGGACGTCCTCTGGAGCCTCATAATCCTCTAATAATGGTAACAGATTTTGTGCTACTATTCACCAGTGACCTCTCAGTCAGACAATTTAATTTCTTCCCCTTGCAGCACAGCTGGTTTCACACAGAGTGTAATAACAGTTTTTGAACAACAAGAAAATTCATCCGATTAGAAGGACTGTATTAAGTCTTTCATGAACAGCATGCGTCAGCATAGCCTCTGCAGTGACTTGATTTAAGACAGCCTAAAAGCCCATGTACTACTCTTCATTCGTCACCCTTTTTAAAAGATTTCTGGATTTTCTTCCATAGTGGTTCAGACCGTTACTCCAAAATGCCTCATCTAAAAACACATCTAACATAATCACTAATCTTGTACCATAAAAAGGCTTTTACTCAGTGGGGAAGGAGGAGGTACATACCCAGAAGCCTTCTGTAGGCTCTCTTCATGGAAAGGGTAAGAAAATACAAAAATAAAGCATAACCAGAACACTGTCTTGAAAAATCAATTATGGTCATTATTTTTAAACCTAGCAAGGTTTTTTAAATGCTCCATTAATTTACTGCAGAGACAATAGACTCCTTATAAAAACAACATTCAGTGTGGAAGTGTGAGATCCTGTTTGTGAACCCCCCTTGTGGAGCTGTAATAAACATGAAAGCAATGACGATAGCATTCTCAATGCACATTCTCTCTTTCTGACCCTGTTTTGTTCTGAAATACAATTCTTGAACTCAGATTTTGCATGGCAGTCACCCGCGGCTTTTCAATTCAGTATCCACCCCTACAACCACTAATCATCTGAACCACAAAGTAACAGAATTTCACTAGTAGCAGAATTACTGATTATCTTGACCACTTTAAAAAAAAAAAAAAAAAAAAAGGGCACCAGTTCTTTTTATGCTATGACCCTCACCATGATATCTCAGCACTTCCATATATTCTGCTGTACTACAGGTAGTCCACAGTTTGGCTGCAAAGCTGACAATTTTTCATTTTGCCCTGTGGACAGTTTATTTACTTTTTGCAAGGCTACGCTCTGAGGTCTGCTACCCCAAGTTTACTTTGATTTGAACATGAATCAAAGACATGGAATACAGAATGTACCTGTATTTATTTGGTTCAACCTTCCTTCCATTACAAACACCCACATTTAAACTGAGTGTTCAAGTGCTGCTAACACCAAAGAAACAGATTGAAGTTAATAGAGGTGACTCTAAAAATAAACTTGGGATTAACAGCCATTTTTTGTTCTTATCTTTCCACACCCAACCTCTTGACTTTCTTCTTCTCTTCTTCAGAACAGCCTTTTAATTACTATGCTGCATACCACCTTCCACTGCATCCTTCAGAAAGTGCCCTATGGAACTGAAGACTCAAAATGTTTAAGAAGCTTTTCACTTTCTTAACTTAAAGGACATTCCGATCACTGTTTTACCACTTACTTTCCCCATCTTTTATAAAGCACCATTTATTTATGTGGAACTGAATAAAACACAGAACCAAATAAAGCAATTCCCAAAGTATAACTTTGTTATCAATATGTTAGTGGTTGTTGCCATCACACTGCCCACTGAGTTTATTAAAGTAATCAGTTATTTCCCCCATCCATGAGCTTCAATGCTTTCTCCCCCTGTACTAACTACTTTAACTGAAGACAAAGACCAGATAAGTAATTCTTCCTGCCTTAGAGAGATCATTGCACCTGCAAAAAACAATGGGATAATCTTTCAGAGCAGTGGTGTGCCACACTGTAATAATCTCTGTGGACCCATTAAGCAGACTCAGAACTAAAATAACTTGTCAGAGTCAAGACAGATGCCAGGTGATCCCAAGTTCAACTGAGCCAGACAGTAAGTCCCAGTTTTAAAGCGTTAAGATTGTTTGGAACGAAAAATGTAATTTAAAACACGGCTAATGCATTAGATATTCCTAACTGGAGAATATTCAGGTGTCCTTGGTTGCACTTAACTAAGGACCGAGAAGGAAAATATCACCCCAATTAAGCACAGTATTCTTCTCATGCCAGATTTCCAAGTATCACCCAGCAGAATGCCTGCTGACTGCTTTATGGGATACCACTAAGACGACACCTGAATACTTTACATATTTGGCAGAAAAGTATTTTAAAGCCCACAGGAATTTAAAAGACTAAAAGCTTACCATTTGCAGTCCCTGTTAGTGAATGAAATGTGAGCCAGTTAGACGAAATCAACAAATTATGGTTTGAGTTCTGCATTTTAAACAACAGTTTCTAATTCACATGGACTTCTGCTGATCATCACGGAAACAGAAAATATGATGCAGTTTTAACATTGCATTTGGTCACGAACCATTTTTCCCAATGCCAGGAAGGACTTTTTCACGAGCCTGAACAGCTTCTTAATTCTGAAGTAGTCAGACCACCAGAGTTAGCTCAAGAGGCTGTGTCCATCAATTTTATTTACTGTATTGGTAACCAAAAGCTTTGGCCTAAAATAAGCAGAACAAAGTATGTAAACCTACTTACGTCATGCTAAAGTTTCTGTAACCTGGCTGACTTGCATTTAAATTTGTCTCTAAAACTGTCCATTTAAAGTCAGCGGAGCTATTCCAGACTACTCCAATGAAATTCAGAAGAGAACCATTCCGTACAGTCAGAGTTCAGGCCATTCTGCTCAGGTGCCATATTACTTCAGTAATTTTTTTTTCAGCAAGTTATTGCTTTTTTGAATGACTACCAAATTACATTTTGAACAACTATATCCAATAGTTAATAAACAAAGCATTATCCCTTTCCTCTTTCTGTAATATGCCACTGATTCATCATAGAACTTAAGACCTATTGCAGCAAACCAAGTTAGAGATGGTCTACAGACAAAAACAGGAAACCACAATAAAAAGCCTGGAGTTACCTTGGTGTTTTTTACATGGCTAGCTAGTCACAAGAAGCAAACTGCCTTACTTGCAGCAGTTTGGATCAGAACTAAAGAAGAGTTTCCCAGGATAGGGCAGATTTATGTCTATTGCAGGTGTCACAACATGTAGCCGTAACTTTCCTTCGCTCTTCCTAGAGGAAAATTAATTCATTTACAAAGCCTGGGGCCTGTATCCCTGGTTATAGACTATTTAGTGGACCTGTCTAACTATTCATAGTTGGGGTATACTGCTCATACTAGTTTTGAATGCTGACTTATAGAAAGAGATTTTCAAGAAGAAACTAAGTTAAAGAAGAGATGCACAAGTGGTTCTACATCAGCTCAGCTTTGCTTTTACATACAAGTGCAATTAATTTTGCTTACTCCTGCCCTTTGAACACAATTAGATGCTTGCCACTTAAAATGAGAAAATGAAGCTTTAATAACTACCTTGCCAAAAAAATCTAGGTCAACAAAGCATCTATAAGCTACCTTAAGCTTTGCGTCTTCCCTCAAAAAGCTGTCTCTTGCAGTTACAAGAGAAAATACATCTCGAAGACTGACTTCTAACTGCTGGCTTAGGATCACATTATCATGGTCGGATCACAATTTTCATTACTGTAAGTTTTACATTCTTCCTCTTGCCATTGATTAGCTCCACACCTTTCCTCTCAGTTGGAGCTCTAAATGGCATGTAAGAAATAAAAAGTGTTATTTTCTAGCAATACCATCCTATTCCTAATATGCCACTTATAGAAGGATTCCTTTTCGTTTCCTGGAGATAAGACACTGAGATTGCTTACTTTTATGCTGCCAGCTTTCCAACTTGTACTTAAATAATATGGTCAATATTTCATGCGCCTAAAGCTTTGTACCTAGCACAATAAGTAAACATTTTAGCATGGGCTAAAATAACATATGGTAAGGCCACTTCTATACTAGAACTGGTCAAAAAAAAGTCTTAACTGTCAATGTACTTCATATAATGCCCCCCTCAAATCCATTATAGTGCATATAACCCAAAACCTCAGATCTCTGATGATGATAAACTCATGAATGAAACACTTCTTAACAGAAACCTTAGCATTGTTAGTAATACAGAAAACCTTTTTCTAGCTGTGAATTGGATGACCAAGGTAGACCTACATCCTGAGTTCAGAAGACTAACCTGCATTTTTAGAAACAATATTCAAATCTATGGTTTCATTTATCTTTCAACAAAGAAAATGTGTTGACTTTTTTATATATTCTCATTTAAAAAGCATAAAGCCACTTGTTAAGAAAGGCTTAAAAATGCTCAAGGCTTCCACTTACATCAAAACAGTTAAGTAACAACTTACTAAATGAAATCTACAGCATGTTCATTCCAAAAATATTAGACCATGCCATTGTACCTGGTGATCAGCAGCAATGCCACCACCATTTGGTAAATGGCTCTCCTAGCATAGGTTGTTTGGAGCTTTACCATGTCAGGAAAAGTAACCTAAGAACTCTTAGTGCAATATATTTATTTCTCCCTGCCACAGACCACCAGAGCCTTTGTGATCCAGTATTTTTCACTATAAGGTTCTAAACAACACACAGCATTGGTATCTTAAGTTAAATGGAGTGACAAGAAGCAGGTGACAAATTAAAAGCCAAACATCGCATGAAGCAGCAAAAACAGCTTCAAGTGCCCTCTTGCCACAGCTGTCTGAGAAACAATCTTTTGCTCTGAAAAGAGCACTGTGAAGTTCTGACTTGCTTGCGTGTTTTGTTATGCTTTTTCTCTGCTTTTTAATTCTCCCGTTTTGTGTTACTTAAGCATCCTCTAGAAGAGGTACAAGGCTATGACAGAACGGAAGAATTTTAAATCTGTAGTTTAAGAGAAAGAATTCATCCATGTGCAAGAAAATAACAGCCATTTTAAGATAATAAGAAAGAACCATTAAGTGGACAAAGTAAGAATGGGAAAAGAGATCCTGAAAAGAACAAAAAAGCACTTCATTTTGCACATTTCCACCAGATGGCTAACTTTGAGGAGCCAGTTCTAACTTCTAGCAGCTCAGTATTTCCACTGATGTCAGACTTGCAACATCCCAGGGCAGCTGCTCTACACAACAAGTATATCAAGGACACTGAATAAACACTTCAAAAAGAACTATCTAGGAACTAGGCCCTGTTCTTATCCTAACTGTAAATAAGCTGTGTAGCCTTGCAGGTCCTTCCTAAAGCAAATATCAACATTGCAGTTCAGGCTTTGTTTAGACACTGTCATCTTGAAACTGCAACCACTTGTGTATTCACTAAAATGAAATACCATACTAACTAACATTAGCATAATGATAGCAGCATGCACAGGACAAAACAGGAACTTCAAAATACAATAAAACGAGCAAAGCACAACACTTTCTTATTTAATTAATATATAGGCATGGATGTACTGTAACAGCAAATTGCCCAGTAACATTTTTCAGTTCAACTGATGGCTACTTGGGGTTTGAAGTCTGCATCAGGTGTGCTGCAGACAGCTCAAGTTGACTGTACCCTTCAGTTTAGTTTGCAGTTTTCTCTTCACTGCTATACCTCTTCCCAATATGCTGCATCCATATCTACTCCACTCTGGTGAGACCCGACCTGGAGCACTGCGTCCAGCTCTGGAGTCCTCAGCACAGGAAAGACATGGACCTGTTGGAGTGGGTCCAGAGGAGGGCCACAAAAATGATCAGAGGGATGGAACACCTCTGGTGTGAGGAAAGGCTGAGAGAGCTGGAGTTGTTCAGCCTGGAGAAGAGAAGGCTGTGGGGAGATCTTATTGTAGCCTTTCAGCACTTAAAGGTGGACTACAAGAAAGAAGGGGACAGACTTTTTAGCAGGGCCAATAGCAATAGGACAAGGGTTGTTGGTTTTAAACTAGAAGAGGGTAGATTCAGACTAGATATAAGGAAGATATTTTTACGATGAGAGTAGTGAAACACTGGAACAGGCTGCCCAGAGAGGTGGTAGATGCTCCATCCCTGGAAACATTCCAGGTCTGGTTGGACGGGGCTCTGAGCACCCTGATCTAGTTGAAGATGCCCCTGCTCATTGCAGAGGGGGTTGGACTAGATGACCTTTAAAGGTCCCTTCCAACCCAAACTATTCTATGATTCTTCCAGACAAAAAACAATCAATGCTATGCTACAGATACCGCAATGAAAAATCCTTTTAAGACCAATGAAATCTTCTATTTTTTATTCCTCCCTCCAAAGTATTGTATGTGTCTATTTCCTCAAGCTGTAGTGAGAAACGCAATGAATTAAATGTGTTTGGAGGTTACGCACTTCTTGGAAACCCAGCTGCAGTTGGTTTGGCTGAGAGGTAAATAATACATTTCACTCTTTTTTTCAGAGCAGTGATTCTTACAGTTCACATAAATTAACAAATTCTGCATGTTTTTCCATGCCCACATAACACACTCAGTTCTGATCAGTAATTCTGATCAGAAACCCTACAATTTTCTCCAAACTGAAAACTGGACTTTTCAATCTGTTACTGTGTGTCTGAACAGGAGTCAGAATTACTTTTTCAACATACCATCCAAAAAACAAACCCTTATCTTTAATACTGAGGTTAACCAATTTCAAGCGTCTAAAGACAGAAAACAAAAAACGTGGTACTAGCATAATTTAAGCCTAGAAATATAAAATAACTAATCCTCACAAAACCTAATTACAATGCAAAAGTATGACTGAATAAAATGCTAGAAAGACAAGAAATAAAAGTTAAAACGAAAAAAAAAAAATCGGTCAAACTGAGAAAAAAAAAATTAAAGAAATCACGTTCCCAAATCTGTATCAATTTGAGTGCATTATGAAACACACTCATACAAGAAAACACCAAAACAAAAGACCAGCCTGAGAGAGATTTGAGAAGAGACATAAAAGGTTAACAGCAGGCAACCCGCAACAGATGAAGCTGTCACCTGGTTTAAAAACTTGTCCGGCTTAAGAAACACAGTTATCTTCAAAAGCACTATATAATGGGCCTGGTTTAGCACAGCATTTCAGTATGTGTTCAACAGCAAGAATATCCTGGACTGCTTCCCTTGATCAGAACTACAGTGCTCAGCACTGTAAGTCATCAAGCCCATGTCCCATAAACTGTATCTTTTTCCAACTCTTGTGCTGCAGAGCACGATAACTCTCTCAGACAGAAAGCAATTTAAAAAAAAATGAAGCAAATAAAGCTTGTCTTTATGGCACATCTGAAATTTGAAGCGCTGCTTCTCCCTTCCCTGCATTTTTTTATTTTACAAATAAGATATGATCGTTTCTGTGTAACACCTCCTGCATTACCTATTACTGTTTCTAGATATCCCCATTATCTAGGGTTATGTAGGCAAGTATAAGCATACTGCATAATTCTGTCTTGAATTCAGTACTGAAACAGACAAAGACTATGGACATATTTTTAAGAAGCAAGAATACAGATATCACAAGGGACTTGGCAGTCTTCCAGTAACCACAAAAGAACTCAGAGAATAATTCATGAGGTCACCAAAAGTCAGAAATGGTTTAGTAGCCGCTTTTCAACTTCCTCATGTTGTATTTTCATACTTATTACATAATATCAACAAATAAGCCAGTCTTTCTTCCTAAGCCTAAACAACTAAAAAATACTCCAAAACAGAGACATAATACATATTTTGCTGTAAGTGACACACAAAAGGTGAGCCCTGGCCAGCTTGGGGTGTATCCGTGTGCATGCATATGTGTGCGTCTAAGGGTGAGACCACAGGGGGGCTGCCTACTTGGAGGCCAGGAATGTCCTAGACAGTGTGGGGAGTGCAGGGGGTGTGTGGTCTCTCTCTCTCTCTCTCTCTCTCTCTCTCTCTGCAGGATCGGGGACAGTCTGCACCAGCAACTGTAGTGGAGCTGTGGCTTCAGGGGCTTGTATGTCCAGATACCAGCAACTGGTGAGACTGGGATCCAGGGGCCGCCTACTATGCACACTGCCTGTCTATGCTCCATTGCTGGAGGGATCCATACTGTACATATCGTACATATCCATACGTTGTACATATACTCCCACTAGTAGACCTCCATCCTGCTCAGCCAGAAAGTGGAGCAGGATGGGGCCTCTGGTGCTGTTCTGTGTTCCTGTGAGTGCTCTGCGTGTCTGCATTATATATATATATAAGTACAGGTATGTGGGTATGCATGTGCTGCATGTGCATGTACCTACTGGAAAGACAGGCACAGTCTTGCCGCTTGTTGGATCTGGGGTCACAAAGCTGTGGCAGCCCTGCCTCTCAGGCTGCAGAATCCAGCTCAATTCCTGTAACAAAATCCAGTAACAATAAGTTTTTACCTGAGAACAATCAGCCTTGGCTATTTCCGTAGTAGCCTGGAGTACATCACGAAGAGTGCCTCCATTTTCTTGGATGAGCAGATAAGCCAGCAGAAGAAAAACATGGGCAGGGACTTGAGCTGTAACAGGTAGCAGTGATTTCACTGAAGATAACCAGTTAGTAACTGCAGACTTCTCTTTCATGAGCTCTGTGATCTTCCAGGTTGTATACAATGAGCTGTAAGAGCTGGTTATAGGGAAAAGGAGTTTGCAGGACACCTGAGACCAAGTGAAACAAACAAAATTCTTAATCAACCAAAGAAGGTACCATGAAAGAACAAAAAAAAAGGCATTAAAAAAAATCCACTTCTGTCATCCAAAACAAATCTTTTTTTTAGGGTCCCAGTGCAATAAATGTAAAGAATAAACTGCAATACATTTCTTTACAATCCTTTATATGAATTCTTGCACTAAAGATGTTTGAATGGGTTGCTAATTTCCTATTCAGGAGTTCCCCCTTTATTTGGCACCCATCATTCCTGTTCCTGCTGGTAACTGCAGTGCTACTTCCTCACCAAAATGCACACAATCAAACTAGAGTACATTAAAAGCTTCCGCTCCTGACAAAGGCAGGTGCATCACAAAAGTGTAAGTATCATCTACATTATTTCAAGGAAATTCTCTTAACTTTTGATAGTACTTAAGAAAACACCACAGTTTCAAGTTAATCCGATTTTACATTTTTTGTTTAACTGTTTCACTTCTCAGAACAAAATGTTCTATAGACGCAGTCATGGAAGATAACATTTAGAAGCAGGAAAGTAGTAAAGTACAAGTGAGGAATCCTTCTAACTCAGGTTTTTATATATGTAAAAGTATATATATTTTAAAGCTCCTGCAAATTAATGCAGAAGTTCAAAGTTTTTCATTAAAACAAAAAAGCTTAATTCAAGACAAACCATCTCTTTCTTATAGTTCTTTGTTTCCTTAGAAAACGCTATGCTTTCAGAAATCTCTTTCCATTTTCAAGACAGTAGTTGGCAGACAGTAATTAGATGAAGAACATTTATATGAAAATCAGGTCAAGAAAGTATTTGAAAAGAAGTCTCCAAATGAACATTAAAAATGGAATTCAGATTCCAACAGGGCAGGGCTAACTCACCTTTAAATTACCAAGGAAAAAGAGATTTTGAGTGGCAAAAGCTGTTCTCCGTAAAACTGCAGAATTTCATTTTAATCACACTGATCAATGCAATGTAAATTTATTTTGGCTAATGGAAGGTTGAATGCCCCTGTACTTTAGATGACCTTTTAAAAATAACATTAAAATTAGCTTATCCATTACTTATGCATTGCAATTACTGTATGTGAAAAATTTATCAATCTCTAATGCCATCTCTCTGGCTGGCAATACCACTTGGAGCCAAAATTATCTTCTGGATACAGCTGTGAAACTGCCATTTATTGATAAATGTATTTAAACTTTATCCAAGGACATCCAGTGGGCTAAGAAGAGCTTCAGCATCTGTAAGTTGTATGGTTTAGTTGCCTGCCCCTACAAGATTGTAGGACTTAAAATCAAGATCAGACTATTACAGGTGTTTTGTTTTTTTAATGCCTGGAGAAAACTGCTAAAATTGGTAGAGTCCCAAATATTATATTGATATTTCCCATTCCACATTACTTCCCCAAAGGTTTTGCTACACAATTGTACTCACTCCCTTCACCCTTTATTCCAGCTGCATGAAAACAAGCTATCACCATATTTTTACTTTAACACTGCACCCCATTCAAGCAGGTTAGGTAGAAAATTTCAATCTGCCAACACTGAAAGATATATATAAAATCCGTCAATGGCAAAGTTAGCCACATTCTAACATTTTTCAAAATCTTGGGACTCCAAGTAGAATAATTCTCCATTACCATCACTGCCAAGAAAATATAGCTTTTGGGTGTGGTTAAAAGCAAAAAAGCAGCGTACGAGCTATGGACAGGCAGCCACATACCCTATGAGGACCACAAGAACCTTGCTAGGGCATGCAGAGATGCAGACAGGAAGGTTAAGGCTCTGCTAGAACTGAAACTGGCCGGAGACATCAAGAAGAAGAAAGGGTTCTTCAGATATGTGAGCACTAAGCAGGAGCACAGGGAAGACACAGCCCCATTACTAAACAGGGCAGGCAAACAAGTTACTAATAATGCTGACAAGGCAGAGGTTCTCACTACCTCCTTTCCTCCGTCTTTACCAGCGTAGCTGGACCCCAGCTCACAGGATCAAGCAGCTACAACAACGCACGTGTCGACCCACCGGTAGTGGCCCTCTGCAAGGGCTCAACCCACATAAATCCATGGGCCCAGAGAGAATCCATCCCAGGGTGTTAACAGAAGTGGCTGACATTGTTGCAAGGCCACTGTTTATTATCTTTGAAAAGTCACGGAGATCGGGGGCATCCTGATGACTGGAAGTGAGTAAACGTCACACCCATCTACAAGCATGGCCCAAAAGAGGACCCAAGAAACTACAGGCCCATTAGCTTTACTTCAGTCCCTGGGAAAGTGGTGGAACAAGTCCTACTAGAAACGATTACAAACCAAATGAAGCAGGTGATTGGGAAAATCCAGCACAGATTTACCAAAGGCAAATCATGCCAGGCTAACCTGATCATCTTCTACAACAAAGTAGCACCTTCTGTTGACATGGAGAGAGCAGTGGATGTTGCTTACCTGGACTTCAGCAAAGCATTTGACACTGTTTCCCACAGCCTTCTCCTGGACAAACTGTCAAGATACAGACTGGATGGGTGGTCTGTGAGGTGGGTAGGAAATTGTCTCACAGGCCACACACAGAGGGTGGTGATCAATGGTTTCTCCTCAGGCTGGCAGCCTGCCACAAGCAGGGTCCCCCACAGATCAATACTGGGACCCTCGCTGTTCAGCATCTTCATAAGTGATCTGGATGATAGGACTGAAAGCACCCTCACCAAGTTTGCTGATGACATGAAATTGGGTGGTGAGGTGGATGCGTCAGAAGGGAGAGTCATCTTTCAGAGAGACCTGGACAAGCTGGGAGAGTGGGCTAGCAAGAACTGCATGAAGGTCAACAAAGACAAGTGCAAAGTCCTGCATCTGGGAGGCATAACCAAAGAGCCCAGCACAGGCTCAGATCAGTGTGGCTGGGGAGCAGCCTTGCTGAGAAGGACCTGGGGATCCCGGTGGACACCAAGCTGAACACAGTCAGTGGTGTGCCGCTGCAGCAGCCAAGGCAAATTGGGTCCTGAGCTGCATCGTCAGGGACATTACTAGCAGAGACAGACATGTGAATATCCCACTTTACTCAGTGCTTGTCAGGCTGCACCTGGAGTACTGGGTCCAGTTCTGGTCCACACAATTCAAAAAAGAGACATGGACAGACTGCATAGGGTCCAAAGGAGGGCCAAGAAGATAATCAAAGGGCTGGACAACCTGTCTATAAGTTAGGTCTTTTAACCCTGACGAAAAGAAGGCTCAAGGGGGATGTCCCAACAGTTTTCCAGTACTTGAAGGACAGCTACTAAGAGGACAGAAGCTCTCTCTTCACAAGGAACCACATGGAGAGGACAAGGGGCAACAGGTACAAGTTGCACTAGGAGAGATTTCATCTTGATATAAGAAAGAAATTTTTAACAGTGAAAACAATCATTCACTGGAACAACCTCTCCACGGACATGGTGGAGTCCCCATCACTGGAGATTTTCAAGATATAATAGGACAGGCTGCTAGATAATCTCATCTAGGCTCCCTTTCCCAAGAAAGGCTCGACCAGATGATCTTTCGAGGTCCCTTCCAACCTGGGCTGTTCTGTGATTCTATGAAAATATACCATAACTAAATTATGTTTGCTCTTAAATACTCTTATTCAAAGCTTGGTCACTGTGGACATAGCGCTTTCTTTTTCCTACCCCTTTTCTTGCCCACTCCCCATGTTAGGAAAGTCTAAGTAAGAAGAATTCATTAAAGATTGTATTCTCTTAGCACTGATCTGATCCTACAACACAAATGGACTGAACCCATGGGAACATTAAATAGAAACTTTAAATTTTTTAACCTTTCAGTTGAGAACCAAAGGTTATTGGCATACTTTTTACAAACAATAATAAGGCAAAATGAGTGTCCGTCTCCCCGTTCTCATTGCTAAACATGTATTACCAAAGCTCTGCCATGCTACTTGCTATGAACTCCACAAGGATGTGTACCAGTGAGACAGAAGTGAAGAGACGGTTAGAGAATTCCCACCAAAAAGAAGTGTCTTTTCAGTTTAACATGGCTAACAGAAAAAGTTAAAGTCATCACAAATTATTTAAGCCCTTAAGAGAAAAGCTTTCACATGCTTTTTGAAGCAATTAGTAAAACAAATTCTGTTACGGGAAGCCAGTGTTATACAATGTACTGTAATCTCTGTCCTACAGTAACCCAGTAGTCTTGTAAGACATTAAACTAGCTTCTCAAACACCACAGAAAACAAAACAGATGGGCCAGTGACACAGAGTATAGAGGACTGAAGTACTTGGAACACCTCTCACTGAAACAAACCTCCAGTGACATCTGTACAGGCTGCCACCTAGAAAGTCCCATTAAAAGGAAGTGAGCAGCCTTCTGTACTTAAAGCCATCCCACAGACTATTCTTTCAGAGCAGAATAAGGAGTGTAGGTTTTAGTGAACTTTAAAACATTTATCTTTCATTAGGAGTACAAATGGCCTTGTCTTTTCAGATTTGTGGAAATGGAAGATGAAGTTGCAGAGGGATTCCAGGACAAGGAGACATGGCAGAACTCAGAAATGGCATCTGTCTCCAACTCGTCACATCACCACCCTCCCTACATCACGTAACGGGTGTAAAGCAGAAAGGGAGCTTAGCTTCCACAGTGCTAAGCACATCTTGATCAAAGAGACTTGCTGTCACCATCAAAGAGACTTGCTGTCTGAGAACTTGCTGTTCTCAGAACAGATGGGACAAATGGGTGGAGGGCAGCTAAGTGGGACGTAAGTAAATAAATACAAACAAAAAAACAGCACAGATAAAAAGATCCAGGATAATGAGCTGAAATTTGGTAAGTGACACATGTGCTCCGTAACATTCTTCAGCCAAAGGAGAAAAAACGGTAGCTAACAGTCACATATGATGGTAAGGAAAAGGATATAGATGAGTAGAATAAGCAAGTCTTAAAGAGACAAAGTAAGTATACATAACCTTGTTTACTACTAAATCCTGTTACTTGATTAACAATGCAGGTGAATTCTTTTATCTATACGGTCTCTAAAAACAAAAAAAAAATTCTCCTAACTAAACTAATATCGAGCATACAAACACACTTCCACTTTACCAGTAGTCTAGTTTTATGGACTATACATATTTTTGAGTGGTTCGATACAACATATTACAGAAAGAAGCTCACACATGTACAGTCTTTCCCAAGCAGCTAGGCATAATACAGCAAAATTCTTAAATGCATTCCCTACCTGCCCCAGAAGAAAGAAAAAAAAAACAAAAAACTTTACCAATTCCTTTTTATCCTTCACACCTTCCTCCTGCAATATTCCCAAAAGATTTAGAGCCAGCTGCTGCCTGGTAGTTCCAGATTCATCCTCTGATAGGCAGTCCCCAACCGTTGTAGAAGATAAGATCTGTAGCACAGGCATCACCAAAGTAAGGGCTGTGGTTGAGATGTTCTGGGTTTCTGAAGAGGAAAGGATCTTGTAGGCTATTTAAGATAAGGTGGAGGAAAACAAAGATCACATAGCGAAAAAAGAACTAACATAATTTGTACTTCTAGGCATGACACAAATTTTCTAGGAAACACTCTGGTCAAGCAAAGTCAACAGTCCCCAGAATTATAGTATGTGCATACTAGAGTTGAAGTGCGAAAGATTTTTTGGTAAAACTCCAATTCTATTTAGAGACCCATACATTTCTGTTGTTTATAGCAAAGTACCAGATGGCAGCAAGAAATACAATAATGGAATGTAGCACAGTCCTTCGCTTTTACTGGAATAACTCCACTAATCAAAACTGCTAAGTCGAAAGCTCAGCCAAACATTGCCATGACTGACAGGCCTGCTCACTTAGGATCTGTCAAAAGAAACCATTCAGGATGAATGAATCTCAGCTGAGAATATCCTGTTGTTCACTCAAAAATGAAACAGATAAGCTCCAAGATAGCAGGGAGCTTAGAATACAGTAAGATCCACGGGAAAAGTCAGTGTAGCAGGAAAATGTATCTTTACTGCCATTAGATCAAATATTACCTTTTAAATTCAGGAAAAATGCTGCTTATAAAAAAAAAAAAATCACCACTGTCCTGGTTTTGGCTGGGATAGAGTTAATTTTCTTCCCAGTAGCTGGTACAGTGCTGTGTTTTGGATTTAGCGTGAGAATAATGTTGATAACACACTGATGTTTTAGTTGTTGCTGAGTAGTGCTTACACCAGTCAAGGACTTTTCAGCTTCCCATGCTCTGCCCAGTGCACAAGAAGCTGGGAGAGGGCACGGCCAGGACAGCTGACCCAGACTGGCCAAAGCGCTATTCCATACCGTAGGACATCATGCCCAGTATATAAAATGGGGGAGTTGGCCAGGGGGGCAGCGATCGCTGCTCATGGACAGGCTTGACATCAGTCAGTGGATGGTAAGAAATTGCATTGGGCATCCCTTGTTTTGCATATTCTTTTATCATTATTATTATTTTCTCTTCCTCTGCTGTCCTATTAAACTGTCTTTATCTCAACCCATGGGTTTTACTTTTTTTCCCCAGTTCTCTCCCCCATCCCACTGAGGGGGGCTGGTGAGTGAGCGGCTGTGCGGTGCTTAGTTGCCAACTGGGGTTAAACCACAACAGTCCTTTTTTGGCACCCAACGTGGGGCCATGGGGTTTGAGATAACAACAGGTCTGACCAGAGCATGTTAAATCCAACTTCACAGGAATGCAGTGCTTATTTTCATAAACATGAAGAAACAAAGACACAGTCTTAAGAGTGTGGATTCCTCTTTCACAAGAAAAGCTTTACCTAGACTCAAAACAGACTTTTGCTGACTTTCTGGTGTTTGCAGCAGTAGAAGTGCTAGCCCAATTATACACTGTTCCACTGGAAATACCTACGAGGTAAAAAGAAAGAGGTTCAAGTCATCTTTGTTTCTCAGTGGCATTAAACAGTACAAATGGGCAACAACCAAAACTCTGAGTTTCTTCATGGATCACAGTGAGTGCACGCACAGCGACACTGCACATGCAAGAACATGAATAGTGCAAAAATAGTATTTTAACTGAATAACTGCAATATTGTAATTTGTTACTTTGTTCAAATCATTTTAGCTCAGTTTAAACCAACTCCCATACTAAAATGTTAACTGACATATACAGAACCAGTTAAGCTTTTGCCTTCTGAAGGTCTTCAATCAAGAAAAAAAAAAAAACATACAAGCTTTTGAAACAACATTGGTCACTTGCAGATGAATGCCATGTATTAATGTCTCTAAATACTGCCTTAAACATGACATTCTTGAAATTTAATACAACTATTTTATTTTTTCCCCATGAACTCTTACCTTTTTTAAGAGCTCAAAGTTGTTCTCCATTAAGGACATCAAAGATGAGCATTCTCCCGTTACATTTAAACACACTTCAGAGAAGCATAACAGTTGCAGACATAACTGGGATAACTGAACTTTCCAAAACACAGGATAGCGCAGTAGGCTGAGGAATAGCTCTTGCAGAAAAAACATGCCTTCTGTAACTTGCAGTAAGTCTTTAAGCTGTAGAGAGGCAGTTAAAAAATAAAACAAAAACCAAAACGCATTCTGGTTTAGTTCCCCTTCCCTATCTATGCAGAATTCCCCAAGTTTAGAATTAGTTCTATATAGCTCTGCAATATTTCCATTGCAAATATTACTAAGACATTGAAGAAACTAATTTATAAACTAAACCCAGGAATCTCTTATCCAACTTCCCTGAAAAAAAACAATAGATGTTCTGCTATTTAATGTTTTGAAGTAAAATTAGAAACGTGTGAAAGAATAAAAAGATTTCTTGGTAGCTGATAAGAAAAATCCCTTTTTCCTCAAAAGCGATAGCAAATCAATTCAGTTCTCGGGGTTCTCTCAGCAACCTAAAACAAATTGTGTCAAGATTTCATACAGCAGGTAAATATTCTTGTAACGGCAACATCCTGCTCTAGGACATTTCCTCTGTAATGTAACCAAGATCTTAACATACGTCTCAAAAGAGAAAGGGAGTGGCGTTATCTGCTTCTAGACCGCCATGTAATCTACTTACTACAAAAATGAAAAACTGAAGTGCGATATCCAAGTATCTCCATACTTGGAAGCCAAGTAAAGAGGTTTCAAGAAGCAGGTTACCTCAAAATCCTAATGTATTACATGAGAGCATTTCTGCTCTTGAAAATTCTAGTTCCAGATAAACCCAGTTGTTCTGATCTAAACTCTGGAGCGAGCATTAAGGATAACATCCTTATTTTTAGTCCCTGGAATAAATTCTATGAATAATCTGCTCTAATCAGAAGCCTCATGTCCACTGATTTTTTTTCAGCAAAAAAGTCTGTGGGTGACCAGCTGTACTTTTGACAGCTTTGTTGATACTGTCAGACAAAATGACTAGGAAGCATTTCAGCATTTATACAATACAGAGGATTAAATAAGACTAAGCTTAAAGGAAGGATAAGAAGAACATGAAGTTCAGAGAAAGAAGGAGAAGGAATGACAGGTTATAAAACAGTCCATCAAACAGGCTTCTTGAAGGAAGTATTTCCCTTTCCATTGTGAAAGCTGTATCTCAGGCAAGACAGAAACATTCAAGTGTTAATACGAGTTTTAAAAAAATGCAACAGATTTCTAGTAAAAAAAAAGTGCCAACAAGCATGGAGGAAAGAAAGGTTCATAACTAATTTTATAAGTCTCCTTCAGTGCCATTTTTATGGCTAAATGTTACCAAGTTAGAAGCTTGGTCATACATTCAAGACACAATGTTATACTGAAGTTCCAGTAGAATCAAGACAAAGTAAGAAACATCCTCTCAACTAGAAAAAGTCAGCATCTACCTGTAATCACAAAGAGTAGACCGGAACCAAGGTAAATGCGTATAACACAAATTATTTGTCCAAAAGATTGTGAAAAGTAGCTACCAGTAGAAAGTAGACTTTACTAGTAAAATTCCTCAGGAGGAAGATGCTACCAAATATCCTTATATCAAGCCTACTTAGCTTTACATTGTCAATGTTATCAAACCTTCTCTCTATAGCAATAATACCATAGGACCTCATGTTTGACTGAATATATTTGAAACTGAAGATGCTGCTCTAATATTAAAGAGGAAGCAAAAGGTACCGAGGTACAAAAAGCTTAACCAATGTCACAGTAAAGCGTGACACACAGCAGACCTATTAACCTTAACCAACACCCAAGACCCCTAACAAAAGGGGACAGAAAGATTAAATCCCTAGCTCCTAGCAAGTATCATTGTGCAACTTAAAGATACATTCAAAAACTTCAGCATATTCCAGAGGGATTAAGTTTTGTCTTCAGATCCACTAACCCCTCTATTACAAACAGTGAGAAAGGAATATCTAGGTGTACGTAAATCATGCTTCTCATATAGTTTGTTTCATTTTAATATTATCCATGTTAAGTTAAAAACTGTATGTTTTTGACAAATATCTTACCATTTAACAACATTCTCTCTCTCATAGGTATCTCTACAAGTTTACTGTATGTTTACTGAGGCAACTAGTGGCAAATAATTATGGTAAACATGTGCTTCAGTTTACACCTTATCAGGTGTACCAGATCTGAACAATTAAAAAGTTTTACCTTCTACCAGAAAGAGAAAGTTTGTTAGATTTCTGTACTACCAACAAATCAGGTCTATAGGAAATGGAAGAGAATGCTATATTTGCACACGTGAAAGGCAATAATAATAATAATACTATCACTGCTTTGATAGCACTTATTTGTAAAAGGTGGGGTCAGGCAACAATTGTACCTGAAGGTGTGGAATCAAATCATACAGAAGTTGAAGAATCTGGCATTCCAGCACGGAGGGTGCTTCTTTGTGCTTTGGACCATGAGGCTGAAGTAAGATCTTAAGTAAACCCATTCGCAGTTCAGCATATTCCCGTAACTGAGATGGTTCGCAATACAGATATCTTAGAAATGGAGCCATTATGCCAACACATGAACTCTGTGCCCTGCAGTTCAAGAAATAAGTTTGTCAAGACTGCTTTCTGATGAAAACTTAATGACAAGGAAAACCCAAGCAATGTGACACTCCCTGCAATAACTTACAGGATGCAATTAACAGAAAGGTGTTATGAAAGGCATTACTAAATCTCACAAAAACCCTTTGACTTACTAGCACAGAGTACTGTCATGAGAACTTATAGAGCAACCATACAATGAAGTGCAATACGTACTCGCAGATTATGACACTCTTAATTTTATTCTTTTTTTTTTTTTCCTCATCAATTCAAGAAAGTGACTTTCTTTGCTGAATGTCATGAGAGCCTAGTGTGCCATTCTGAAGTAGCATTTGGACAAGACTATTCAGAAATATCTTTTTAAAACACATAAAACCTAATTTCAATTAAAAAGAGCCATCCATTCCTTGCCAGTTTTTGCCCAATGGTCTTAAATAATTACATGAAACAGGAACTGCTTTAACCAAGATGGTTTCCCAGTAAAAAATTTATCACAGAACAATTCTTTTGGCTTGACCATGTTAGGAGTACCAGCTGTTCTTAACTTTATTAAAATAATGAAATAAAGCTAATGATCAATACATAAACAAATAAACAGGGAATCAAAATCAAAAGTCAGTTTTAAAAAAAGACTCAGCCCTGATGCAGAGCTTTACAAAGAACTCAGTAATAGATCTACATCAACATATGTTGTGCTTGTTGATGTCATGCTTAGGGACATGGTTTAGTGGTGGACTTGGCAGCGTTAGGTTAATGGTTGAACTCGATGTTTTTAAGGGTTTTTTCCAACCTAAATGATTCTATGATTCCTATTCTCAGTCTAGAACTTTATTCCACAGAAACCTTTGCACAAAAAGTGGCAAAGGAAGTTTGATACTATCCTTTTCAGCAAGAACAACTCTTGTTTTTATTTAAAACAAGCCACCACCAAAAAAATGCACAGTTCATTCCATCATTCAGACATCTGACAGGACTCTTCACAAGTCCCAGATTCAGCAGCTGAGTAGGAGAACAAGTCTACAAGCAGTATTTTAAAAATACTCCCATCAATTAAATTGAACAAAACACACTTTTGCTTGAAAGTCTCACTGTTGATCAGGTAGTCTAGGCCCACTAGAAATTTAAGAGATTAATAAACTTATTTGTTTACTCAGAGCAACAGAATACAGAAGACAATTTCACTGTACTGTTACTCTGTTGGATTTGTATGAGTCTTCCAGAAAACAGGAGAAAAGAGACAGTTTTTATCTGAAAAGCACACATATAGGTGTAAAATCACTGAAAACATTTGGCTTTAAGGCTGCTATAGCATTTGATATCTTACACTGAAGCTTTATTGGACAAGTTCCTTGGAGGTAAGCGTGAAGAAATGTTGAAATTGTTGGTAGCTTGGATATTTGTTCATTGTTAAAGATATTCTGTAAGGCTGTGCCACTGATTTTTTCTATTTTTTTTTTTTTAAATCAAGAAGCATACATCATTTTTAAAGACCTCATCCTTTATTGTGACATATAATCATCCGTGCTTTCCCATTATCATCCCACCATTTTGTATAGATGAGTTATACCTGCATATGAGTCATTTTTTTTGATTAAGCAGTCAAAACCTTGACAAAGCAAACAATCAAAATTGCTTCTTTTTAAAAAAAAAAATTCCAAAGATGCTATCAATTTTGCACTAATTTTTCCACATCCATAAAAATCATATCAACATAAAAGAGTTAAGAAGAAACTATGAAAATCAATTTTTGATGGATTATTCTAGTATTTTATTAATATTCTATTTTTAACCTTTAAATGGTGTCATTAAATTTTATAATCTTTCTTAAAAGACGGAATTCTTACTGCTCATTGCAGCTGCCTTCAAGAAAAAAGTTACAGTGATATGATAAAGTTATCTACATTTGCTATTTTTTAATTATTCATTCACTTACCTCTCTGGACACTGATGGAAAAATACTGTTATCTGCTGCAGTAGAACCGGCCAGCAATCAGGCCTGTTTTCAAGGACACTGATTAATGGATGAGGAGTGTTCCTGAAACACAAAGAAATCACATTTGGATCTATAACGCAGAAAGCGAGTGTGCCAGACTGTCTTCAAAATAAAAGCAGCTGTAGAAAGATGGAATTTACCCCCCTGGTATTACGAACTCCCTTTACCAGCTCTGCCAAGACTGCTACACCGTCAAAAGAGCACATTTTATAGGAACTTTGGGAAACAAGATTAAAACAAAATCACTATTCAAAAAGTCTTGGTCTGATTTTTCTTTTTTTTTTTTTTAAATAAATGTCTAAGGATCACTGTTCAAACATGTGGCCTGATTTGAGTCACTGGTAGCAGCGCAAGGCTCTAGCAGTGGGCTCCAAGTAATATCACAGAAAAATTTGAACCACATCACACATCAGTCCAGTCTTTCAAGCATAGGTACAAACCTTCAGCACCTGAGACCAATCAAGGTGACCGTCATCCCATGTACTACTTGAAATCTGCTCCCAACATTTATTTCTTTCTCCCCTTTTTTTTTCAGGTAGTGAAAGAAGCAGGAAAGGAGAAAGGCTGCCCACACCACCAGCCTAGAGAACTCCACTTTACTGCCAGCCCTCTGACAATGGTTGCATTTGAAAAGGTCACTGAGGCCTAGTAGTCACCTGTTCTTCTCAGATTAATCTATCACCAACACCTTCCCCACCTCCAAAGTCAATGACTGAAGGCCATCTGTACCACCAAGAAGTGTGACGCTCGCATCAAAGTGACTACCCTGGTACAGTAGCAGGTGGAGGAAAAGCTGGGCAGGAGAGGAACCTGAAGCATATAATTTGTTCTGTCAGAAGCAAAATCAAAGTCATTTGACTAGAGCAAGTTAGCGTAAGAAAGGAAAACACAATATGAGAGTGTGAACATTAAATTTCCTGGAGAGGTGGGAAGTTGGAAAGAACCAGTGCTGTGAAGGCAGGTTCATCACCACCTCCATCAACTCCTTCTGGAGGTTACCCACTGTCCTTGCTGTGACTGGCCCCCTTATTCCCACCTGCCTGCTAAGTGTCCTTATTTCCCCCAGTTTCCTTTCCTGCTTCAGCCAACTACAAGCAGAGTAGTGTAGATTCTTCTCTGGGATACCAATAGCTTCACAGCAGACAACCAGATACTTCCCTGCTCTCAGAGCAGAAAAAACTTGCCTAATAGCAACAGAGAAAAGTCAGAAGAGAAGAGTCTTGCTGATTCCCACAGATCTGCTAGACACATGTGAAAGAGCAGGGCTATATGAATAAATGGAAAGACAACAAATGCACGCACACCACACAAGGGTGGCAGCCACAGAGAGAGGCAGCATAAATCTAGGAACTGCAGATGATGCAGACCACCACCTTCAGTTTGGTCAACCATCCTTCCTGTTCACATGTCCAACAAATCTGTGCTACACACCAGAGAGATTTTCAGTCAGTTTTACCTGTATAGCACTAGATGACCTGAGATCCACCAACTGAAGTAGTACATCTCAAGAGAGACTGCCTCAGACACTTACCATGCCTTTTAAATAAAAGTGAGAAAGAATTTGGAAAAAAAAAAAAAAAAAGAGAGAGAGAGAGAGAAGGACAGCACAAACACCCGCACACCTCTAACATAACATTAAAGCTCCCTACATGTGTTTACAGGCCAATGTGACTTTCATGCATGTGAACTGTCTCACTTAAAGCAGACCACATATGGAACACTGCAGTGAAAAAACTGTTAGTTTTCTTGATATACTGTTAATTTTACTACAGTGAATGATATAGCCAAATAAGCCTTTTAGAAAGGATTTATAATGATATTTGGTTTGTTTGTTACAGTTGTTTTAAAAACCTGTGAAAAGCAGAAAGCCCAAGATCTGAAGCAGTCTTTTTATTACAGAAGACA
The DNA here is from genome assembly GCF_965183815.1 of Platalea leucorodia. NCBI lineage: Eukaryota > Metazoa > Chordata > Aves > Pelecaniformes > Threskiornithidae > Platalea > Platalea leucorodia. The sequence goes on along the minus strand of NC_138858.1, from coordinate 38,556,438 downwards.
ACATTCGTCAAGACACACTTGTATTCAATAGCATTGTGCTACAACACAGGCTTCATCTTGAGCAGCACCAAACAAACCCAGCTCCAGGTGATGTGAATGAGATCTGCAAGAATCCCATAAAAGAATTAAAAATATGTATCTAGTTTTTTTCTATTACATAGGAAATTTGAATTACATAATGTGATGGTGTATTAAGGCTTCCTTTAAGCGAGCTAAAGGTAATACTTACCTGCTATAAACAGGAATGTTCAGTTATGCTATGCCTAGTAAGATACTGTTTCTGAAAAAACATAATTTAGCAGACATATCCTTAAACTAAAAGAAGTGCTCCTTACTATGTTATTTTACAGTCTCAGTGTTAACATTGTTTGAATTCTGGGCTACTGACTAGTTTTGAGGATAATCAGAGAGTAATAAACATCGCCATTAGCCAAATGAAAGGCCCACCAAATTATGAAAGCTGGTTATAGAATATTTTACATACTTAATGCCTCTTGTTTTCTTTGCAATGTGGTCAGAATAGAGCTAACAACCAAGGAGACTGCAAATATCTACTTCAATAGCTCAGGAAACAGCACATAACTGCAGTGTCCTTACATGCTACCAAAAAATCTTAATAAGAATTCTGAGCTACCTGAAGAGAAAATAAGTTTTGATCAACCGCTTCTCTTCAAAAGCTTCAAACTACGTTGGATCTTAAGGTGGGAGTATGTACAAAATTTGCTCTGACTGACAAAGCACTTCTTGCCATGGAAGGATATTCACAAAGCAAAAAGTGTTGTTAATATGCTGTTAGGCATCAAGAAAAAACTTTCATTTATTGAGAGAGACTTAATTGTAGCACTCAGAACATCAGCCTAGAGGTCTAAACGATAAGAATATTTAGAATATAACTTGTCAGCAAGAAGGTTAAACCAAAGTCAGATGATTTCTATGTAGACATGAAGACAACTGCCTTTAAGAAAACAGCAGAAATCCACAGGAATGCAATAAAGTCAGATAAATAAAACTGCTGCTAAGTCATCTCCATATACAGACACACTAGAGCTGTACACTACCAAGACTCGGAATTATGACCACAAACCTATCTTCAAAATCTATTTGCTATGAACATGGCAAATAACGCTAATTTATTATCATAATACATGAGGAAGTAAACATTCTTAGTAAGGTGACTTAAATAGTGGAAATAATTACAAAACCAACAACAGAGCTGAAAAACCATAAATAGTGTCTGAGCAATAAAATCAAGGAAAATAACCACCCATATGGGCTAACGGAACTGAGAGCAATTAAAAAGCTATTGTACCTACAGACAGAAGGAAATTTAGCAATGGAACCTGATATCTTACGTCTGGCACTTCTTTAATGAAGCTTAAAAGATAGGAAATTTAACATATCGTATTTAAATCTTTATAAAAGAATAATTAGTAGCTTTCAGCTTACTCTACTGAAAAAAGTCAGTTAAATTTGGAAGTGATCTCGTGCTAAGGTAATGAGACCATATACACACCCAAGAAGAAGAATTAAAAATAAAGTAGCTGGACAGGATCTTCAGGAGCAGGTATTTAGCTTTTTGTCTGGATTAACTAACAGCTTTTAAGCTAGTACTGTCCTAGCATTTAGAAAAATCACATGAACAAAAAGGGAAGCAAAAATATAACAAAACTCCGCTTCCAAACCACTCAGCAGCATGAAAGCATATAGTTTTGCACACTTACTGATCCATGTTCTAGCAAATAGAACATTAGATGAGATTCTATTTGGAATTGTCAAAAATCACTGTGGAAAGCAGGGTACCCCTGCCTAATGGGTATTGGGGCAGGAGGGGTAGCACATCGCAGTAGATTTCAGTCTCAGCACTAAAGTCTTTTGCAGCCTATGACTGGGATAATTCCAAAAGTTGCAGATGCCATCTTATTTCAGTGTTGTATTCAGCATAGAGAAAGTTTACCTCCACTCTCTGCACAACGTGCTCCAGTGCTCATAGTGAAACATTTTTCCTTATATCCAGTCAGAAACTCCTGGTTTTAAACTTATGCTCACCACCCATTGTTCTTCCACCAAGAATAAGGCTCTGCATTATTGGTAATCTTTCTTCTTCTTCTTCATCTACCAAAGGTCTTGGGAGTCTGGGGAGGTCCCTGCTGACTGGAAACTAGCCAACGTTATTCCAGTCTACAAAAAGGGCGAGAGGGAAGACCCAGGAAACTACAGACCTGTTAGTCTAACCTCAGTTCATGGAAAAATTATAGAGAAGATTATACTGGGTACTATTGAAAAGCATTTAAAGAACAATGCAGTCATCAGGCACAGTCAACATGGGTTCACAAAGGGAAAGTCCTGTTTAACTAATTTGATATCCTTCAATGATAAGCTTACCCACCTAGTGTGTGAAGGGAACATGGCAGATGCAGCTTTTTCAGATTTTAGTAAGGCCTTTGATACTGTCTCTCACAGCACCCTTCTGGACAAGTTGTCCAACTGTGGGATAAGCAGGTTGATGGTACACTGGGTGGAGAACTGGCTGGACAGCAGGGCTCAAAGGGTTGTAGTGAACGGGGCTACATCTGGCTGGGGACCGGTCACCAGTGGTGTTCCTCAGGGTTCAATTCTAGGGCCAGAATAGGGTTCAATATATTTACCAGTGATCTGGATGCAGGAGTTGAATGCACAATTAGTGAGTTTGCTGGTGATACCAAACTGGGAGGTGCTGTTGACCCTCTCAAGTGACAGGAGGCCTTGCAGAGGGCACTGGATAGACTGGAGCATTAATGGCATGAAACTTAACAAGAACAAATGCTGGCTTCTGCACCCGAGATGGAGTAACTCTGGACACAAGTCTAACCTGGGAGAGGAGTGGCTGGAGAGCAGCCTTGCAGAAAGGGATCTGGGGGTGCTGGTTGACAGCAGGCTCAATGTGAGTGTGCCCTGGCAGCCAAGAGGGCAACCCGCATCCTGGGGTGCATCAAACACAGCATAAGCAGCCAGTCAAGAGAGGTGATGGTCCCGCTGTATTTAGCATTGTGTGGCCTCCCTTTGAGTCCTGTGTGCAGCTCTGGGCCCCACAATTTAAAAAGGATGTGAAGGTCCTTGAATGCATCCAGAGGAGGGAAACAAAGCTGGTGGAAGGGCTGGAAGGCATGTCCTGTGAGGAGCGGCTGAGGACTCTGGGTTTTTCTAGTTTGGAGAAAAGGAGGCTGAAGGGTGACCACATTGCTATCTTCAGCTTCCTGAGGCAGGGAAGTGGAGAGGGAGGTGCTGAGCTCTTCTGCCTGGGATCCAGCGACAGGATGCATGGGAACAGCTCAAAGCTGCACTGGGGGGGTTTAGACTGGACACAAGGAACCATTCCTTTACCAAGAGGGTGGTCAAACAGGCTCCTTTAGAGAGGTGGCCAATGCCCCATGCCTGTCAGTGCTTAAGAGACATTTGGACAATGCCCTCAATAATAGGCTTTAACTTTTAGGGAGCCCTGGAGTGGTCAGGCAGTCAGACCAGGTGATCGCTGTAGGTCCCTTCCAACTGAAGTAGTCTATTCTATATATTCTTCAGTCCTTGGGAAGGTTGCAGTTAGGTCCCCTCCAAGTGGTCTCTTCTCCAGCCTAAACATACCCAATTCCCTCAGCGAACAGCATGTGTTCCAGCCCTGTGACCACCCTAGAGGCCCTCCACTAAACTTGCTCCAGTTTATCACTTCTTTCTTGTACTGGAGGCCCCAAAACTGGACACAGTGCTCCAGATACTGTCTCTAAGTGCCAAGAAAAAAGCATAATCATTTCCCTCAATCTACAGGCCACACTCCTATTCCTGTGCCCATCTTTCAAGTCAGTTATTAAAAATCTGGAGAAATTTTATTATTCTCATGGCTGTCTCATGAAGGCCTGGAAAAAACACATCTGTCAGTGTAAGCACAAGCTAACACGGATTAGATTAAGGGATAGTGTCATTGCAGCTGAAGTATCTTCATTGAGAACAGAAATTTCATACAACAAGACATGTCAAGCTAGCATATAAGAATCAGAGATTGGTAACTGAAACTGGCAAATTCAGACTAAAAATAAAAGAATGTATTTTCACCAAGGAAGAATCAGTCACTGGAACAATTTATCAAACTCAGAAGATAGTTGTTTTGGTTTTGTGAGGGTTTTTTGGTTGTTTTTTTGTGGGTGGGTTTTTTGGTTTGTGTTCTTTTTCCGCTGGGTTCTCCCTCTGCTCCTCAAACAACTTTTCTTCCAAAGAGTTGTGTTTCTGTTCAGGCAAATAAATAATTTGAAGACAGAGACTTTCAGAAAGCTGGCTGATGTAATAGACTACTTTAAGCATGTTCAGAAAACAGATACTAAGATCACAAGTATGCATTTATTACAGGTCTGGCCTTCATATTTGGGGCTAGAAGCCTGGAACTTCCCACATTCATTTCTCTAAAATTTGTTAATTTACATTAATGGTCTTCATATGTCCACCTTCTGTGATTTTGTAAACATTTTTACTAAAGTTACAGAGTCTTTTACAATCTGCGTATGAAGACTAGACAGGCTAAGGTTATTGCCTCATTGAAACTTTCCGAGATGACAGCATGCAAGAGACAAAAAACTTGTTGCCTGTCTGGTACTTGAATCCAGCAAGACTATAGGCAGTATCATTTATCAGGCAGCAAGCTACAAATACTGTTCACATACCATGCCAGGACCTTGAAAGTACTTAGCCCTGCGTAGACATACAGAGTTATAGCAGCTGCTCATTTCAATACCTTTGTCATTCTAAGAACTAGTTACTTTTCCTAGTGAGAAGAATATGTCTCCAGTCATCTAAGTGCTGCTATGACACTGAAGTCAGTGGAACCTTCATAAAGTCAGCACATGTGACACATCGATTCTAAAAGTAAAATGGCTTACTATCCAGAAAAAAAGCAAGGCTTTTATGACAGATTTTGTGTGTTCTGAAACCAATACAACTGCACTGAACTGGATGATGAAAGAGATCAGCTAAGCTCCATGGTGAACGGTGATTAATAATAAAACACCAAAATGTGCAGCCCAAAAAATTTCCATTTGATAACACTATTAGCAGTAGGAAAAATGAGGCGTGTAGATGCAATTTATCATCAATACTAACTTAAGAATTACTAGCACAGCACTGTAAAACGCACATCTTTAAATGACATTATAGTGCTACTACCCTAAATTATTGCCGGTCGGTTCAGGATAAAGCAAAATGCACTACCAGACACAGCAGCTATGCACCTGTAAACACATAAGTGTCTAGGGAAACAAAGATAAATCTTATGTGAGGGGCAACAATAAAACAAAAAATATTTTTAACTTTTAGGTCATCGTAACTTTTTTGTTGTATCTCTGAACACAAGAGAGCTCCAATCTGATTTAGGGCACAAATTCAGTGACAGATTGCTTTTTCTGTACGAGGAAACAACGTCTGCAGTCAACATACTTTTCTGCCTATGCAACTGTGACCCTGGCCCTTTCAGAAATAAGGAATAGCACTTTACTCCATCAAATATGCATTTTTAAAGCATTTTTCTACCTGCTCTGAATTTTGATTTCAGAAAGTTGGCAGCTCTCCAGAATTTTAAGACAATAAAAACATGGCGAATCATTAAGAATAATGTAAAATACTAGTTCATTAAAAAAAGTTAATAGCTTTCAGCAAAAATTTATAGCCAAAGTTCTGTACGTGCATGTCGTAACTCACCTGCACCGAGAACGTTGACAAGCACTCATCAAAAACTGCTCTTCCTTGCCCTCCCACTCAATTCAGCTTGAGCTTAGGTTACTGGACAGCTTTATTAATACGCATAGGAAACAGACGACTTTATGCCAGACAAGATAAAACCACTGGGAATGCACAGTGAGACCAACTTGCAGACCACTTCTGTCTCTGCTACAGCTGGTCCTAACTTGCAACAAAAAGTACAGATCATCCCATATGTGAATTTAAAAAAATCACATAACTTTTTTCACATATCCTTAAAAAAACCCTAGCATAGTTGTTTTCGTATTTATCCACACTGGAATACAAGTAATTAAAAAAAAAAGCCAAACAGTGGTATTTACACAGCTTATGGAAACAACTAGGAATCCCAAAATTCAGTGTTATATGATGCAGTTTTCTATCAACTTACTAGGGTGAAAGGAACATTTCCTACTTTCTGTAGGAACAGAGGTAAACCCTTCTCTATTTTTCAAGGTTAATCTGCTTACAGAAAGTAGAGAATCCCAGCATTAAAACTACAGAAGCTTCCCTAGATGAAATCAGAAAACCTATGTGGTGGGTTGAACTTGGCTGGCTGCGAGGTGCCCACCAAGCCGCTCTCCCACTTCCCCTCCTCAGCAGGATGGGGAGAAAACGAGATTAAAAACTTGTAGGTTGAGATAAAGGCAGTTTAATAAAGAAAAGCAAAGGCCATACTTGAAAGCAAAGAAAAACAAAATGATTTATTCTCTACTTCCCATCAGCAGGCAATGTCCAGCACTTCCTGGGAAGCAGGGCTTCAGTACGCGTAATGGTCGTTTTGGAAGACAAACACCTTCATAATGAATTTATCTCCCCTGTCCTCCTTTCTCTTAGCTTTTATTGCTGAGCATCATGCCATATGGTATGAAACATCCCTTTGGTCAGTTTGAGTCAGCTGTCCTGGCTATGTCCCCTCCTAAAGTCTTGCCCACCCCCACCTTACTGGCCTTTGAAGAGGTGGGATTGGGCTGGAGAGACAGCACTGCTCAGAAGCAGCCAGACCACTGGTGTGTTATCAACACCCTTCTAGCTGCAAATACAAAGCACAGCACTATGATGGCTGCTATGATGGGGAAAGCTAACTCCATCCCTGACAAACCCAATACAACGTAAACAGACAAAACCCCCAGAACTGCAAGACATTATTTTCTCCCATTTCTTTTCAGGAACTGTGCATGATATTAGATCATCACAAGCAGCAGTATTATAAAAGTAATTCTATTGTCCAGAATTAACATTGGTCTAAACCAAGTTTATTTATTACCCTGTAATACCGGTTTTAAAATGTCCCAAGAGAGATGACAATAGCAAACTACTTGAGAACATACTGGTGCTTTTTGATTCTTCGTTGATGATTTCCATATGGAATACTTTCGCAAAGTTGACAGCGTAATATATGAAAACCATAATAGGAGATTATTGTTGGTGAGCTATTGTATACATTCTTTTATTTCTTTCACAAATCAAGTTTTAATGGCACTTGATAGATAACAATTGTTGTAGCTGCATTCTAAGAAGTCACTGAATAAAGACAGGCCTTTCTGTACACTACAACCCAAAAGTCAGGTCTCAAAATCACAGGGCCTTCACATACTAGATCTTCAAAACAAAGTCAAACAATCTGACATCTCTATTCGTTGAAGTTAACTGGAAGCAAAAGTAAAAACAAAAAATGTATTGACTACTTATGTCTGATGCTTATTTTCAGTTCTCTATTACTTTAAACCATTCTGAATAATCAAATTTCACCTTCCTTGTATGTTACCAGCACTTTTTCCTTTGGTAGGTGGGGGGGGAAGAAAAGTAATAATCTTTCCTCACCCTACTGGGGAAAGGCTATTTCTTTATTCCAGCCACATCCTACTACCCTCTTTTTCACACAGAGCCTGGATTAAGTTGCTTTAACTTAGCCTCTTCTAGCAGGAAACTTTGAATAAGTTTATTTACTACTAATGAGAGAGTCTCCAAGAGAGTTCCATCTTACTACCCTTCATTACCTGCCTTTTCAATTAGAACTGTTGTATACGATCGTGGACTTTGTCAAAAGAACTGATATAGCTAGAAAAACAAAGGCACCCAGGATTTCAGGAATGCAAGCACATCCAGCACTCCAAAGTCTGTTTAATGTTTCTTCACCATTTCGTTTTGCTTAAGTAAAGACATGATTCCCATATTCCAAACAGTGCCTTTTATATCCTTAAAGCATTATAGCTACAGCCTGGTAAAATGATACCTCTTAACTGCATAGAAAGCAACTTGAAAAACGTTCATGACTTCTACCAAGCTCAGACCTTCTCCAGAAAAGATACAATAGCAGCTGTTAATGTCTGACTCATGGTTTCTCAAGAGCTGGATGAAGTCACTAAGATGTCCCCTCAGGAAGGCTGCTATTACATGACAAGCAGCTTTATATGAGTAGCTCCAGATGCATCTTTAAAACATTTATTTTTACATGGCAACCACTTCAACTGTAAAAGTATTTGGGAACCTTGCTTTGATAACAGGAATAGAGCAGGAAAAACAAGTGAGAGAGAAGTGGTCCACAGTCTTACAATAAAAGACTTACTAAAAGGACTATAAGCAATCATCCAGCTACTGTATTTGAACAGGTCCCAGTATTTATTTGTTCTTTCTCGCACACAGCTTTCATGTTGCCATTGCCCCTTTTGAGCTTATGGTGGCAATCTTATCCCTGTGCCATAAAACTCTAACACTTTCAACCAAAAAATCACAGAATCAGAGAATCATTTAGGTTGGAAGGGACCTCCTCAGATCATCTAGTCCAACCCATGTGCTCAAGCAGAGTCAGCTAGTGAAAGCTGCCCAGGATCACATGCAGTCAAGGTTTTGATATCTCCAAGGATGGAGATTCCACAACCTCTGTGGGCAACCTGTGGCAGTGCTTGATTACCTGCACAGTATTTAAAAAAAAAAAAAAAAAAAAAAAAAAGAGAGACAGACCGAAAGCCAGTATCAATACTTAATCTATGTTTTTTCTGGAAATCAGACAAAAAGTTATCATGGTATCTAAATAAAACAAATGTGAAACTAACCTGATTCCATACAGATTCCAAACAGCCTCATCTTCATCTTTTCCAAGTTGAATAGCTTGAATTTGTAGTAATTTCCAAATAGTTTTTACTAAACCATGCACATTCCTGTAGACAAAAAGAAATACACTACTGTCATGTATGTAGTTACATTAGTTGATTCTTCCATAATTCCATTCTTCCGTAAGCAGGGGAACCCAGGAACAAAACTGACACTCAAGCAACCTTAAGGACCTCCTAACATCTGCCTACACAATTTTGGGCAAGTTTTGCATCCACGTGTCTTAGTTTTCCTTTTTACCTAATGAGTAAAACAGCAGAGAGAATAATAAATGCATCAATTAAAACTTTTGATGGTTTGCTTCTACCATATCTTACAAGTACATTTGCTGTCCCCAGCTTAACTAGAACTGGTGCTTTTAATATGTTAAAAACAGAAAATTAGCTCTTCTCTGAATGGAAGTATATAGGTAAACATCCAGCATGGCACACAAATTTCAACCATGCCACTGTCTAGTAAGAGAAAGCAAGAGAAATCACACTGTCAGGAGATACTTGAGACATCTAGATTGTGCTGACTTTTGATCTCAGGAGCCAAGGACTACATAAAATAGATACATAGAGCTATTTTGTCTCCCTCCTCCTATGTTGTTTAATTTACCATTCAGGAAAACTCAAGAAACAACAGTATTTCTGGAATTTTGATAGGATTTCCCATATTCTCCTGCAGAGACGCTAATGAAATTAACAAAGTCCACCACAAAGGGGGGAAAAAAAGCTCTGTCACCATGCACTAAAGAGCTCAAGAAGTCTAGAGCTTATTACTGCTTGGCTGAGCTTACAAGGACAACTTTTAAAATTTTGCTCTCCTCTTCATAATTAAGTGCTTTCCACACCTTTCCAACCAGACCATGCCAGATCCAACCCAACACCTTCTCAAGAAAATAGCCTGGATTCTATAATGAAACTCTTTCACAAGGTGAAAATGTAGAAACGGGGGGGGGGGGGGGGGAAGTCATGGTTGATTCTTTGACTTTTCATCTAGAACATGCTATACAATTGCATCATCATCCCCTAAAAATCTATTAGGTAGTTTACTACTCACGTTAATAAATCATAATTACTCCTCACTTTATTCACATAATGAACATGAAGAGCTAAGACAATACACAATTATAAGAGATCGCCACCTGACAAAAAGTTATTTCTATCACACAGGGCAAGATAAGGGATAAAAAAGAGAATTGGGTGCTGGGGTTTTTTTTTTGTTTTTCTGTTTTACTGTTCCCCCTTCTTTCCTTCCTAGTGGGAAAAAAATCTGAGAGATCTATTTTATCTGTAATTCCACTTTTCCATCAGTGAATGGAAAACTGCAGGAACTCCCCAGATGGAGAGCTGCAAACAAGAAATTATGCAGAATTTATGCAACCCTCTCATAGGACAAATAATCAATCAATCATCCTCATCTAGCACATGAGCAAACTGAGAAACAGGAATATTAACTGTTTGGCATAGAGTGCAGCATGTTCCACAAACATCTTCCTAAATTATTACTGAATATACATACATTTAGACTTCTAAGCTATACCAAAAAGTCTGAATAAATTTAAGCAATTTCTGTCAAAGAACAGGAAGACTTTACGTGAACACTGTTAAAAGACAGGAGTTTACACACACAGGCTGGACCAACACCAGCACAACGATGTGTGGTAACAACATGTAAATCACAAAGAAATATCATAACTTGATATCTACAAACATTTTATTGAAGATTCAAAAATTGCAAATGCAAAGGATCATATGATTATAGAATCATAACCTAAACCCCCTCAAATCAGTCATAAAAGAAAATCGGAACACAGGCAAATACCACTTTTAACTGCCAGACCTTTACTATATGTACCACCACCTGCAGACAGACTGTGTTCCATAAGCGGGTATAGCACACCAGGGAATATCTAGAGGTTCCTGCAGTGCATCTCCCCACCAATAAATGGTTAGTTTCATATTCCAGATACAGGCAAAGTAATATATTCTGTCTTCTGTGCCTTTCATACTTTTGTCAACAGTGCTGGAAAACACTGATCCAGATCAAAACTGACAGAATACGCTTCTGTTTTCTTTCTTTCTTCCAAAAATGGACCAGTTATAAGATGTGCCTGTAATCTTTACAATAACTGGCTGTCATGACATCTGGCTCTCGAAACATTGAAATCTGACTATACAAGAAAACATGAGGTTTGACAGAACTCTGCTAGAAAGCAACCAACATGAAGGCATGTAGCAGGCTTCCAAATCCCAATACAGTCAACATAACACACAGAGGAGGAAGGAGAGCTTTTTGGATGGGCATAGGGGAGAAAGAGAGAACAGCAACCTTGTAGACACTTCATGGCTAGAAAGAGTCAGTTAAATGGGAATTTGCTAGCCCATTCCCCAGCTTCAATTGGGTAACTGTACAGCGAGGAGGAAAACAAACCATAACACACTGAATAAGAAAACAGGCTCCCCTGTTCTGAACCTCCTATATTGCTGGTCCTAATTCCCAGGCAAGAAGTGGGGGGAGAATGGCTGCTTTAGGCTTTGCACTCAGCTCCTGAATGCAAGCAGCACAATGGCATTACATATTGCAAGGATTTCCCCACCTCCTACAGGCATGGATGCTCAGGTGATAAAAACATTCAGAAAACATACATACACACAGAAATCTTTCTGACAATTTCTTAAAGATTAGAATAATCCATTATTTCACAGGTTTTTTAACAGATTGACTTGATTATTCATGCTCATTCATTATTGAAAACAGGCTGCAGTTTTCCCATCATCTTCTACACAGAAAGCTGGAAACTGGTGTTAAAAATGTGTAAAAATGTGCATGTATATATTTACAAATGTATACATATTTTGTATATATGCATACACACACAAACACACATGTAAGTACGATGTTCCATGAAGTTTAAACTCTTGTGGCATCAGAGGAAACTTAACAGCGAGACTAAGAGACAGTTATGGTACAATGATGCACCAGAGAGCTAAGAATAGATTCACATTTGTATAATAAGCAGATAGTGTGAACCACATAACAAGTCAACTCAAATAAGCACTGGATGTTCACCTCTGACAAAGCAAAATGTCTTTCCTAGCATGCAGAATTTGATATACCTGACAAAATAAACCCCACCAGGTGCACCAGCCCCTGCTAAATTCATCATAACAGAAGGAAGAGAAGCAAGAACACAACATGAGTAGTCTTTGTCAATAAAACATTCACCTAACTCCATTCAGCAATGAAAGGTGCTCAGCAGTTTCAAATGCCTTTCTGCTGGCTGCCACTGGCTGCTAATTTCATATTTACTTTATTTTAGAGACACAGTGCACACAGCAGTGTGAAGCCATGGAGCAAACCTGGATGAAAATTTGGCAGGGAACAGGATGACAAACAGCAGACTACAATTCTAAGAGAGTCGAAGGAAAAAAAAAAAAAGTATCAGCACTGAAATGAACCAATCTGAAACTGTCAGTTTAGTCAGCTCCTGAGGCTACAGGCATTTTAAACCCACAGACATCTGTGGTTAGACTATATACACCTCGCTGTGCAATCTACAGTAGATGTGGTTGAATTGTGGCAGCTTGGGGGGGTGGGGGCGGGGCATGGGGGAAGCTGCCAAAAAGTACATGAAAGGTTCCTGGGTAATTTGCCAGCACTTACTATAGCAATCAGTCATGTGTGTTGGTTTCGCACATGGAAAAATCTAAAAATGGTGTAGAAATGGGGCAGATCCAAGCCCTTTTAATACACAATTCTGATTTTGTTTTTAAGGTTAATTCAATCCTAAATACCCCATTTTACATTTTTTATTTTCTGAAGTACAAAGTTGTATTAGTATTTCATTTCCTTATAAACTACTGATACTGTAACAAAGCCTTAGCTGAACAGGAATTTCATGTTTCTTAGTCTGGAAGCCACAGCTAATGAAACTTTCCCTCCACCTTACTCCACAGGACCCAGGTTCTCATAGTCTAAGCACAGGTGCTTTTACTTCTGTTAACAGTGCAGATTCTTCCCTTAACCCCAAGCTGAACTAGTAAAATTTTGTCATTTGGAGGACAGTGGTTTGCAGAAATTATTCATATTATAAAAGTATATTTACAAAACCTTTCCTAGAGGTCCATAACCACCTATCATAAACTCAGCATAGAATCAGCATCATCACAGCAAGATCCTAGCTGTAAACAAGCAAGTCACAAGGAGAGAAACAGTCTTTTTTAAAAATAGCTGATTTCTTAAGCATTTCACTTGTTTACTCAAACCTAAACTCATCTTTGGCTCAGACTGACTATGACAAACATCAGCCTAAAACTGATCATGTGAAGGTTAGAAGGGGTGAAAAACGTGTCTTGAATAGCGTGGTTCTTGCAACCTCTATGCTGAGCCCACCACCGTAATACATCACAGGTGTAGCAGCAATTAGCTGGCTTGGCTAAAAAACAGCTCTAGCATTCTCTAGGAAGAGAATGAGAAGGCTTAGTGCAGAAATCTAGTTAGCTGCCAAAAATCAGAAGAGAGAAGAATAACCAAAGGAACTTTATAAGGTTGGTAGATTTGAATGGAAACATCTTCCCAATCATCATTTGACTTCTCATTTATAAATTTTATGCACAGTGTCTTTTTCCCCCACAACTGCATTCTCTCACTATGTTGCACAGGCAGTCTAGCTCAAAACACCGTTGTGAGATGTAGGCATTATATTTGCAGAATTTTGTAAGACGAAGTAGCTGCAGAGTTAGGTGAAGTGTTTTTTTTTTTCCCCTCAGCAGACAAGGAAATAAAATGCAGCATTCTTAATCCCCACCCACAGTCTTATGGTGACTCTATTTCAGCAACTAGTTATTTGGACAGACTGATTAGGAAGTTATTTCCCTCCCCCATAATGGAAGTTGTTGCCATTTTCTTCCCCATTCCCCATGACAGAGGCAACAAAATCAGGCAGTGCATTGATTTCTGAGGTTCCACAGTTCAAAGTTCAGAGCATTAGTCTAAACCGCTAATGATTTCAGCTTCCATGCATAGGATACTCTATGAGTTCTTAAGTCAGACCCACACTGTCACACTGCCAAAACGAAAGCAACAGCCTTCAGCAGATTGGCAGGGCAATGCCAGTCCTTAATGCCACAGCTTATTTGAAGATACCATCATTTACAGAACCTTTCCTCTTCCCCTGTATTTACAAGGGAAAAGCAATGACTGATAACGAGCTGACAAACGACACAAAATCAGGCAACCAAACGCTACCTTGCTGATGGAATTAGGTTGAGTGCTCCATGAAGAACATAGTCGAGTTCAGCATGTTTCTCTGCAACAAGTGCCACCAACCCCTCAGAGCAGGCTGTTCGCAAGGCCACGTTTTCACTGCAGCACTTCTCCCAAAGCAAGTTCAGAGCAGGAGTCTGAAGTCAAAAGCATGAGACATAAGCAATGAGAAGGCTGACACTGATATCTCTTCATTCATCTCAAACACACTTTTAAATAAAAACCTGCTCAACAGCTTCTCCTGAAGTCTTAGAAAGCACAAGAGGGGAAGCTGGGGTACAGATTCTACACCTCAGAACAGCCTTTCCTAGGATGGCTCCCACTTTCCTGCCCCTTACTGCCTATGCTCTCAGTAGGGACAGGAGTCTCTGAGAAAAGGGTAAGGCAGATAAATTTTTCAGTTGTGCCTATGCAGGTAAGCTATCATCAATTTCAGTTTCCTTAAAAAAATCAAGATGCAACTGGAGACAACTCAGGAACTGCTATGTCAAACTATGTCTACAGCAAAGTGTAGTGCAGACAGCTAGAGGAAGGCATACTACGGTCTATCCAGAAGTAAGTCGTCTTTACTCACCATATGAAGTCCTCAGTTCTCTCCATTTGCTAGTAAGCACAAAGATTTGGCAGTATCCATCAAAACTGCTGCTTGTTTTCATGCTAAATTTGCATTCACAGATTAGTTTGCTGACTTTGTAGCTTCCAAATGGAGAAACAAGGAATGTTTTTCAACAACTGAACACTGCAAAACACTCCTGAATAAAAAGGGAGCCTGTAATGTCTAAGTGGCACAATCTTCTGCTTCTTAGCATTTTAGAAGGCAGTGCTGTATTTCAGTTTAATACCTTCACGGGGTGGCAAATGGGAACAGTCAGCTTGTAGCTCAAAACAGAATGTCACTTGGAAACATGATTATGATCAGGACTGTTGGAGGAGCTTCTGTTAGAGAAACTACACACCTCCAACAATCCTGCACATCAGAACTCAGCACTTCTCAGGTTTGGGGTTGCTAGTTTGGGGCGGGGAGTGGGTTTAAGACATCTGACTGGGAGGAGAAAAAAAAAAAAAAAAAATCGACAAATCATTTTCTGCTCATTTCTGTACAAGTCAGCTTTTGCAGAGGGAAAACAGAGGAGCAAATCGTAACTAAGACCTCTCCTACACTGCTGTGACATTTGCAAATGCCAGCATTTCATATGCCTCTCAGTTAACAAGACAGACCTGCACTTAAGTGAG
Source organism: Platalea leucorodia (assembly GCF_965183815.1). Classification (NCBI taxonomy): domain Eukaryota; kingdom Metazoa; phylum Chordata; class Aves; order Pelecaniformes; family Threskiornithidae; genus Platalea; species Platalea leucorodia. The sequence continues at coordinate 38,541,087 of NC_138858.1, read as the reverse complement.
CTTGACTCAACTAAAAGGCAAAGTATGCCTTTGCACCACGCTCTCTCAAAGAAATATAAGTTCTACTTAGCTAATATGAAATATAACACCAATACAGGCATATGAAATGCGAGACTTCTTGAAATTTTTACAGTGATGTAAAAGACTTTCCTACTCAAGTGACAGTGTCTCACTGTATGGCACTTTACTTGCAGTAATGTAAATAAACTCAAATAAAACTCTCTTAAACTGAGCATAGCTAGATGTTGGTATTCTGCAGAATTAAGACTCCTGCCATTAAGACTTCTGATGGAAGTAAAACTGCTCTTCTCATCCCAGAGATTTACCATTTTCACCTGTATTCCCAGACACATATTGCTAACTACCTTACTTCTGGATTTATTAAAATTACACAATAGGGAATGGGAAACCATAGAAAAACATAAGCACATTTGGATGGGAGAGAAGACAGAAGTCAAAGAATGCCACAGACCTGGTCAGATGCCTGTCTAATCTTCTCTGAAGAAACTTTTTCTTTCAGTACTGCAGCAATCAGATGACCCACTGCCTAAAAGAGGAAAAAGAAATAAACACATGCAGATCAAGTGTTACTTTTCAATTCTCCATTAGGAAGAATTTACACTGCTGTTGCATATGATCATTTTATCGTGACCTGAAATACCAAACTTACTGGTATGGAAGCTGAAATATGTTTTAGGGCCAAAAATCTCCGTAATGATGGCATATTACTTTTTACTGTTTTCCTGAGGCAGAAGAGAAACAAACCTCCATAGGGCTCCACATAGATCCAAGGGTCTCTTTGTACAGAACCTCTTTTAAGATTAGAATCAGGTACATACTCAGGAATTGCAGATATTTTAATGCATCAACTGTAATAAGACGTTTACAGTTCCACTGCTGTACAGATCTCAGTGTGCTTAACAGCACTGGTAATTATTAAATCCTTTACTATATAGGGCAGCAGAAGCAAGAGAGGAAGCGGAATACAGCAAATCTAAGCAACTTGCACAAATTTTTGCATAACAAGTTTTGCTAAACATTGATGACAAACATACTATCATACCTTAAGCATTTTAAATAACCCCTAGCATCGCTACTGCCAGAAATGTTTCTTTCACTTTAAACAAGGCATTTGAAGTTAACAGTATTCCTCATAAAGCTATTCTGGGGCAGAGATCATGAACAAGATTTAAGTTTTCAAGGTCCTCCAAAAAAATGCTTCAGTTCTGAAGAACAAGGGCTTCAGTTCTAAAGAACGGCATATGTTTGTTCATTTGAGTTTTAAGATTAAGCATATCACTTTATTTTAATAGAAGGAATGTCTTATTTCCTCAAACTGCCTTCAAAAATCTAAATGTGGACTGAAATACTGAAATACCCTCAAAGGCTTCAGAGTGTTTGAATCCAGGCTTTTGTTTTCTGACTCATCTCTAATGCCTTACTCTGTCTTGTTTCATAATCATTGATCCTGCTACACAGAAAACCCTTTCTCTGAGAGACAGAAAGACATCTTTTCATAGTAAGAATACAAAAATGTTTCAGATGATCAACGTACCCAGAAGAGCAGCTGCATCTACTCTTCTATGGTAAGGAATGATCCTTACTTTTGGAAAAAGTAAACGAGGAAGCCCGCAAGAAAAAAATAATAGTAACATTTCTGTTTTGTTAGTGTATTAAAAAACAGGAGCAGATTATTTTAAATGTTTTCAGGTTCCTTCTCCTTTCAGGATTTATTTACACTTCATTTAGGTACTAGTTGCTAGCCTTGACATGACAAACAGTAGCACTCTGAGATAACAGTTCACATTTCCAGGAAAGATGACACTTTAAACCTTCCTAGACTACAAGGATTATGCCTTTCAAAGGTTTGGATATGTACTCTAACACAGTTGACTTAAAAAGACAGTTTATTATTTGGTAATCTTACTCTTGTGAAAACAGAATGAGAAATCGGACAAAGTCAGATATTTATCTCTGTTTTTCTGCAGCTATCCTATTGCAAGAGCAACAACATGCTCCCCAGGCAGATTAAATCTTTTTTAGTTCACTTACCAAGTGAATCTTCTATTATTTTTTCTGCTTATAAGGAACTTCAGAAATTAATTCACACCCACATCCTTACAACACTTTCATTACACCGGAAAAGGGGCTTATCAGTAGAAAGTCTTTTGGAGTGAGCTATACAGGAAAATCAAAATGTAGATTATCCCACTGCATTCCAAGAACTTGATTCAGCAGTAAAACTTTTTGACCTACAAAACTATGCTCAAGTTCCTCACTTCGCTGATCCTCCTCGTCTGTGTACGTTACATGCTTTGCAGAGCAGGTATCTTGGTTGATCCCAGAAAGAGAAGACATCTGTCACAAAGTTGAATCCTGGCCTGATGATAGTTTGAAGATTACAGCACGCTTTTCAGGGGTCACAGAATATAAGTTGAAAGTAGCAAAATCACCAAAGCACAGCACAGAATCAACCAAAGCACACCAGTAGCCCTTAATGATGCACAGCTGTAGTGATGAGCCAAGACATTTCAGCAATACTTGTACCATGGGGACATTCTTCTGCACTGAAGAAAAATTAACTGGTTCAAAGATGCCGAGTCCTACTCATCAAGGCTAGTAATGATGTGAACTCACCTGCAGTACAAGACGCTTTGCTAGACTTTAGATGAACTCTAGCTTTCAGGGACATGGCTTCCTCTCCTAAATGCCAAGTTGATCACACGAGGACTTGTGTGTCTCTCTTGCAAACTTAATTATTGTAAACCAATTTAGACTGAGCTGAACTGAAAAGGCAGACAGCAGGTTGCACAGACTGCGTTCACATCAACTTATGCTATCAAACAAATGGCTACATATTTAATCCTGAATTCAAAACAGGGAGAGGAAGAAAATGGGGAAGTTAGCAATGATCTTACAGCTAAAGAGATATATTTTTAATACTGAAATGAGAGATGACCAAAGCAAGGAAGGTGTATTTTTTTAAACAGAGCCTATTACTTTCTTCCATCTTGTCCATTAAAAATACTACGATAAACACTTCATGCACACGAGAAAGTTTCAGGTGAACAGGATTAGGAGCCATTGCATGGATGTGAAAATAAAGGGGTTTGGTCTGCTGATCACAGTGGAGCTGTATACAGTTATTCTTTGATGACAGACAAGACTGCAGTAGTTCATCAGCTCTCATCACACAGGAGGAAAACAGATCAGTCCTAAAGACAGTTCTATAAAGTATTGTCAAGTATTTTGGCCCCATACTTGACATCTGGTAACTCCTGGCTTCTCTTGAGATCAGAGTCACTAAAAACCATTTGGCCCCACTTAAATCTTCCAGTCCTGGAAAGTTTCTGATATTCCTATGGAGACTTTCCAGTGATAAGTAATTATGTCCAATGTTTGGATTATACAGAGAGGGGAATTAGCATTTATTTGCAACTTCAGAATACCCTACTTCTATCATTTTCTGCCTTTGAAGCCAAACAAAACAACCCCAAAAAAGTCTTTCTTATTATCTTTTTACAGTCAGGCAGCAGGCCTTGGAACAAAGGCTCCACAGACAAATCAGTTTGTTCAATGCTTTTAAAAAAAATTACCTGTGACTGAATAATCGCATTAGGAAATTCAAACCGCTTCTTGATGTCATCCAACATTTTGGCTCTATCATATGACACTAACTCTCACTCTGCAAGAGAGATTAAAAAAATACAATTAAGACTATGAAAGAAAGTGTGCTATTTGCCAGAAAAAAAATACACAAGATTTATGTTGTACTTAACAGAAGATGTAAGCATTAAAGCATTTTCTTCCCCCTCCTAAGTCTACCATATCACCTTGCTTTATGGGCTTAAACCCAAGAAGTGCTGAATACTCATTGGTCTTGCACAACAAATGGGTGATCGATATTTCTTAAAGCTAGAGCAAATATACAAGTTCCATATGGCACAGCATATGTGTATTCTGAGAGCATTTATCCTTGAGAGCATATTAAGTATTTCTCATTGACTTGAAAATGGGATGGCTCAACAGGAGAGTTCACAGTTTCTAAAACATGATTTAAAATACAAAAGTCTTCACAAATTTTTCAGTTATTTCATGCAAAAACAGAAATAAAACAAACAAAAGACCCACCTGTGAGACTGTAAATGGCAATTGTAATTAGGGTCTGGTACGCTTCACCAAAAAAAACCCTCCTCTGTAAGCTGGAATATGCAGGCACTCACAAGCACACAGGAACCTAAATTGGAGAGAAATCAGAACTCAGCATACCTTGTGGCACACCAACAAAACTGATGGCCAACAGCAAATATTCAAACATTTCCGTTTACTGTAAACACACCTCCAGTCACTTGGGATGGTTTCCTTAAAAAAATAAAAAAACTAGCACTTGCTGAAAACTAAGTGTAATCCTTTGCAATAAGCACTGAGAAAACACATTCATGCACAGTACTCCAGTTTCAACACATGCTGTCAGTGTGATGCATTCAGAATCTTGCCACTTATTTTCAAAAAGATGGAATTAAACCCTGGAAACATGCAAATATAGCATGGGCCACAACAAATACCATTCACAGCAGGAAAACCCCAAATTAATACTTATCACCTCAATGAATATAAATTCCTGGCAGTTAAACAGCAAAATATTCCCATATACTTGTGAATTACATTTCTGGAAGTTTAAGAGGAAAAAAAAAAACCACCTGTTAACTGCACTCAGAATGATGCTAGTATGGGTTTGTGTTGTTTAGGACTGATCCATTTAATTGCATTTTGAGACAATAGGTGTCCATATAATAAATGAACACACATTAAACTAGAGTTAACATCTTGCTTTTTTTTTAGAAAGAAATATGATCACTACAGCAAACAATTCCAGACATACCTAGAGCTGTTGAGCATGTCTAATGACTCCAGTGGATCTAGATGCATTCAAGCTATTTGTATATACCAAAGGAGTCACAAAAAACATCCCCCTCCAGTTCTATCTAACAAGCAGCAAAATGATGAAAGGTTTCTTCCTGGGTAGTTTTGACACAAACACACTTGAATTGTATGGTATCTGCCACCACGTGATTTGTATTATTCACATTAAAAGGAGAAACTACAGTAGAGGATCATTAGAAGCACAGTACATACTTTCAGTGGAAGCACAGATCAGTTATTCCAGGCAGACTAAAGTCTATTGCCTTCCCAATCAGAAGCAATTCCTCAATTTCAATCAATCTACACTAAATATCTACAAGATATTTACAATGCAACAGCTATATCAATGCAATTTAATGAATTTAAATACCATCTGAACAGTTCTTCAGTCTTCGGCATTTACTTTCAGCAAAGGTACTTGCGTGTGCACATGGAATGCCTGGAAATTTTACAGAATCACAGGATAATTAAGGATGGCAGAGACCTAAGGATGCCTCTAGTTCAACCTCCTGTTGAAAGGAAGTTCAGCTATGGGGTCAGACCAAGTTGCTCAGAGCTTGGTCCCATCAGGGCTTGAAAATCTTCAAGAACAGAGAAGGCACCACCTTACTGAGCTGTCCTGATTGATAAACGCTTCTTCTTCATCACTAGCCTGAGCTTTTTGCCACGGACTGTGGTGAAGAGCCTGGCTGTGTCTTCTTCATCGCCCTCCCATCAGTGCCAGGGCCACTGTTGGGTCCCCCTGAAGTTGTCCCTCCTCCCAGCTGAACCAGCCCCAGTCCCACAGCCTCACCTCGCAGGGCAAGGGCTCCAGCCCCACTGTCTCAACGGGGTCTCCTGAATTCATTCTTGCTGGTCAGTCTCCCTCCCATACCACAGGATCCAAAATGGGACATGTTGATATGAGGTCTAATGAGTGCTGAGCAGAGTGGGATAAATCCCACCCTACCCTGGCTCCCCAGGCTATGCCCTGCTCACACTGCCTGGGGCACTGCCTGTGAGGGCCCATGGCCATCTCCACAGAACTGCTCCCCAGCCAGCCCATCCCCAGCCCTTACTGTAAGGGCTGGGGCAAGACAGGGCATTTGTCATTTTTGAAATTCCTGAGGTTCCCATCAGCCTTTTCCTCTATTCTGTCCAGAAGGTGGCCCTGCCAGTGGTAAAATATCCTACCTTTGACACAAGAACACTGCAAGACACAGTGTTGAAAGCCTTGCTCAGGTTGAGGTAAATGACACCTATTGCTCTCCACTTATCTACAAATCCAGTTATTTTATCCCTTGGTAAAGGCAATCAGGTGGGTCAGGTATAATTTTTCCTTGGTAAATCCATACCCAGGTTTGCTCTTCCCAATAAGAATCACTGAATCAGAGTTTAGGTTTGAACAAAGATCTCCAGAGGTCACCTAGTCCAATCCTGTCATCAGAACTGGTCTGATTAGATCAGCTTGCTCTAAGCCAAGTCCAGTCAAGTCCTGAAAACCTCCAAGAATGGAGTTTCTCTAGGTAAGTTGTTCCAATATTCAACAACCCTCATGGTAAAAAATTTTTCCTAGTACCCAATAGGAATTTTGATTTGTATATAATATAATCTTAATTTGTATATAGCCAGCTTGTGCCTGCTGCTTCTCATCCTATTGCGGTGCACCTCCAAGAACAGTCTGGTTCCATCTTTTCTGCATTTTCCCACCAGGTAGCTGCAAATGGCAATAACATCCCTCCTTTGCCTTCCCCTCTCCAAGCTGAACAGGCACAGGTTTCTTAGCCTCCCATTGTACATTTCGTGCTGCAGACCCCTGACCATCTTGGTGGCCCCTACTGGACTTGCTTCAGTGTCCTTCTTGCACTGGGGGTCCCAAATTCTGAGGATAGCACTCCAGACGCTGTCTCACAAGGGCCATACAGAGGGGAACAATCATGGTTACAGATGTCACATTCTTACTAATATAGGCCAAGATGCAGCTGGACTTCCTTGCTGCCACACTGCACTGCTGCCTCACGTTCATTTTGGTGTCTTCTAGGACAGCCCATGAGCACGTTCTCTGTAGACCTGCTTCCTAGGTAGTCAGCCCCTGCCCATATTGGTGCATGGGATTATTTCATTCCAGATGCAAGACCTTGCATTGTTCCATGTTGAAGTGCAAGAGGTTCCCATAAGTCCATTTCTCCAGACTGTCCAGGTCCACCTGAAGAGCACCATACTTACCAGTGCTTTGACAGCTCTCTGCAATTTGGTGTCAGCCACAAATTTGCTGAGTGTCCTCTAGCTCATCATCCAAGCCCTTAATGAAGGCACTATGCAATGTTGGGCCCACTACTGATGCCTGCAGGACACCATTACTTGCCAGTCTGATAAACTTTGCACCACTGATCATCAACGTTTGAGCCCAACCATCCGGCTAGTTTTCCACTTACTCAGGTCACGTTTCACCCATTTGGTGATGAGGAGACAATGGAAGACTATATCAAAGGTCTTGGTAAAGTATACAACATCCACTGCCCTTCTTCTGTTCACAGCACAAGTAACCTCATTATAGAAAGCAATGAGGTTGGTCAGTCAGGCATGATTTGCCCTTGGTAAATCCATGCTGACTGCTCCTAGGCACACCCTGGGTTTTTTTGCATCTAAAAATGGCTTCTACAAGGATATGTTCCCCAGCCTTCCCAGGGACTGAAATGATACTGACTAGCTTGTAGTCAACTGCATCCTCCTCCTCCTTTTCATGCCCAGAAACGTGCTCAAGAGGACGCATTCCATGATCTTCCCACAGACTGAAGTTGACATGCTTGTTGTACTCCAGACTGACTTTTTTCCCTTTTTGAAAATGGGTTTGCGTTTGCCTTTCTGCAGTCATTGCAGATCTCCATGACCTTTTGAAGGTTAACAGAGAGCAACCTCACAAGGGTATCAGCCAGCTCTCTCAGAACCATGAAAATGTCCTACTTTTCTTTGTTCAGCACTTTAGTATTAATGTAACAGTAGAAGCTCCTCCTGTTGCTGTTGTCATCCCTTGCAAGTTTCAATTCACACTGAGCTTTGGCTTTCCTAACGCACCCAAGCAACGTTTCTAAACTGCGCCTCTGTAGACTTCTCCTGCTTCTGCCTCCTGTATGCTGCCAGTTTTGCGCTGGAGCACACTGTTTAGTCTCCCAAAACATCTAGCTGGTCTCTTAAGTATTGGGATAGTCTTTCCTTGCACCTTATGCTGTGCTTATAGCTCTGCCAGCTTTCCTCAGCTCCTTCACCCTTCAAAGCTACCTCTTACAGGGTCCTACCAAAGTGTCCACGTAATAAGTCAAAATCTGCTCTCCTGAAGTTCAGGGTCTGTACTCTGCTACTGACCTTCCCCATCCCACTCTTTGTGGGCTCTAGCCATTTACAACCAGAGGTACCACAAGGAAGTAAAATCTCACTGTAGAAAGAGGGAGAAAGCTGCATCCTCAGTTGAACAGATACTTGCATAGTTCCTGATCTGAACTTTAGAATTGGAAACCAGATGAATCAAAAATAAAGATACCACCCTGCACATTGCTGCAGAACTTAGATGGCAATGCAACTGCAAAACATTGCAAAAAATGCAGGAATCCACTGCATCCAACTCTAACGGCATTTTTTGAAGAGCCCATTAAAAACATACAGTATTGGAAACCTGACAGGCTAGAAATCCAATGCCATCACCCTTAACTACAAAAAGAACTTCAAGCATCACAATAACATCATCAAAGCGCTTCTGTCCATACTAAACGAGTCTGCTGAGTGGGCATGGATTTGCCTACATGCTTAATACTAAGTAAGTAGGGTTCTCTTTCTTTAGAAATTACATAAAAGAAGTAGAAGCTATAAAATATAGGTAGGCTAAAACATTCAATGTTCAAGTATTGTGAAAAGAAAAAAAAGAGAATAAAGCTTACTTTTAATACAGTTTTATTATCTACTTCCCACACGGATTTTGCAGGGGTACAAAGAGCAGAAAGTTTTTTGTCTCAAATACATACTTAACAGAGTATCTCCTCATAACCAGGCTGTTGAATGCTATTATTTCATACTAGTAAAATACAAATATTAAATGCTATTTTATAGTTCTCTTAATCTATGCATATTATTTCATAGTTATTCACCTGTGCAAAAATAAGTCTTTCTTCTCACTATACATTATTTGGAACACTTTCTCTCTGCTGACTTTGCAGCCCCAAAGAAACAGATCATGGAAGATGATTACTGGCAGTATTGTCAGAGTACCATTAACATTTTATCCTTCTCAGAAGAGGAAAAAAGTTCACAGACAACATTTAGCAAATTTTAAAATTACCAAAAGAATAACTTTAAGGAAGTTGTACCCAGTCAAAGAGTAGTGGCTACTGTTCTTTGAAAGCTTTGAAGATATATGCTTTCATGTAACATTCATGTTGGCATCTGGAGGTCATCCAGACTTAGCAGTTCAAGACTTATTAGAAAATGGTTAGGAATTGCTACATGCATTCTTGAGCTGGGCACACCTCCCCGTGATACTATTTATTCATTTACATCCCACTTCTCAAAGCGTCATTTCCAGTCTTCCCAATACCAAATAACCTCCGTGGAAACATCACGCAATCATTTGTGCACTCAGAGTGATGATATAACGAGACAAAGACAGTAAGAACTGTTTAGGAGAAGCACAACTGCTGTTGGTAGTAACTGCAGAGCCAAAAGAGAGTCAAAATCATTGCAGAAAATTCCAAACAGGATTTATAAAATGGAACCTCAGCACTATCTAAATCTGGAGTTAGTAAAAAGAAACCCTTTCTTAACCCAGTGTCTTGCTTTTTGGCACCGAAGATGTGAACGCTATCAAGATTAGGTCACGACTTACACACGGAGAAAAGAAAGAAATAAATCAAAAAGCTGAGGGTTTTTTCCCCTTCTTCAGTTTAGGTAGCTACTTTAATTTGGAGACCACTTTTATTAATTTAAAAAAAAATTCTGAACAACTGCTTTGTCACCTTTAGGAACCATGGTTGCTGCCCACTCTTGTCAGTATGCCAAGCCCCTTCTATAAATAGGTACAAGCATTAGTATTTCTTGCAGCCCCTTTCTCTGCTTCCCAGGAATGGTGCAATTTCCACACAATAATCCCAAGAATTGGAAAAGCAAGAGCAGAGTAGTGTTTCCTACTTTTGGCTGTCTTTCACCACAAAAACAAGGAGCACTAGGCTCATGAGAGCTCATGAGGGTCTCTTCAGCCTATCAACAACAGCCTTGAAAACTACTGACAAGCTTTACCCCAGCTTACATCATTTGGGACAGCATTCTGTCTCCAAAAAACATTTAGCAGAATCTTCTTTAACATTAACAACTTAGAGCACTGTGTGATTTATTTCCATGTTGTAGCTGACAGAGACATGTTATACCAAATACAACCCTTGCAAAGGAAGCAGCATCACCCTGAAACAAATCCATCTATATCCAAAACAAGCTCCACAGGAGCAGTTCTTTCTCATTTCACTACCTCTAGAAATACAAAAAAAAATACAGGAATACTACGAAAGGGAATAATTATCCTGGAGATCCTTACAGTAGTCTTCTCCTAACATACTGCAAAGGACCCTGCCAAAATACCTCATCTCAGCAGGCATACACTGGCTACTAAACATCCCCAAACTTATCCCATGTACACCAGCAGCCTATCTTGTTAAGCTGTAACTAATTACATCTCACTTCTCCTGACATTGTTTTTTGTTTGTTTGTCCTAAGCTGTATTTTTCCTATTCTCATTGCTGAAGAGGCATGCTATACCATCAACCACACAGCCAAAAAAACACCCACCTAAACAAACCCCCAACACACATGCACACTAAAGATAAAGAGAAAACAGATAAGGTATAGGAAAGGGAGCCTTGCTTGTTTTCCCACCATAATCAATGTGAATGGTAAGCACTTGTGGTGGGTTGAGCTTGGCTGGCTGCCAGGTGCCCACCAAGCCACTCTGTCATTTCCCCTCCTGAACTAGACAAGGGGACAAAATATAATGAAAGACTTGTGGGTCAAGATAAGGACAGGGAGAGATCGCTCACCAATTACCATCATGGGCAAACCAGACTCAATTTGGGGAAATTAATTTAATGTATTACCAATCAAATCATAGTAGGATAATGAGAAACAAGAACAAATCTAAAACCACTTTCCCCCCACCCCTCCCTTCTTCCTGGGGTCAACTTCACTCACTCCCAACTTCTCTACCTCTTCCCCCCGAGCAGAGCAGGGGGACAGGGAATGTGGGTTATGGTCACGCTCTTCCCCTGCTCCAACACACAGTCCCTCCCACAGGAGACAGTCCTCCACACGCCTCTCCAATATCTGTCCTTCCCATGCGCTGCAGTTCTTCACAAAGTGCTCCAGCGTGGGTCCCTTCCACGGGGTGCAGTCCTTCAGGAACAGACTGCTCCACAGTCTCCTTCAGGTATCCACCTGCTCTGGCATGGGGTCCTCCACAGGCTGCAGGTGGATATCTGCTCTACCGTGGACCTCCACGGGGTGCAGGGGGCACAGCCTGCCTCACCATGGTCTTCACCACAAGCTGCAGGGGAATCTCTGCTCTGGCACCCAGAGCACCTCCTCCCCCTCCTTCTCCACTGACCTGGGGGTCTGCAGGGCTGTTTCTCTCACACATTCTCACTCCTCTCTCCCAGCTGCTGCTGTGCAGCAGTTTTTACCCCTCCTTAAATATGTTGTTATCTCAGAGGTGCTACCACCATCACTGATGGGCTTGGCATTGGCCACCGGTGGGTCTGTCTTGGAGCTGGCTGGCATTGGCTCTGTCGGACACGGGGGAAGCTTCTGGCATCTCCTCATGGAAGCCACCCATTCTAGCTTCCCTGCTACCAAAACTTTGCCATGCAAACCCAATGCGGCATCTAATGCCAAGATGGACAAGCACTGCTAATGCAACTGAACCAGAAGGGGTTCTCATGGCACTACACCTTCAGATCTGGTCCATACCAGTTTGCCAAAAGTAATTATGACACGGTAAGCTACGCTAAATCACAGAACCTTATCCTTGGGAGCACTGAGATCACATTTCCTATAGTCATTGTCTTTTGCTCCCTGTTAAGGACTCTTTATTCAAACCGGTGTTCCTGCCAAACCAGCGGAACGGGAACACCTGCAAACACTCCCGCCGTGCGTCACACGTGCAGCACTTCACAACTCCTCAAAACAACCAGGTTTAAATAAAAATATAAACAACCCCCCCCATGACTGACTAACGGCAGCAGTCGTTGTTACAGCGCTGCTGGCCTCACGGCCAGACCCGGACAGCCCCGAGGAGCGGCCCCAGGGGAGATGCGGCCCCCTCCTCGTTCGGTCCCCGCACCCGCCCCGCCCCGCCCCGGCCCGGCGGCCCAGTGCCCTCCGCCTCGGCGCTAGCGGCGTCCCCGGCGCCAGGCCCACCCGCGCGGCCAGCCCAGCACAGCCGCCCCCCAGCCGCCCCGCCCCGCCCCGCTCCGCGCCCCTCACCTCCCCTCCCCTCCCCTCCCCTCACCTCACCTCACCGAGCGACCCGCCCGGCCGCCGCGGCGCCTCCTGCCCGCTCCCCGGCAGAAAGCGGAGGCCGGCGCCAGCGTGAGACCCGGCCACCCCCAGGGGCGAAGGCGCCTGCGCGGCGGATGGCGCCTGCGCAACGGCTGCCGGGCGGCCGCTGGGGGCGGGGGGAGCTGAGGGAGTCCCGAGCGGTGACCCCCGAGCGCTGTCCACGGTCACGTAAATCCGTCGGGTTTTTGAACGGTGCCATCAGAGCAAGACGGGGCTGAGCCACCGGGACGCTCCTCCGTGACGCGGGAGTGTGAGCGCGCCGTGAGGGCAGCATGGCTCCCCGCTGCCCGGGCCCGCCTCGCCTCGCCTCGCCGGTCGTTGGTTTCACATGGCCGGCACTTTGGGCCCAGGCTTTTGTGCGGGATGCGGAGCATGAGGTAGTCGTCTAGTGCTGGGCCAGGTTTGGACTCTTCCGTACATCCAACCCGAAATGCAAACCTTAAATTTATTGCCAACCTTAAATCCAAAGACATAAACAGAAGCGATATAACTTGTGTTGAAAAGGATGAGGTAATTCATTATATATTCCCTAAATATGAAAAAAACAAATCTTTATCAGCTTCAAAATTACTTCAGGGTGAGTTTCTTCAGTCTTCTAAATGCTTTGACAGGCAGTGATCAGCAAACTGCAGGGACGTCGGGAAGACACTGGACATGAAGAACAAATGATGCTCTCTTTGTTGTGTGTTATGCGGCTTTCTTAAAGGCAGAAGAACAGCTTAAGCTCAGCTGTGATGTATTTTGAGGACCGCTGTGATACCAACAGGTTGAAAGCTCCACACAGCAGGGACTAAAGACATTGTATTCTCAATTAAGATTGTTATTTTAACACAAAACAGCACTTCCATTGCTGAACATGGAAGCAAGAGGCAACTTCTGCATGACATGTATCACATCAGAATGGCTGTCACTAAAAATATCTTCAGAAAAAGTCACAAATATTGTGAAAGGAATTGTTTGAAAAGGGCTAGATTATTCTCTAAGTGAAGGGTGTGTACTGTGATTTGGTTTGAGCTGAAAGTAGTGAAACACTGACAAACACTGTCGTCGTTTAACCCCAGCCAGCAACTAAGCACTACACAGCCACTCGCTCACTCCCCGCCAGTGGGATCAGGGAGAGAATCAGAAGAGTAAAAGTGAGAAAACTCATGGATTGAGATAAAGGCAGTTTAATAGGTAAAGCAAAAGCTGCATGCACAAGCAAAGCAAAGCAAGGAATTCATTCACTACTTCCCATGGGCAGGCAGGTGTTCAGCCATCCCCAGGAAAGCAGGACTCCATCACGCGTAACAGCTACTTGGGAAGACAAACACCACCAGACCGAATGTCCCTCCCTTCCTTCTTTTTTACCCCAGCTTATATACTGAATGGAATAGCCCTTTGGCCAGTCTGGGTCAGCTGTCCCGGCTGTGCCCCCTCCCAGCTTCTTGTGCACCTGGCAGAGCAGGGGAAGCTGAAAAGTCCTTGACCAGTGTGAGCGCCACTTAGCAACTACTTAGCAACAACTTAGCACTACTTAGCAAGAACAAAATATCAATGTGTTATCAACATTATTCTCATCCTAAAACCAAAACACAGCACTGTACCAGCTACTAACAAAAGTAAATGTAGGTAAGTCCATCTAATGTTTTTCTAACAGTTTCTTAGTTTTAAAAGACTAGGGAATCGCTTAGTATCTTAATGTATTGGTTCGAGGTTCACCAACTAAAGCCATAGGCAGTTTATGGCATCCAAAGGGTCCTGCCCCTGCTTCTGTTGAATTGGTGGGAAAGCACAGACTGACACTTCAAGAGCTAGAAAAAGCCTAAAAGTGACTCAGAGAACAAAACTCTGTTCTCTTGAGCTGCCTACACGTGTACATGCAAAATGAAGATCAGTCAGACCCCATAGATCATGTAGACTGCTTGTTTTCTCCACATGACTTCTCTATGGTAACTTTTTGCAAATGACAGGTACAAGTATTTGTGATGTGGCTTTCAGCTCAGTACTCTAAGCCCAAGGTGGGCTTACAAGTCCGCTTGCTGCTGGAGCTTCAGTATCCCAAGGTCAGCTAAAAGAACCTGGAGGACCTTTCACAGCTATGTATTTCAGTCTGTCTTCAGGTGACCATAGGCAAGGGCATGAATCGAAATGCAATGTTCCGTCTCCTCTTCCCATTCTATCCTTTCTGCTTAGTCTAAGAGCTCTTGACAGGTTGGTTTGTTATTGATACACTGCGTGATACATTGGGCCTCATATTCTCCATTTAGTTCTTGAGACACGGTAGGACATACACTGCTGTCTGAAGTGGCTTGGGCCCGATTTTCCCATGGAATGCTGCACAGATCCCATATGTGGAGAGAGGTTTTTCCTTTTTGGTTGTTCAAGCTACTATAAAATTTTCTTACAAGAAACAACTCTATTCATAAAGGGTGTTTGCATGAGAACTTCATGCAGCACTTTAGATAAGAACAAGGCCATGCAGGTAACGTAGCCACCAGTAGCGAGTGGGAGCTGCCTGCAGGCTCCTTGGTTACAGTGCACTGGCTGAGTTTGTCCTGTGCCAAGGGACCTGTGCAGCATAACACAGGCCTGAAGGCCATGCTGGACATGCAGTGCAGCGCAGCGCAGCACAGCCCTGCACCTGCTCAGGCCAGCTGTGATGTGGCTCTCTGACTCCTCAATGCACAATGGTCTCCTGGTCAGGATCAGTACATTCCACCCCTTGATCCACGTACACATTACCTTTCCCAAAGATATTATAAATTACAGATTACATTAATAACATACAGGCTTCTCTGGCCCAGAGTGTAAGGCCCAATAGAGCAGACATGGCCTATTCAAGATCACTGATTGCTGGGATACAGGGTCTTCTGCAAGACTCCAATGCAGCTCGTCATGTCCCTGCCTCGCATGCTGCTGGGGCAGAGAGTGAATCAGTCCCAACTGCCACCACATCCACTCTTGCAGTAGGTAGACACAGGGAGTGTGGATGCTGCTTTGTTTTTCTGTTTCCCTTTTTTCCCCCCACCTTGACAGAGAGTATTTTTGCTTGTTGTCACATAGCCTTTTAGCCAACCAGCCTTTCTTTTTGAAGCTGCCATGTTGCAGAGCTTGCCTAGACAGGTGAAGTGTGTCCCAGTAGCACATTAACCAAAGAAACTTCTCTAGCCATGTCTCAGCTCCACGTTACACCCAAGAGAGGAGACCCCTGGTCTCTGAGTACAGTGCTAAGTCTGCTATTGTGCAAATGAGCATTAGCCAAAATGGCTTTCAATTAGACGAAAATTGCAATGAGATCTCTTGAGAGGAATATAGCCTTTTGAAATATTTTGATGCTGACAGTTCTGATCCTGTTTATATTGTGGAGCATCTTGCTTTGATGCTTGGCATCAGGATATCAGCGCTATCACATCCATTTTCTGGATTAATTGACTCTGGTGCCTAATTCCCAGCACTGTTTCAAAACCCTGAGTTTCATGCAGGTCATCTAAGGACACTGATGGATGAGGAGGACATTGAGTGTACGTAACCCAAATGCCCTCACAGAGGGCTTTTGATAGCTCCAGAGACTCAGTCCTGGCTTGAGACAAAAGGAATCCATCTCATCTGTATGAAACCATTTACTGTCCTATGGTCTCGATCTGTTTTAATATCCTTTTTTTTTTCTATGCCCAGATCTCACAAACAGGAAAAAAGCAGAAGGTATCTCTTAACGGACATACCTAAAGTCACAGATATTGCTTTTGATTGCCTTTCAATTTGCAGGTCTTCTAGAGCCTGGCTGTGAAACTGAGACGTATTTTCTGTAGTTCCCTGAAGTGGTTTCCCCAGCTTCCAAGGTCTTCCATTAAAGTAAAAGAAATACTTGGGCGTTACGAAGGCAGCGTCAGTGCCAAAGTCATAATTGGGTTTGATTCAGAGCAGTTCATGCCAGCTGCAGATTGTGCTGCAAAATCTGATTTCACTAGTCAAATATGAAAGAAATTTGATGCTTCTGGGAGGTGTCTCCAACATCATTTCCTGCTGGTCTTAATGTGGCCTATCTGTTATACAGAGAACAATAAAAGTAGAATTCAGTTAGCTTGGACTGGGCTGCCAAATAGGCTTACCACCCTCCAGTTCCCGCGACAAGAGTTTTTACAAAGGTCAGTAAATCCATGAAAACTGCCCTGTTCACTGGCCTGTGAATTTTCTTTCAGGAGAGAAACTAGACAGGAGTCCTTGGCTCCAGTTACGCTATCAGGGGACAGTCATCCTGTGAGGCATGAGGTGCTGATAATGCTCTCCAAGAAGTGCCAGAAGGTTCTCTCGGTGGCTTTTCTAATGTGCTGTGAGGTCTCCCAGTGAAGGTTATTATCCAAATGAAAATCATAGAGTAACAGCACTGATAATGGCCTAATCTGTGTATCTTGTTTCTTATATGGAGTTTTTTTGCCAGAAAGTAATTCTAGCTTTAAAAATGAAGGAAAGGAATAAGGAAAGTCACAATTTAGAGTATATTGCAGAAATCAATAGCAGCAAAGCCTGCTAGTATTAAAATTTATTTATTTTAAATCTCTCAAGCCTGATGATAAAATACAGTTTTAGCAAATATGCCTAGTCAGCTATGTCTTTAGCCTTTATTACTAAGATTTAGGCTTATTTAAAATGCATTGAACTTTCAGATGCAGCTGCTTTTACTGCAAATGGTAGTCAGCTATGAAGGGCCATCACTCCACACACACAGAGCTTCCATGGACTTCAACAGAAGTTCAGTGTGAGGGTAGAATTGAGCAAAAAGTCCCTGACTTGTATTCTCAAATCCTGTTGAGATTAATGAGAGTTGAAATTGCTTAACACTTGCCAGGGAGTGCTCTGCAACTTACAAGATTAGGCTTGAAATGCCTTACTGAACCTTATCCTGCAGCAGTTCATAGATAAAAACTCCCTTTGTATTAGTGCAAGCGAGGCCTGCAGAATAGCTAGGCTGCCTGTAACTGTACGGCACTCGCTCTGCTGAAGGGTAATGTAGAAAGTTTGAGACATCTCCCTGGCAAGGACTAATTGCTACCACTGTCGGAGCATTTCAGTTTCCCATTGATTGCAGCTAGTGGCAGAGAGCACCAAGACACTGAGGTATTAAACCCTAAATATGCCAAATTTTTCTGTAAAAAAGGAAATAAACCCCAAATTGCATTTTCTTGTCTGTTATTTTACCTGATTCACCTTAACCAATATGAATTAAAATACATGCATTTAAGATTTTAATTTAGACATGCCTATAAAGTGAATGCCCAATCACATTATTTCATCTCTTCCTTTTCGTCAGTTGCTCCAACAAAAGCTAATAAACCCTCAAGGTAGTTATACTTACGTGTAGGAGCATATTTCATGGTCTTGTGGGCAAAGAAGTGGTATTTCTTAGTTTCCAATTCCCCTTTCATGCTCACCAGGGTTTTTTCTTCATCCATACAGTCATTATTATTTGATCTTACTTGGGAGCTGGCTGAAAATGACCACCTATAACTGAACTACTAATATGGAGTTTTTCCAGGATTTACTACATTAAAGATACATTTTTTGTAACTGAAATGAAATAACTGGTTGTATGGCAAGTGAACGGTACATAGGACCACCGGTACATTTTATGATGAGCTTGCTACATTTCCAGACACATGATGTCTTCTGCATTCCTGGATGAGGTACTGTTTTCCTTCTGGTTTGTTAAGGGTGGCTGTAAGGTGCTGTTGCTTTGAGGAAGGGCTTGACTGGTCAAGTAGAGCTAGAGCCGGTAAAGTACTTTTTGCCTGTGGACTTCAGACCATTAATGAAGCAAATCTGGGGCAAAATTCAGACTGAGTACATTTCTTTGAGGATTTCAGTAAAAGTAATTGAGTAGGTGTGTTGTATGTGAACACAATGATTATTTTACACTGAGAAAATAGTGCTAAATGTTTCGCTGAGCGTTCCTGGGTTGTATATCCGGATTGAATGACAAGACAGGGAAACTGGCCTTCAAATGCAGACACTTTGTGGGGTAACATGGCTTTGGATTTTTAAGCACTGTTGTATTTGACACTTTGGCTGAGGAACACAAGTGGCCAGATGGGAAGTGGTGGGAGGCAGCAGCTTGTTTACCTTGAGTTGTCCAGCCCTCTCCGGTTGCACAGTGTCTAGCGGCTGGGTCATGCACTCACCCATCCTGTCCTGCCACAACATCCTATCTCCATTTACTAGATACTAAGATGTTCTGTACAACGCAGTTCTGCGTCACTTACTGCGTGCAGACCCTCACCTTTCCTGTTGTGGTTAGGGTCTCCCACACCTGCAGCTCCTTTAGTTAACAACAAGAGAAAGAAGCTTCTATTTTGCACAGACTGATTTAAATATGAAAAGTCCAAACCCTTTTGGAATAAATCAAATGTAAATTGAAAAGACTATTCAGATATGCAGTGTTACCTAGTTTCTGTTTGCTAGACGACCAGCAGCATATCTTGTGATGAGGTTTATGGTAAGAAAAAGATTTTAAAACCCCCTAGAATCTGACCCCGAGCACTGTTACCTGGATGGCGCTGAGGGTATTTCACAGTTCAGAGGGAACAGCTCTGAAAGCTGTTGAAATCAGTTGAAAGAAGACTTCACGTACGACCAGGAAGCAGTCAGAGCAGGGTCCCACAGCGCCTGGGCAAGAAGAGCTGAAGCAGCTGGTGAGGCGGCCAGGTTCAGCCACTGCCTGGTGGTCCCAGGGCAGCAGTCCCCAGGGATGAGGAGTGTCTGGGACCCGGCCAGGAAGCCGAGCCTGTGGGTCAGGGTCTGGAACGGCAAGGTACGAGGCCAGGCCCACGCTTGGCTGCACTATAGCTCAGGAAGGCCCTGGGTGAGGGCTGTGCTTACGTGCAGCTCCTGAGCAAAGCAGCGAGGCCCCCACTGAGGCTCTTTCTCACACAGCTTGTTCCCAGCAGTCGGACCCCATAGCGGGGCTTGAGCACAGACAGTCTAACCCCTGGGGAGCGGGAAGGATCTGGCTCGTTCTACGTGGATGTCTGCTCCTTTATTCCTGTGATTTGCCCTTAGATTTGAGTGTGCCTGGGCATTGTTAAGTCATTTATCTGTCTGAGCAATCTCCTGGTGTTTCTACATTTGTTGATGTGTTAATCTGATTTTGGTTTTGAGCACATAAAAATGAAAATTGCAAGCAGATTTGGATTGTTGCGGTGTGACCATAGTTAAAATAAAGGGATCCCAGGAAGCTTTTACTATTGTGCAAGTTCACTGTAAATATTTCCTTTCTGCATCTTGAGGTCCATTATTCTTGAAAAACTCTAATTTGTTTCCAGCTTTCCTGTGTGTAAAGCTCTCATTGGCTTCAGAAACCCACGGTGGCATCTGTGAAGAGTTTGGTCCCAAAGCAATGTACTTGTCATCTTGTAGGCCACATTTTAAATATCCTGATAGTGAATTGCTTTTTGAAGCAAACTTGCGCAGGTCATTCTGCTATTATTTTCAATAAATGTCTTTAAGTAGTTGCTCAAACTTGCCAATTAATAATTACATAAAGCTGTCAAACCAATCTTCAGCTGCTGCAAATAAAGATACTCCTGAAGTCTGTGGAAAATCTGTATCTTTCTCTGCAATCTTAGAAATGCATTTGTGTATCGTGTCATGAGAACTATTATCTACGATCTGACAGAAAAGAGCTGGGACTCTTCCCATGTATTACATTCTGTTTATATTGGGTCCCTCCAATACGTGGGATCAAAAGCACAGTTATGGTTCATAACTAAGATGGGGAAGTAATATTTAATGCTAAATTTCAGAGCACTGTTCAGATACTAATGCAAATATTTTTATCCCATTTTACAGGTATGAAACTCGAAGAAAAGAGAGAAGATTTGCCCATAGCTTTACAATAAAACTACAGCAAGATAAAGTGAAGGTCAGAGGTATGGGTTAGTTCCACATGTTTGATCCTGCCTGTGTGCAGAGGGCTATACTAGATGATCTCCTGAGGCTCTTTCTATCCCTTCATTTCTATGATTCTATGATTAGTAGCATTTTCCTTTTGGGATATTTGGGTGTGGGGAGAGTGCAGAAATGTGTGTATTTTTCACCAGGACATAATGTGTATACTCAACATAATTTTCTCTGAAATTCACATTTAAAAACAAAACCTTGCCTTTGCTCCAATGAGTAATTTTGCACTTCTGGTGTGGCTATGATGGAGTAGGCAGACTTGCAACTATACTAAGAGTTCCTAGTACATTTTCAGAAAAGGAGAGCACTGACTGGGTGATTCCCACTGACAACAAGAATTTTTAAGGTTGAATGGATATTCTTTCATATTTTTCCAAAATACAGAAATAATTTCCAACTCTGCTTACTATTGTCTAGACTATTTCATTAGCAGGGTTTTAATTGATAGATATGAACACTCTGTGCATATATTAATGTGTCAGAAACTGATAGCCACTGCATTGCACTGCCACGCTCAAAGGTTCGTGATCTGCAGCGCAATGCCTAGTTGGAGACCAGTCACTAGTGCTGTACACCAAGGGCTGACACTGGGGTCAGTACTGCCTAACATCTTCAAGAGTTATTCAGATAACCTCAGTTACAGTCTCAAAAAGGATTTCCTGGATCAGATTTTTAGAAACAACATTTAATATCTTTCTAGAAAGCAAGAATTCTACTTCGAAGTAAGAATAGATGTTTCATATGCATACTTGCTCAAACATAATGTTAGAATCTCATTGATGTTTTCATAACATGGGATTGTCAATGTAACAAGATAACATGTCTTCTGGGTACTCATTTGTTCTCTGTGGCGATTAATAATTATCTAAAGTCTTTATTTGAACATCATAATCCAAGTGGGAAATTCAAACTCAGTAAGTGACTTTCAAAAACATATTTCAACTTTAAACTGTCAAGTATTTTGAATATATTTCTGCAAATCCTTGAGGCCACCTCACTGTCTACTTTTATATTCACATCAGTTTATGAAGTCCCCTAAAGCTGTTATTTTGAAATTATATTTCATATCATGGCAACACCTTAATCGGTAATGATCTTCTAGATTTGCAGTCAAGATAAACGATTGCCAGCTGCAGCAAAGCAAGCCATGAGACTGGGGTAAGAGTGACTTCAAAACAACGAACGGCATTCTACTTTCACTTACACAACGCAGTACAGCAAAACCTGAGGAGGATTCAAGGAAGCAGTTACGGATGTGATTTAGATTGTTTTATGCCTCAGCTCCACTTTCAAAACATAAAAGTGCCTATTTAAAAAAAAATGGTTTTCTACTTTAGCACATTTCAGGCTACATGAGATTAAAATTACTGTCTTCATAATCCACTTGCCTAAATACCTGGTAGTCACCTGGTAATCTTCTGTTCTTGGGTAGCTTATCTCAGAGCAATATGCCCGTAAAATTCTGCCAATTGCAACTGTACAGGTATGTCAGAGAGGACTGTATTGTGTCTGCCAGTGTAGGCATTTCAATTATCAGAATCATGCTCTGTGATTCCTTTCCAAGAGCAGCGCAATCTAGTCAGTGTCTGTGGCCAAGGGTGAAGTGGTATTTGAGTGTTAGGGAAGAAAAGCTTATTTTACAAAATATGTAAAGAATGGCCTTTATTCCTGTATGCTTGAAAAACTCTGTTAGATGGATTAGTTGGAGTAAAGGACAATAGTCAGAATTCCTGTGATGAGGACAATAAAAAAAACCAGAAAAGTGACATAGATCTTCAAATGCAGACTTCCTGGGTGCTCTGCCCCCATGTTTCTTCTTCTGTGCAGTCAGAGTTAGGAAACCACGGAGAAGACGAGAACGTGGGTAATGCTCCTGGCTCACAGGGAAGCATGGATCAATGGCAGGGATTAAAGTCCCCTTAGTCCTTCCAGTTAATTCATCCTTCCTGACAGACCAGCTTTCTGGTTAGGGCTTTTTTTTTTTTTGGCACAAACACATAGAGCCTATTAGGCTCTACATTTATTTAAATGGACATTAGCTAATGTCATAAACCTGCAAGAAGACTGCTCGGGAGTAATTTAAAATATATGAGCATTCCAATCATTGCCATTAAGGTTAATAAGACTACTCATTTGGATTTACTCAGTGTGTGTTTGCAAGACAAGGCTTTAATTTTAATGTTCTCATTGAAGTCCATTGGATTTCACCTGAACCATCAGTACAAAAATTAAAACTAAAAGCTGCTATGACCCTTTTTTGGAAAGTTCTGTAAGTACTTACACTTCTTTTCACATAGGCAATGCTAGTGATATGAAAGGGACCGGCAGTATGAGGGAAGACTAATGATATGAGTGAATTCACTGTTGAAAAAAGGTTCGGTGAAACATAGTATTTTTTCTTACTGCTTAAGGTGCTTTTGCATTTCTGTCCTTTGCCTGGTAATTTATTTTTTCTTTTTGCTGTTTTTCCCTCTTGTATTTTTTTTACTGCCAGTTACATTCTTTAGGGATCTTTTAGAGCTGTGTTTCCGATGGACTATGTTTTCTGGGCTCACTGGAGTTAAATTTCCTTTGGTTCCGTTTGAGACAGCATTCTGGAACCCTCGAGATTTTAATCTCATTATTAATGCAATCACTTGTATTGAAACAATTTCCAGTATTTGTAAATAAGATCAATTATAGCAGTTTAAACACTTCTTCAATCCAAACTTTCCATCTTTTGTTGGCCCTGCAAAGTGTCTGTAAAACTTACTCCCATTGAAGAGAGGCTTTTAGAACAAATAGATTTTGACCCTTCTGCCTCAAGACCTGGACTCTGAAAGCAAATTATTTATGATCCAAGTACAGCCCAAAAGACTTACTTCCTGGCATCCATTTTTGTAGGAAGTGGTGCCCCCTTTTACCCTAGCCTCTCAAGGATTCCTTGAGATGGGGTTGCAAGTGTAGAACACTGATGAATGATGCGCTGGGAAACTATTGGTCTCTCTCTAAATTTATCTTTCTATATATATAGTATATATGTCTTACACACACATATATTTATATGTATTTGCAATTTGAAGCAGATAAAATTGATAGTTTTGGTGAGTTTAAAATGAACTCTACAGGGAACAGATAAATGGGGAACGGGTAAAAATGAGGCAGCGGAGCACTGAAAGGTGGGAATTGCAGTAGATCAGGACACCATGCTTTTTGCATTTGTATCTTTTGGAGAGCTGAGGAATTCTAAAATATATGGAAAAGTATCTGGAATTAATGTCATGTGGTGATGGAAAGTATTCTGATATGAAATTCATTGTGCATTGAGGGGTGCCTACCATTAGGAGAAGTGTAAACAGAGTGCAGCTGCTCTGCTGCTAAAATCTATTGAATTCAGTGGACACACAGAGCTTATATGGAAGGGCTTCTGAAATCTGCATGGCCAGTCAGAATATACAGGCTGCAGCTCCACTGGTCCCCCTCCAGCAGCTGGCAAAGCATTTCCACCCATCTTAGTTCTGCTTTGCTCCCCTCTGTGCCTTCATAAAAATTACCTCCGGCTTCCTTGCAATGCTGTGATTACTAGCTGGGTCCCAAACATCCATACATTGAGCAGTCTTGCTTTACAACTTTCTCATGTGTAAAAGTAGCTATTCTGATTCATGTGATTTCAGTTTAGATTTCTGAAATACGCTTATCTAGCCCCTAAGGCCAGACTTCTGCAAATACATGTGTAATGTATTCCTCAAACTTTGCAATGTTCTTTCAAATTCCACATTTGTCAAATCATTTCTTATTAATTGTTGAGCTAGCTGTGAATTTCAGTCTCTGTTCTCCCATAGTACCTTTCTTTACACATTTTTTTTCTATTTCTTCCTTTTTTACATTTTTTTCAGGGCCAAGCTTTGTCCTCACTGGGTTTAACTGGTTGCCCCACTTCATGCCTTATTTTGTTGTCCTTGGTCAAGTCATTTAATCTCTTTTTGTTTCAATTCCCCATCCATAAAGTTGGGCTAAAACTACTTTCTGAGTCATGGTGAGGCCGTAATCATGAGTTCATTAAAGATGAGGACAACTAAGACCCTATGGTTATATGAGTACTTGTCACTGATAAAGAATTACGCTTTTCCCCATGAGTTTCTCGCCAAGGTAATGCTAAGCCATTCCAGCTTCTCACTCACTTTCTAGTGATACTGGGAATAAGGAAGGTTTGGTTCATTCATGGTTCTCGCAATAGAAAGTGTGAAGGTAGTGTACTCAGCCTTTCTGACACTCCTGTAACCAAGGTGTAGCGTAAGACAAGTAGTCTATGACCAAGACATACTTAACGCATGCAAGTCATCTTATGCATAAACTCCTATCTTGGAAAATGGTCAGCTTACATAACTAATACAGTGGCCAGCACAAGAACCTGATGCAGAGTGAGGACAATCGCATAATTCCTTTACAGTCTTTGGCTGATTTCCAGCAGGGAGATCTCCCGTCAGGCCAAGAGCCGAGAACACTGATTTCAGTGAAGTTACTCCTTAGTAGCTCTCTTGCACATGTGATCAGACTCTGTCCTGGCTGTGGTTGTGGAAATCCGGAACAGGTTCTCTGAAGCTGGTCATTACGCAGGCCTAAACTGAGTACAGAATTTGACTGTGTTTCTTTGTCTAACAGGAGTATTTCCTCTAGGGGCTACACCATTGTGAGGAAATAAAAAGCTAAATACTTCCTTGTAGGTCTCTCACCAAGACTTTCCACTCTGCACAGATTTCCTTATGTGTCCCTAGAGGCCTTTAAACATTTTTTTTTTTACCTTCTATACTGTAATATTGTGCATAGCCAAGACTCCCTTTTTGCATTTATCTTTTGTCATTACTATGTCCCTCTGAGGTGGCTGGTGGTGAGTTATAAGCTATTTTGTACTGATTTCTAAAACATGCAGCCCTTGCTCTTAAAGATCTTTTCCACTGACTAGGGGTTTAATATGTTACCAGCTAAAGTGCTTATTTTCTATTTGATTTGTGATTAGAAATGGACAAGCCAATAAAACCTCAAAACAGGCGTGCACTTGGCCCAGGCTGCTTGGCATTTGTTCAGGCTATGTAGCTAACTCAAAAAAAAAGCCAATCCAGAGGCAGTATTTTGCCATTAGTTCCTGGCAGCCAGAGTGGCATTACAAAGCAGCTTATACATATTCCTTGTCATATGTGTAAGATCAGCTGTAGGCTCATTTTAAGTTTTGGCTCTGGTTCAGACCAGCATCTTAATATTGTAAACAAAGTATCTGGCTTGGATCAGGAATAAGCTATGATTTTATATATTGTCTGCATAAGGAAATTAAAAGATCTCAAATACAGAGAAATTCAGACTGATGATATGTTTAAAAGGCACTGTGGTTTCCTTTATAGCCAGTAATATTAGCTGTTTCAGCTAGTTGCTTTTTTGGAACATTTAAAAACAAGGCCCATGTAAAAGTCAGTCCATATATTTGGGTCACAATATTTGAACTTCAAATGGAAATTTAAAACAGCTGTGTTTAAAGCACTGAAGACAATTCAGCATGTCCAAGTGAGCTGGGAAGCAGTCTCCTTTTTTTGTGACATAAGACATATCTGCCTTGTGTGAGAAAATAATGGAGAAAGGCAGCAATTCCTTTCAGCCATGTATGGAATCACCAACAGTATAGCTATGAAATATGGCTCTTGTTAGGTCAGGTGCAATGCTGCACTAGCACAGCTCTGCTGCTTGCAGAGTTAGCTGCATATTGAAGACAAAAGTTGACTCACGTTCCATCTAAGTCAGGGATCTGGGATCTGTGCATCGCACTTCACAGCATGATGTAGGTATGGCTGAAGGTGTCTGAACATCGGGACTAGTGCCTACTGGGAAGCCTACAGCTACATCAGTTATCTCAGCAGACATAAAATGTGCAAGCATTTTTAGCACTGCAGTAGCTGATTACATGAACCTTTAGGTAGTTAAATACCTTTTAAGAACGTGACCCAAATGTCTCTCATTTTCCAGCAGATGTATAATTATTCCATGGTAAACCCTGCTTTAGCAATACTGGATAGTACTACTAGAAAATTGCCTTCACCTTTATAACTCTGTAGTTCTTTGAGCCAGGGTCTTTGCACTTTCGTATGCACATAATTGCATCCATCTGCCATAATGAGACCAAAGAACGTTTATTTTACCTTTTAATCGAAAATCAAGAAAATAGTTGCACCAGTTTGTCACTTAACCAGCTCAAGATTGTTCTTTGATTCTGCTCCTGTTGGCCGAAGATTATATTTGGAGTTTGTGAAATTGGTAGATTTTTAAATGGCTGTAATTGCATCACAACCCCGTCAGCTTGAATACAAATGCTATTTTTAATTTCTTTTTTGGTTTAAAAATCAACATTGCTTCACAACTGACATACATTAAACAACTCCCTTTTCTTTTCCAAGTTTGAGCCTGAATCTGCAGATGTTTCTACGTAATCATTACTCAACTGAGTGGTCTCAGGACTGTTAGAATTAATGAAGTTAGGTACTAGAAGCATTTCCACCATTACAATGATGTGCGATATAGGAAAACAGCTTGTATTGGTTCAGTCCTGTTCTGAGTCAAGAGGAATATATTTTTGTCCAAATACATAAGAAATAAAAATCAGCATAGAAGGACTCCAGAGGACTATGCAGCTCCATTCCTTCCTGTAGAATCCCGAGTTAGGGAGATGAATGCGGGCTGTGAGTCTGTCCCAGTAAACTCACCCGTTTAAGGGTTCTGGAAAACAGAATCGTCTCACTCGTATCTGTTAAGAATAAATGAGTTTTCCGGTTACTGACAACCTTATTTCATCTTATTCTCAACCGTGACACAAGCTAGAACTATTGAAGAAAAAACATCTCCCTTTGGTGGAAGACTTTTTTTTCTATTTTCTTTCCTGTTTCTTCTATGGATGAAAATTAAAAATCCAGCAACCCTCATCGTACAGGGTAGCGGGGACTCTTTACTTCTTGGACACCTTCTCTCTTGCTAAACAGGTTGGGATATCACCAGCTGTATTAGAGCTACTATTAAAAGCCTAATACTTACTCTGTTTGCCTATGCTGTTACCCAAACTTCTCTTTTGAAGTGGCCTGATTATAAAAGCTGTTCTGCTCATCTACACGCTAATTCTGGTAAAATAAAAATGCCAAAGATACCATAAAGTAACAGGACAACCATTAAAGTGATTATAGTTTTGTGGCTTTCAGAAAAAATCCCCAAAGATTCAGAAGGGACTTTGGTTTCTTGACTTCAGCATGGAAGCTATCAGGAACACAATGACACAGACTTTGTGGAGACAAAAGACAGTTCTTCCTTCATTTGTCTGATCTGTTCGCTTCTGCAGTACATACATGTGATGCTGCCAGGCCTAAAAGAACCCTTCCTTTCTCAGAAATTAGTATATCAGGAGGAAAGAAAGAAATCAAATCATATCTTTCCAGCCTTCTGAGAAAAGCAGGGCAAACAAATAAATGTACGTACAAGCATATCTTGTATAAAAATATGTCATCATGGCGCTTAACTTGCAAGATAGTAATCATCTTTATAGACATTTAAGATGGAAGGACATGCTTCCATCCCTACCATGGATCCTGGCAAGTGAACATACATTCAGGATCAGGCCCACTGTGACTTCTCCCTAGCTATAGCTATGGATCGTTTGTGTTGTTATACCCAGGGAGAAATAAATTTAAATAGGCAGAAAGGTTATAATTATATTAAGTAATAATGATTTCCAGAACAAACTTGGGAATACTAATTCAAATTGTTGCAGAAGACGAAAAGCTGGAAGGAGGTGGACAAGAAATAGAAATATTCCCACTTACAGTGACACTTTTATTTTTGCATTTGACTACTTTGATTGTCTGCCTTGTTCCTACTGAGCCAAACAAAACTATGAGGTGCCACATACATAGAAATTGTCCATACTAATTTTTCCCATTCAAATTGAGTTGAAAAAAAGTGTTGCATCCTTGCATGGTACCCCTGTAACAGAACATAATTTATTACACAGGAAGATGGTGTCCCTGACTTCTGCCCCATCTTCACGATGTCAAACTATTCTGTAAATAAGGAAGGAAAACACAAACAGGCAGTCAGGATCTGTGAAGAGTTCTCCAGAAATGTAGAGATACTATAAAAGGATTTACTTTCTAGCTAGCAAGATGTATTGAAGACAGGAGTTCATGTAGAATAGCATTTTGAACTGCAGGGATTTCAATATACATTTCCTTAATAAAATAATGCCCGCACCTGAATATTTCAGGGCAGCATTCTGCACTCCTCGTCTTAAAGTTGTGGGTACAACACACAGTAAAAAAAGACTCTTAGGGTCAATACTGTAGTCAGTGAGTATGGAAATAATTCCATAGACCTGTTTCAGTAATGAATCTGTATCATAGAGCATTTTTCCGCTTTCTGCATAATTGCTGTCAGTAAGATAATATGTTCAACGCATTCAAAATATCTATGAAACTACATATGTATGAGCTCAAATAGCCACTGAGATATATAATTTTAGCTGTCTATGTTTAAAAATCATATGATCTTTATGGACTAAATTAAGGTTTTCCTATTAGTAATTTAAGTACATTGGTCTAATTTTTAAAGGCAATAATAAGAAAGCAGAAATATGCATTGTAATTGTCATAAAATATCTGTCTCTGCCACACTAAGAATGGAGCGGTAGCACTGTTTTGATAGCAGAGAAGCACACCTTCCATTTCTTCACTGTGAATTTTATGCTCAGATTGACAGTGTAACATGAAGTTGGAATGTCGGTGATGGGGTGGAAGAAAAGAAAGAGGGGTGGTTTGGTAATGATTTAAATAATCATGCCCAGTTACTACTGTAAAATCATCAGTGCTTCAAATTTATTGTTGGAGTAAGAATCAAACAGTATTTCCAGGAATTGCATTACTTGATAATGAAAGGTCACATATGGTTTAAAATCAAATATGTGCCAGTAATGAAAGGCAAAATACTTCTAGTGTATATATTATTGCTGTTATTGGGAATGTGTTACACACTCAACTCTGCACTAATGTGGAAGAGTACATTGTGATTAAGCACCAAAAAATGAGTGTCTTCTGAACAGCAAAACTCCTCACTGACTCAAAAATGCTTGAGTCTGATTTCCAATGAAACCAAAGGGATCTAGACAGCCAAATGCTCTCGACGATCTGTTCTCAGTCCTTAGAAGTCCCTTAAGTGACTGAACACTTGAGAAGAGCAGCTCAGCCACAGCAAAAATGGAATCTTTCTAGGAGAAATGCCAGGGATCCTCAGCCTGCAGATGCTTTCAGATGGGCCCTGACACCTGGAAGCCTACTGCGTTAGTGCGGTAGCAGTCCAGCCTTGCTGTCCTTGCGCTAGTAAACAGCATCGGTATCTTTTTTTAATTTATCTTGCACATATGAAGTTTTAAAGTTACCAGAATCAGCTTTGATGGGTTGATGGACTCAGCAGTTGTTCTTATGCATGCTGGCTTGCTGGCTAGCCCAATGCAATATTAGTAGAAGATATGTGACCTACTAGATCTGCACATTGCAACTTTAAAACATGGATATTCATATACTTGAGGGGTTAATGTTAATAAATTTCAAGTCACATTGTAACTTGTGGCATTTTTACAATTTGTATTCATCCTTTTGAGTTATTAGTACTGATTTTATTAATGAAGGCTTACAACATCCGTAAGAAAAATTAAATACAGCTCAGTAGTTTTGAGGGAATTATTAAATTATGCTGGAATTTCGATAATGTGCGTTTCTCATTGCGAAGTGAGATGAGGGAAAGCCAGGAGTTTCGGACAGCCGGGGACTTCTGGAGGGGTCAAATGAGGACGTTAGCGCAAGGGCTCCGTGCGCCATCTCTCGGTGAAACGCGGGGCGCCAGGGAGGGGGTTCCCCGCTGCGGACGGGTGCTTCGCCGGGACAGGGCTGCTGCGTTCACTGCCGGATCGTTGAGTTGCAACTGTCATCAGGAACATGGTAAAAAACGTAATTATCGCACAGACAAAACCAGTTTTCAGGGTGGCAAAAGTCACTATAGACACTTTGGGGCAATTTTATGGCTGTCGGAAAATACTCATCTGACGAGCGTCGGCACTGTGATGGAGACGTTCCCAGTAAATCGCTGCCCGCTCCTCGCTGGCGTGTTCCCCTGGCGTCAATCAGCGTGCTGTCTCGCCTAGTACCGACGGGGTATGGAAATCGCTGAGGTAGTAACTTGTTTTAAAAGCGTCCCGGCCCGTTAACGGTAGCAGTAGCAGTTAGCGCTACAAATACGCGTTAAATACTGCCGAGTGTCACTTCCTGCCCGCTGCCCATCATCGCCTGCCGTACCTGTGCCACCGGGGCGTTCCCGGCCTCTCCTCCCCGCTTTGTTTGTGCAAGAGGATTTATGGGGGCCTTTCCCGAAACGTCTGTTTGTGACGGTACGCGGGGGAGAGGCTGAGGCTCGGGCAGGAAGGTCCTTCTTTCAGTGCACCTCTGGCACAGGGACTCCTTTCACTTCATTTTGGCCGGAGACCTCTCACGGGCTGAGGCCGGCAGCGGAAGGCGACGGGCGGGCGGTCTCAGCGTGCTGCCGTTGCCCAGCTGTGAGGCGTCACTGGCTCTCGCCGTTGGTAACGGCGGATCCAAACCACCGCCCTCCGCGCCGTCGCTGACACCTGGGGATCCCGCCCGCCAGCTCATCCGCCTCCGGGCGGCGGCCGCTGGCGTGAGGAGAGGCGGGGAGCGGCGGGAGGCAGCCCTCCCCCGCCCCCCCCGCTGCGCGCCGCTCGCTCGCGCTCCCCTCGCTCGGCCCGGGCTGGGGAGAAGACCGCCGCCCCCTCTCCCTTTTGTCCGTAGCTGTTCCAGTTCAGTTCCCCTCCCCGCTCCGGCTAGCCGCCGCCGCCGCCGCCGCCGCCCCGCTTGGGATGTGGCGCTGCCCAGGCACGGTCCCGTCCCGTTCCCCCCCCCAACCTGTTACTTTAAGGGCCGGCGGGGCGGGGCGGGGCGGGGCCGGCCGGAGGGGCTCGCGGCCGCGCCGCCGCGCGCCATTGGCTGAGCGCACCGCCCCAGCGCCCGCCCCCCTTCCGCCGCACACTGTTATGCCTGCGCCCCGGTGTTAGGCCGGCGGCGCGCATGCGCGGCGGGCGCTCCTCCAGCCGGCGGGGCCGGGGCGAGCGCTGAGGTCGGGGCCGCCGCCGTCTCGGTGCGGTGCGAGGGCGGGGAGGGGGCAGGCAGCGGGAGCAGCGAGAGCAGCGAGGTGGAGGATGCCCGCCGCTCCTCTGCGCGCCCGCCGTCGCCTTCACGTCTTCATGAATTAGCGCAGCGGGGTGGGGGCGGGGGACGGGAGCGAGCGCCCCAGCGGAACCGGCGCCCCAGGCATGGCCAGCTCGGTGAGTACCGCGCACCCGCCGCCGGGTGCTCGCCGCCGGGAAGGGGTCGGCGTGGCGGGGAATCGCGCTTTGCCTGCGGCTTTCCCTGCCTCCCGCCGCTCCTGGCAGCGGCACGGAGCG
The DNA here is from genome assembly GCF_965183815.1 of Platalea leucorodia. Lineage (NCBI taxonomy): Eukaryota > Metazoa > Chordata > Aves > Pelecaniformes > Threskiornithidae > Platalea > Platalea leucorodia. The sequence goes on along the minus strand of NC_138858.1, from coordinate 38,509,148 downwards.
CGCAGGCACCCGGAGGGAGGCGACGGGTGTCGCCCCAGCCGTGTGCCTGCGGCCGCGCTGGGGGCACCGAGCGCGGAGGCGCCGGGCGGGGGGACGGTGCGTCCCTGACAGCGGCCCCCGGCTGCCCGCGCCCGCAGGAGAGCACCGCCGGCCGCGCCTCCCCGCGTCCCGCCGGTGGCGGCGAGAGCTCTTTCACGCCCTTGCCGGCGGGGCCGGCTTTTTGTTGCGGGGTTGCGGTGGTGCCGTCCTATTTTTGTTCCTCCGGCTGGGTTTATGGCACCGTTTTGTCCGTGTGTCGTGTCCCCCCCCCCCCCCCCCCCCCCCCGCCTGCGATGGGGCCGGTTCCCCCTCGGCCGCCCGCCCAGCCCCGCTTCCCCGGGCGCTCACCGGCTGCTCCCCGCCTCTTCCCCCGCAGTGCGCCGTCCAGGTGAAGCTGGAGCTGGGGCACCGAGCCCAGGTCAGGAAGAAACCCACCGTGGAGGGCTTCACCCACGACTGGATGGTGTTTGTCAGAGGGCCCGAGCACAGCAACATCCAGCACTTCGTGGAAAAAGTTGTCTTTCACCTGCACGAGAGCTTCCCCAGGCCGAAAAGAGGTGGGTAGGGCCGGCGGCCTCCGCGGCGCCCGGCGGCCCGTAGCGGGGTCTCCCCGCAGGCGAGCGCTTCCCAGCCGGCTCGGGGCGGGTGCAGCTGACGGGCCTGTACCGGTCGCCGTGGAGAACAAAAGCGGCCGTCAGTGCGGTGGTGGGCTGCCGGTGGCCCTTCTCCCGCCTGCCGTGGGGCTGCCCGGCGGCGAGGGGGGCTCCCTTCTGCCCCTTCACGCCCGTTGCTGCCGCGGGGATCTCCGCTCGCGGCTGCCCGCCGCCCCGGCCGTGGGTCCGGGTCCCGGCGCCTGCCGGTCTCGCTTGCCGGTGGCGCGGGGCTGGCTTCTGTCTCGGGGCCGGTCTGCACCGGGGTTCTGTGCCCACGTGTTGCTTGCTTCTGGCTGGTGCTGCTTTCTCCCGGTATCCTGCGTGTCTGGCTGGGACGGGGGTATCTGGAAGTGTGTTCCTGCGCCGATTTTGGTAGTTGTGTTTGGACTCCCGCAACGCTTTGCATTCTGCTTAGTTCCCTAGTTCATTGTCAGGGCTTCAGCCTTTCCCAAGTACATAAAAAACTTCTCGGAAGGTGCATATGTACCCACATAAGCTGGGCTGGGAGAGGTACAAGGAGAAATTCTTTTCAGACCTGATTCCTGAGCCCTTACTGTCCTGATTATTGTACTTGGATTAGCAGAGGTAGCAGTACAAGTAAAAGAAGTAGGCAGGTTTATTTATCTATGCAGACACAGTGGTTAGTAGTTATCTTTCATTTGATCTGTAATCTTTATCTGCATCTAGAACTCCTGCAGTTCCTTAGAACAACATCATCGTAAATCCTCTCTGCTTAGAGCTAGGTGGGGAAAAATTGAATGTTCAGGGAGCAAAAAACAGGAAAATTTTCAAGGTTGACATAAAAAAACAACTTTTTTTTTTTAATGGTAAGGTAAAACCATATTTTCATATAGTGTTTCTCAGTTTGAAGATACCAAGCTGTGACTTTTTTACATCAATTATTGTGTTTCTTCTAGAATATTTTCCCTCCCTTAAGCAATGGAGTGTAAGAGTTACAGTATTTCAACTGCTGAGATTATCTTCTAAAGTATAAGGAATTAATTCACTTTTATTATCATAGAGTAGGTAAATTTTTAAGTCGACTGTAAACCAGTGCAGTGCTGCACAAACAGTTTTCAGTGGTTTGTATGTAATACTGCAGGATTTCTGATTAATTCAATTGCCTAGATTGCGCTGTGGAGTCTTCCTGCTGTTTTCTTTTATTTCTTGTAGAGAAAAACATGACTTTAAGTCAATCTAAATAGTTCAGCAGAGAAACTCCTGAGAACAGTCTAAATAGGTGAGATAGCATTATCTGTATTCAGTGAATTAGATGATGTGGTAGAAAGTGCATTTAATACTCTGAAGCTCTGCCTGCATAGGGGGTGTTTGTGATGCTCTCTGCTTTTATTATCCATGCTTTATTTATTTATTTACTTACTTACTTGTTGTTGTCTGGCCTTGGGGAATGTGACTCTGCAGCCCAGGCTTGGGGGTTGGTTGCTAGGTGTGATGTGGAGCTTGCTAATAAGAATATATTTTAGGACTTTTGCAAGTGAAAGATGCATAGTTTGCCCCTGGGAGCGCTTTGTGAGTCCAGCTGCTGAGTTTAGTTCTGCAGTCATTTAAGCCATTGTTTCAAAGTGTTTATTTTTGGGGTTTTTTTGTATGCATTATTTTCATGATGTGGCAACTGCTGGGAAAGATGCCAGCTTATATAGCCCGGGGGGGTAGGACGACTTGTCATACTATGATGATTGCACATGACTTGGATTGTAGGAGAACACTGCAGCCGCTCCCATCCAGCAGAACTTAAGCTCAGATGGTGAGCACTCCGTCCACTTCTGGGCTTTGCTTATCCTCCTAAAACTATAATGAGCAAAAAATAGGTGCTGAAGAAATTTCAGGTCCCTGAAATCAGAGCGGGAAAGATGAGCATTGTGCTGCCAAGAGTGATCCGTGTATGAATTACCTAAGAGGTTTTCTACTGTTCAAGGGTCTTTAAAAGAGCGGTGGTGATGTGTGCCTTGTAAATGGGAGCGTTTTGTTTGTCTTTTTAATTTACAAATACAGTTAAAATTTTTGACAAAAATATTCTATGTTTTCTTGGCTTTGTAAATCAGTGCTGTTAGTTTTGTTTGACCTCAGGTGGCCTTCAGGGTGGTATCTTGTGTTGCATATTTAATGGGAATGATATGCTTGCTTGTACTGTTAGTCAAACTACCTGGTTTCCGTCACTTTCTCTGAAGTTATATACTTTATTATTTTAGTGTAAGATAACTTACCACTTGGAGATACTTGGTAAGTTCTCAAATTAATCCTGAACCATGGGTTTAGCAAGCTGAAGTAGGTGTACAATTAATCAAAAGCAAGTATACTGACTAGGCATAATAACACTTAGCTCTCTGGTACATGATCTTTTTCTCTCTGGATTCATGCTGTGAATGGCTGGTCTAACATGTATGCTTGCTAGGAAAAGTTTTAATTTATTAAGTCTATCTGTAGAGCTCACAGATCAATTTGAAAATAATAAATGAGCAGGCTATCATAGGTGTTATTAGCTCATAATGTGTTTCTGTTGCTAGATCACTTTTTATTAGGGGCGTAGTCATTTCAAACATCAAGGGAGGCAAGGGAGATGAATTATTTCCGGTGCACTTGCTTTGCATGTTTGTGAGAATAGCTGGATAAACTGTCAGTTTGCCAGCTACAACTCTGGGTTTGCTTCTCTCTTCTGGCTATACTAGGGATTTTCGAAATACTAGAGATCGGTGGTGAGTTTGCAAAGGTGTGTCCAAGTGTTTATTCTACTAATAGCTGCTGCAGAGCAAGCAGGGTCCTGTACTCTGAAGTTGTGTCAGGTTTAAGGTGGAAACATAGCTAGAAACAGTATTCAGTTGTTGCAGTGTAGAGCAGGTTGGTTTGTGTGTATAGATAGGATGGGAAGGTGATGGTGACTAGCTTATCTACACTGTGTTCCCTGTTTCAGTGACCTAATAAAACAGTCTCCTTCCTCTTTACCTGTGTCTAACCTTAAAAACTTGAGCTGGGCAGCAGTTTTATTGTTTTCAGTTTGCCTTATGGTAACTGAGGGCTTCAGTTTATCCTTGCACAGTGGAGCACGCAGGCATTCGCAGTGACTGGCTCCCCATAATTCCTCCCATTTAATGACCTGCTCCTGCCGTCTTACTTCCATGAGTAGTTTCACAGGGGGTGGCTACAGGACTGCTTGTCAGGTTAAAGAAAGTAGACTCATGCCCAGACTCAGTTTTGAGTAGAGTTTGCAAGACAAAAGCTCTCTAAAATCATCATGCAGTCACAAATACCAGTTTTCAAATCTTGTCTATTTCGTGATGCTGATGTAAATTGGTGAAGAGAAGACAGGGAGAATTTCTAAGATTCTAGCTTTATTGCAAAGCATGTGTTTCTTACCTTTCATTATTCGTGGGAAGAAAATAGTGCTGTGTGTAGAAGTGCAGTATTTTAAAGCATGTCTGTGGAACAAGATTTGTCACCAGGTTATGGTTAGTTTTGATCCGCTGCGATAACTGCCTTCAAAAGAGGAGCTGTTGCTCTTGTCTCAGTACTTCTTTGGATGCTAAGCAATGTAGAAATACTTTCTTCTTCTTCTTACCTAATGAATGTTAATGCTCTGCAACGGCAATCTGACTTACTAAACAGTTTAGAAATATTTTGGCCTGAGTGCTTAAGTTTCTATTAATCAGTAGTGCATTTTGACAAACTAAATTTTTGTTATAAAAAAGAAGCGGGCTGATATTTCTGTGCTAATAGCGTAGTCAATATGAAAATGGTGATTTGGACACATGAATGTTGTAATTTAAAAAGTGGGAGGTGTTGCTTTCCTCTGCAGAGCTGAGGGGAGCAATGCTTACTGCGTCTCATAGTTTAAGAAGTTTTACAATGACATGGCAAAGTGATGGAAGTGGAGCTGCTTGTTTATTCTGCTATAGGATGGACCAAACTGTAACATTCTTCTAGAAAGTCCGCATTTCCAGTATTTGGTTGTTTTCATTAAGGTTGTCTGTTAGTGCAGAATGAGACTTTAGTGGACCATAACATTTTGAAATAGGCTTAGCTACTGTAAAAGGAGCCATTGATTTTTTCCTGCTAAACAAATTCTTTCTCTTCTCGTACGAAAGCTTTTCCAGTTTTGTTCCTGCAATTCAACTAGGCAATTCTTCTGAATAGTCTTCCTTAGAAAAGTTACAAAATCTCCTCTTCTGAATCCATTGTGTTAGTAGGAGTCCAGTAAGGAGGAAGAAACTCTAAAAGATGCAATCCCTATTATCACTGGCATTTTTTTAATTGTTTATTTGTTCTTTAAGATAACTTTGTCCCAGAAGCTGTGGTATTTTGGGCCATGGCAAGGTAAGAATCTTTTGGCATGGGAAGTGTAGGGTGAAGGTCAGCGTCGGTGTGGGATGTGCCCTCTGTGGTGGAAGGGGCTGCCCTGTGAGCCCGCACAAACCCATGAGCTGACTTCAGTTCTGACGTGTCATGGTGTGTGGTGACACGTGCGGTGTGAGCGGCACCCAGTTTTGTCTCTTCCACCCTCGGTGCACAGCAGTGTGGTTGCAGAGCGGAGACCGCATTAAGAGCATCCTTCATTTTGCTTGTAAGCTCTTCTTAGGAAAACATATTTGTAGATGAACCTTAATATAGCATGCAGAATTTTATTTACGAAGGGGAAACTTATTTTAGATTTAAAGAAAATAAATCTCATGGCTTTTTTTGTGCACCGTACACTACTGTGGTGGGTTGAAATCCTGGGAAAACGGGCAAAGAAGGGGGGGTGGGGGTGCTAGGAGTTGTAGTCTTCATAGTCCTCCTCTTTGGGGGTGGGGGAAAGCCCCCCCAGGAGGTTGTGGTCAGTTCATCACACATTATCTCTGCTGCTCCTTCCTCCTCAGGGGGAGGAGGACTCACACTCTTCCCCGGCTCCAGCGTGGGGTCCCTCCCACAGGAGACAGTCCTCCACGAACTTCTCCAGTATCTGTCCTTCCTATGGGCTGCAGTTCTTCATGAACTGCTCCAGCATGGGTCTCTTCCACAGGGTGCAGTCCTTCAGGAATGGACTGCTCCAGCATGGGTCCCCTGCAGGGTCACAAGTCCTGCCAGCAAACCCGCTCCAGTGTGGGCTCCTCTCCAGGGGGTCACAGGTCCTGCCAGGAGCCTGCTCTAGCGCGGGCTCTCCACAGGGTCATAGGCTGCTTCGGGCGCATCCACCTGCTCCAGCATGGGGTCCTCCACGGGCTGCAGGTGGATATCTGCTCCACCGTGGACCTCCATGGGCTGCAGGGGTACAGCCTGCCTCACCATGGTCTTCACCACAGGCTGTGGAAGAATCTCTGCTCTGGTGCCTGGAGCACCTCCTCCCCCTCCTTCTCCACTGTCCTGGGGGTCTGCAGGGATGTTGCTCTCACACATTCTCACTCCTCTCTCTCGCTGTAATTGCACAGGTTTGGCCTCCCCCGCCCCCCCCCCAATACATTGTCCCAGAGGCACTACCACTGTTGCTGATGGGCTCTGCCTTGGCCAGCAGCAGGTCCGTCTTGGAGCCAGCTGGTATTGGCTCTGTTTGACATGGGGGAAGCTTCTGAAATCTTTTCACAGAAGCCACTCTGTAGAGACTTAACTCTCTACTAATTTTAGTAAATTGAGTCGTGTGAGGATAGGGACCCACAAGCAGATTTCATATGACTTGAGTTTTCCCTTTGTACCAACTTGCGCAGGCAGATGGTCAAGATCAATAAACAGGCAGTCAGTTTTCTGGTGGATATTTTACTAGGATATTTAGCTACACTTGTAAGAACTTAGGTTAATTGTAGATCTGTTTTGTTTGGTTGGGGTTTTTTTCCCCTCTTAAATTTTGCCTAAGCCTAACCCTCTAGGTATGATAGGCACGTGGGAATTTCTTTTTCCATCAGTCCTACAGATACAGGTTTGATACTGCACCTTTCAGGGCAGGTGTTGCTATTTTACTTGCAAAATGGTTGTGTTATTCAGCATGGATTTGCTCATCAGTAGATTTCAGCTGTGGCCAAATGAAACTTCTGATGTGTAGTAAAGAATTTCATTTGTTTAACAGGAAACTCTTGAGACTTAATGTTGGTACTACCTTAATAAGAGGCTGAATAGCTTTGGGAGTACATATGTGTTTTCAACTGCACTTGCTAATTCAGCCCAATGCAAATCACAAGGGCATTTCACAGTTTACTTTTTCAAAGAGAGTGAGAAGAGTTTGAATACAGGGAAGCTATCACGTTTTATCTTTACGTGAGTGCTATCAGTAAATAATTGGTGGTTTTGATGGTAAGATGCTACCTGTATAGGAAAACGTGTTTCTAATAAATAATTTCCCCTTCCTGTATACAAATCTGATGATCCCTTTCCATCAGAAGTGATTTGCTGTCTGCGAAGACTTGCATTGCATTCAAGTGAAATGAAGTTATATGCAGACTGAAGCGTGACAATGGGCTCTTAGACTTGCTGAAGATATGTAGTGACCGTACAGTCTGTAGTACCTCAGTGGGATAAGACATGTGAGTAACAAGGCTGCTACATCCTCTAGGGTCACAAATTTAGTTTTTAAAGTTTGCTTGCACGTTTTTTTGTGTGGTTTATGGGTTCAGTGCGTGTTAGCATTTATTTAAGAAAATGAAAACATCTGGGTTGTTTGCTGTTTATTGTTGTTACTCTGTTTACCTCTGTGCCGTTTTTATCTTTAGAAAAATATATATGTAAGAAATCTTTAAACCACATATTTACTATTACAGGTTAGACAATCTGAACTGCAGGTATAATTAGGTCTGTTAAGATTTTTCAGTGCTGTATTAGTAAGCTGTAAAATCTTGGAAATTTTTTTTTGTTAGTTTTTGTGGTACTGTTCAAGATGTGAAGGCTGTGCTTCTAACAATGCTGTGCACTATGATTATGGTTTTTTGGAGTGTTGGGTTTGGTTGTCTTTTTTTCTTTGTTTTTTAAATTCAGGTTTTTGGGGAGAAATGTTGGAGAGGGTTATTCTGTCCTTTGTTCTGGTAGAATCTGTGGAAAAGACTGACAGCTTGATAGTTGTAACCTGTGAAGCCTGTTGATAGTGCTTGCGATAAGCAGGGAAAGCACAGATTAATTTATAAAGCTTTGATCCAGAATTAAGTCTGTAAGCTGCTGCAGTTTGACTACATTAAGTTTTGTGAGATTATGATAGACGCCTGCACTTCTAAACCAGCAGAGTTTAGTCCATGCGTGATCATTCTGTTTCTTCCCTTCCTGGTAGTGATTGATAAGCATATATGAAAACAAAGGAACAATCAAATTCTAGCACTTCTGTATATTTGCATGAAAACTATGGTTTTTCATCTTGTCACAAAACACTTAGCTTCTAATTGAAAATGTTTGCTTTTTGTATGACTTGGCTTTTTGCTGTGCTTTCTATTAGGTAAAGGGGAGGAAGAACAGACTGGTATTTAAAATATTATGCTTACTTAAATCTCTGGGAATTTATTTTAAAATTAAATGTATTATACTGCCTATTATTAAATGATACAGCTAAAATACTGATTTTTTTGCAATGTAGAATATAATTTAAAAAACTGTACACTGCTGGGTAAAACCTGTTGCTCAGTACCTGTTAAAAAAAATTAAAATTGTTAACTTATTTCTGGGGTGCCACAACATTAGTGGATGAGACTGTTACTACCAGGCAGAGTCAGTTATCAGAGAGTCTATCTCATCACTATCCTTGTGATGGTGCCTCTTCTAGGCAGAGCATCAATGCTTAACTCTCTCCCTTGCTTGCCAGCTACAGGCTGTATCATGCCATTAATCCTGCACTGAGCTCATGCACTGGGTCTGGCTCTTTTGAGGAGTTCGGGTTTGTTTCTTTGAGCTCCCTGGATGAGCCCAGTGGTGCTGGATGAGCTTATTTTAGAATCTGTGGCACCCTATGGTGACAAAGGCCTCAACAGCTGTAACATAAATAAACATAAATCAAACATAAATGTAACATAATGTAACAAATCAAATGATAAATCAAATCTGTTTTTTTTAATTTTTAAAATTTTTTTTTAAAAGCATATGCCTATACAGCAGGATATGTGTATTTTTCATATGGAATCTTGCTCATGAGAGTAAATACCAAGGTAGGTATTGCCATTTTCAGATGGTTATGATGGCAGAAATTATAGTGCAAACTGCATTATTATACATAACAAAAAAAGCAGAGCTGAACAAGAAATTTGAGGTGGATTGGTTTTGCTGATTACTGTTAGGATACTGAGTGGTTTGTAGTAACTGTAAACTTGCTATTTGTGCCTGCTGTTCTAAATCTTGTATAGAAGAACTCTACCCAACTCAGTGAGACACTAATTGTTTTCCTTGTTCTAGACAGAAGTAATGTGAACATAACATATGTCTTGAAACAAGGGTTGACAGACAAAGTATTCCGCATTTGTAGGCTTATAAGGGAAATTGAGGACTTTGGTTTATATGCTTAGAGGGAGACAGTATTTTACTTTTCATGTGCTGACTTTAAAGGGCAAATGATCCAAAAAGGAATAATGCTGAGATTCTGTTGAGACAGAACTACTTCATATTGTGGTCTGGAGGCCAGCAACTGTGGTGTTTTCTATCATGTGTGTGGGAGAAAAAGGGCAGTTCCAAAAATATTTGCTGTTACTCAGAGCAGCCTTTCTGGTAGCAGAGGGCAGAAGTTGTCTTCATGAATTTTGATTGATATGTATTAAGTGGGTAAATAGCTCTTGAATTCCTTTTGTGATTCAGTACAAGGCTCTATAATTAACAGAAAAATATTTGCACATTTCGTCTTAGGTAATGTAAATGCCAAGCAAATATTTTATTGAGCATTTGGTAAAACCATTTACAGAACAGCTGTTTGTAAGTCATCACAGCAGTAACATCGTGCTTTACTGAAAAGCAGGAGAGAGGTGGATCGAACTTGAAATCTTGTGTGCTCTCTGAACATGGAGATGCACAGGTCTGGCATAATATTGAAGGGCAGTTTTTTAACTAGCATACTGCCTGATTATTTTTTTGTGTGTTTTTTTTCTTTGGTGGTGTTGGTTTTTTTTTTTTTTTCCTTTTGCATGTCCAACCTGGGGGCACACCATATTGCTGGACACGCTTGGTGACTCAAAATAATTTAATGTTACTGCAAGGAAACACAAAACTGCATGAAAGAATAAAGTATATTGAAATGCCTACAGGACAGAAATCAGTCTCAAATCTGTTTCTATAAAAAGATCCTAATGAAAATGACTGTTAGAACTGTTCCAAAGTACTTCCTTACCCCTAAACTTATAAAGCTGAAGAGCTTTCACTTTTAAGAGAACATCATGCCCTTGCAATGTTTTTTGAGCCAGTGTTGTGGTGTTTTGCCACTCTGAGAAGGCAAACTTCTACTTGGGGAAATAAGTAGACATTAATAAGCACAGATTTATTCTTTTTAGCCAGATCCAATGCCCAGCCTTTTCCAGCCAATACCCGGTTGCTGTCTTTCATTAGGGGACCACTTAGAAACCGGAGGTACTGCCCAGGGTCCTGCATCTGCGCAGGGTGTGCGCTTGCTTGCCATGGTCTGCGCTCTCCCAGGGCTCAGGGGTTTTGTTTTGCTGACCACCGACCAAGTGTGTGCCACGCTCCAGAGCCCAGCTCCCCTCTGCTGGAGGGAGCGTCCAGCAACCTGCTCTCCACCGGACGGGCCAGCGAGGAGGCAGAGGTGGGTGTCTACTGCCAGTGGATAACCACGTGTGAGATCCATGTTGGAGTTTTTAGGAAATGGGGAGGAAAGCTGTGGAAGGGTTTGGGTGTGTTTAAAGACCGGATGCCAAAATTATTTAGCAAATTGTTCACTAAATTTAGTTGCTGGCCAGAGGATGGAAGTACAGTTGTACTAGTATAGTTAACTGGCCTTGCACAAAACACAAAACAATCCCGAAAGATAAACCTCAGTCATCTCAAAAATAATGAGCCATGGCAAGGAATAAAGAGAGAATCTAATGATGAGAGTAATCTTTAGAAAGTGTATACATATGTTTTGAGAGGGGAAAAAAGACCCCAAAAGGTGTGTTTTGTAACCATAGTGTTTTGCTTAGCCTTTTGTTTAAAATACAGTCTTTAAAGAATTTTGTTCTACGCTACACCGGAGTTGGAAGATAGTATTCTTGTGAATTCCTCTGTAATATGTGAAGGTTCCTTATCTGGTTTGATGCTGCTACTGTTAAGGTTATGCCTTTTAGAGCTGCAAAGGTCTGTTCTCATCTGTGGTATAATTCCTGTACTGTTAAGACTTTACAACTTTCTGACACTCAAGTTGTTCTTTTTTGTCTGGCTGCCACTAATTCATCTAAAGTGGTTTTTAAGTAAGTGTGTGGTTTCTGTAAGTATTGTAAATGCTCCCATTTGTATCTAGCAAATATTCCAGAACAGAAAGTCCACAACTTTTTAAATTTGGTGAGGCTTTTTTTGCCTCTTTCAGTTGAGCCAGGTTTTAGCCCTGTTCTGCAGAATATTGCTGTGATGTCTTCTCAGCAAAAAGTATTTTGCCTGTAACACATAATCTACTCAGTAATTCATTACAGTCAGGTTAGTGGAAGCAGCAGTATAGTAATACAATTGCACATCCTTATCTGAAGAATAAGGATGCTTTAGGAAGTTTGACTTCTCAGAGTAGAAATAATTTTTTTTTTTTTTGAGATCGGTCTTAGTGTCAGAACCAGTGCACTCCCTTGCTTAATAAAAAGGCAACTAGAAGACATAAATGTATTCTCTATCTTGTGGTCTTAGCCTCTTCTGTCTCCTCTATGGGGAGGTAGCAGCCTTTCAACCAGTCTCTGTATTTACCTAGCATTCTTTCTTATAAGGATATTGGCTTCTATTATTCTTTAGCGCTATGCTCTCTATAGTGCTTCCCTAGATATATTATTTTTTTGAATAAAGGAAACTACTTAGAGCTGACTGTTACAAATGCTGTAAGGTGTTTGTATGTGTATTACTGTGAAACAGCTCCATCCAAGTTCTTTGGGTGCCTTTGGCAGTCTTGTGCAAATACACCAAGACCAGCCCTTGAACCTAAGTCAAATAAAGTAGCCCAGCAACAGTAAAACACTTTAGTTTGCTTCTGCAGGCACTGCTGTGCTGTTCTAGCACTGCTCTTCCAGTGGGTGGCTGGACACACTGCGAGTTGCTCTATCCATCCTTAATGCAGTAGAGGTGATAATGAAAAAGGCTGTCCTGTATAGCGGTGCCCTGAAGTAGAACCTGCTTCACTGCTGGTGTGAGTTAGGGGTAACTCCAGGGAAGCAGCAGTGACCTGTGGTCTTCTGTGTGAATCCAGTTACAGCACTTCTGTAGCTCAGACCTAATAGGAGCAAAGACAAAATGATTTTAATGAGAGTGTAAACTTCAGAAACGCACCACAAACAAACATGTATGTGCATGCATGTGCACACACGTGCTTTTTACAAATATTGAGTGTTTCATAGATATGGAACAGTATTTTGTGTGGATTCTAGCTGTCCAGTGTTTTAAGTTGAGATGTATGTTGCACCTGCTGTGTTTGAATGCCTGTGCTTTAGAAAACTGAAAGTATCTGTTGGATGTTGCACTTAATCAAAGGCTGTTCTTAAAATGGTAGTCATCAATTATTTTAGTATTTGCTTCAGGCTTCATTGTTAAATGTTGAGTCATCCAACACTGGGAAGTTTATTTTTCACCTACAAAATTCTTTCCAAACAAACTAAATCTCTCCATTGAGTGCACATGAGAATTAAAGTTAAAATTTGACAAAAATAAGGTCGTCAAATAAACTGAATGATTTTTGTTTTCATTATCCTTTCTATTGCCTGGAAACTAAATAGGAACAAACTGGTTTTTTATGAAGCAGATCTACATTAGGCTACTTCCTTGAATTTTTGATAGAATAAAGGCAGAGTTAAACAACCACTGCAGCTGTTGAAGGTTTTGTAACAAAAGTTTAGTTTTATTAGTCTGCAGGGATATTTCCTTACATTTCTGTCTTAATGCCTGAACGGCAGTTTTACAGGAGTTAGAATACTAACAAACTACTTGTAGATTGACATGTTAAGTGTACAGTCAAAATTATCTATCCATGTTTCAGGTGGAATATTTAAAAGGTTTTGGTTTCTTTTTAGTGTTTATGAGTAGTTTAAATCTGGGAAATTGTCAATTTGTATGTCTAGACGATTGCAAATTTTACATTTTGGTTTTAGTTTCTTCCTTCATGGTCTGTTCTCAAGTCTAGACATCAAGGTGCTGGAGCGTGTCCAGAGGAGGGCAACGAAGCTGGTGAAGGGTCTGGAGCACAAGTCTTATGAGGAGCAACTGAGGGAGCTGGGGTTGTTTAGTCTGGAGAAGAGGAGGCTGAGGGGAGACCTTATTGCTCTCTACAACTACCTGAAAGGAGATTCTAGCGAGGTGGGGGTCGGTCTCTTCTCCCTTGTAACAAGCGATAGGATGAGAGGAAATGGCCTCAAGCTGCGCCAGGGGAGGTTTAGGTTGGACATTAGGAAAAATTTCTTCACCGAAAGGGTGGTCAGGCATTGGAACAGGCTGCCCAGGGAAGTGGTTGAGTCTCCATCCCTGGAGGTATTTAAAAGACGGGTAGACGTGGTGCTTGAGGACATGGTATAGTGGTGGACTTGGCAGTGTTAGGTTAATGGTTGGACTCGATGATCTTAAGGGTCTTTTTCAACCTTAATGATTCTATGATTTCTTGATTAAAATCTAAACTAACCTCTTTTTTTAATGCATTTTTAGTGATGCATTTGGTATGTAAATATTAAGTTAAGCTACACAGCTAGCATGTAGTCTGTAAATGTGTATTGTAGTTTTAGAGGCATCGCAACTTTTTTTTTTTTTTTTTAGTACTTTAACAATAAGTGATTTTGGGATCTAATGCAGTGAATAGATCAGTGTGTTTGCCTTGAGGCTTCAGTCACTTAATCTAAACTCAGAAAATTTCTGGAACATTCTTTATTCGGAAATAAAACTATTCAATAAAAGAAAACTGTCATCTGTATCTTTGTATGAAAAACAATGAAGCAAAATAAGGGTGGTTAAGACTAGCTTGCAGTCAGGCACTGAAGATAAGGCTTATTCCTCCTCTTCCTGCTGCTCTCCGTAGGGGGTTGTCTTCTTTCATACATTTTATGCAGCCTGTTGTACTGTACATTAATCTTATATAACTGGTCTCTGAACCATTTCTATCATCATTTTCACAAAGGCAGTGTGAGGACCCAATGGTTTAACTGCAAATTAGGGATACAGTAAGTACAAAATGCCTTCCAGCCATGGCCAGGTATGGTATTAAAAGGGCTTTTGCAGCTTTTCCTTGCCAAAGTTAAGAATAGTGGACTTCATAATAACTATGCAAAACTCAAAATGATCATGAGAAGCGTGTTTCTTCAAAAGTGCCACAAGAGAATGGGGGAGGGATCAGGAAAAGGCGTGGATTAAAGGTTACTCTTCCTTTTTTTGATTTTCATTTTATTGAGTGATTCTTCCCCTTGCTAGAGATCACCAGGTTGATGCATATTTTTAAAAGGAAGGATTTAAAATGAAATTATGGATTTTTTTTTTTTTAGGATGATGCTAATTTTATGCGGCACCTCTAGAGCTTGTGAATTCATTCCGTGAGGAGAAAAAATATGATGTGGACATGCGCTTCACTTATACAAATTTGTAACTCTAGAATAGAGAGTCCATAATTTTAATTTAATATTGACTCTGTGTGCATGTATATTTGTGTGTGCCTGCTCACAGTAGGAATTATTGGCAAAATTTTTTTTTAGTCTTCCACCAAAAACCAGCAGGCACCCAAAATAAGCAAAGAGTTTAAAGATGGCTTAGATTTTTTGTGTGTCTTTAAACTAATGTGAATTATATTACTCTGATAAATTTTCCTTGACCAACGTGGAAGTTTCTCTCGTGCAAAGAAATATAGTCATCAGTCGTCCATTTGTTCAGTTTCATCTCTCTTAAATTCCAGGTCACTTAAGAGGCAAAAACATTGCTGGGGTTATTTAAAGGGGTTATAGTGTTCTCCCCTTGCCTCTCTTGGAGATGTTTCATGGATATCAGAAACCACGTTGGTACAGCAAGAACTAGCTCCCCCTGCTTACATGAGGGGAGGACCCTTTCATAATATAAATAATAACACAAAGATAAAATACAGCCATATAAATCCTCAGGTTCCTGTGATAGTTGACTTTCAATGTATTTATAATTTGTTACTGGCAATATCAGTACCTTAGAGGGGAAGATAATAGCTTTGCTTCCTCTGCATGCTTAGGCAGCTTCACCATTTCCCTTTACTATTTATGATTACTTCCCACCCCTTTCTTTGCCATCTACACAAGAAGGGGTGAGAGCTGAATACTTAAGCAGGAAAATGTGCTTCCCAACTTGCAATAAGTATTGGGGAATCAGACGCAGGTGTATTATTCTCCCTGCCTCACTTTCTCAAGTTGTCTGTATCTCTGCCTTCTGTGAGGCAGTGTTGATTCCAACTGTTGCTGTATCTTATCTGTTCATGTTTGTTCTACGTTACTTTCCTTTCAAACGTAATACCAGTGCTAAAATTCTAGTGTGTTCACATTTGAACATGTGGGAATTGAAATGGTTATTTTTCCTGTGTGTCTTCTGGAAATCAGATTTTTAGCATTGCCCTAAGATGGCTTTGAAGCCCTACAGGCAAGCTGGGATATCAAAGGGCTACAGGAATTCAGCCATAATTGTTTTATGGCTTGCCAGAAATCAGACCTATTTGTATAGGTAGCATAGAAAATAGCTGTGATGTGACAATTTGGTGCCATTTATATCCACCATAAAAATAATAAAAAAGTTAAAGGGGTATTCTGGAAGCAGGAACTAAGCTGTAAATGCAAATTGCTTCTCCATTTTCTCAAAGGAACAAAAAGGAAACAGGGTTTAGGAAGCTTTTTATTGAAGTAAAGTTAACAAGGACCCTGTCTACTTTAAGGATATTTAATACTGTGCTTGCGCTGTGAAATTGCACGTTTGTTTCTTTAGTACAAAATCACATTGTCCAAAATGTACAGATTAAAAAGGACTTAATTACTAGTAAGCCAGAAGGAAAATACATGTAAACTTATACAGCAGCATAAGTAAGTAGTCCAAGTGACCTCACTTCTGGGAAATGGAAAATAGTTCACTTTTCTGTTGTGACTATAAGTGTGATGCCCTTCCTGTCTTCTGGAGGTCTTACTCCAGATTACTTGTCCATGTACCGTTCATGATTGAACAGTTAAGTGTGCAGACCTGAAACTCTAGTAGGATACTTTCTCAGTTGCTTGGAGAAGCCATCTTGGAAATGTGTTGGCAATCTTACTTGAAAAAACAGGGGTTAGGAAGCACTGGATCCCCACAAGGGAGTTTTTGGGTATTCTGCTGCTTTCCAACATGTTGATAAGCATCTGGTGACAGTAACTTACTTGCATTTGCCTTGCTTTTCAGTTAGCTATGCAGAGTACTCCGAACATGTGGGTATGGCTGTGGGGTTATACCAGTGCCCTGTGTAGGGGAGTGAGGTAGGGAAGTCTTCTCTGAGATACCATTCAGTGGCTTATGGTAATAGCAAGTGCTTGAAGATCATCTTTTCTTAGATAAAAACAGTGTTTAGAGAGATGTGACTTGACATTGGCACAAATATCAGGTAGGAAAACCTGTCACCATGTCTCCTTACATGTCTAAAGAGATGTGGAACTGCAGGTCAGTTGGGAAGGTAACAAAACAAGTTGCTAACTGATGAAAATTCCGGTACTTTACAACTACAGGGGCATCAAGGCATTAGTACTGCTCAAAGTGAGGACTGTTGAGGTGGTTAGCATTTAGCTGGCAGTAGCTCCACTCTGTAAATAAAGCAGAGCATGTTCAAGGTGATGAAAGGAAGAAGTGCTCCAACTTAAAAATGAAAATTCAAAGCCTAGCAGAATGAGTAACCTAGTACACCATGCTGAGCATAAGAGAGGCTAGCAGTTCTGCTCCAGCACTCTTCCTTTTGTTGATCTAGGTGAGCCGGCTGACATCCAAGCTATTTTTTTATAGATTAGACACACCTGATTTCTTTGTCCCTGATCTCTTTCTGATTCTTGAAAGCACTGATGTCTGTTGGAACGTTAATATTGTCTAACAAGCAATGAAACTTCTGTTTGCTGTTGGACTTCACTTTGTGTATGAACAAGGTTTGGCACCTCTAACACTGGCCTGCCCTATGCAAATCTCACAGTATTCCTGTTAACTCTGACTCTGAGAAGGAAGGAGATTTTTATCTCAAGAATTAATGCCATTCTTCCTGCTACCAGTGGCACTCCTGTCACTAAAAAGACTATTTTCTTTATTAACATCTCAGCTATACTTGTCTTTTGGTATCTAAAGATGATTGAACATTTTAATAAGCTGTGCGATTTGTCTTAAATTCATTAGTTCTAGATCTATTGATTTAAAGCTGTTTGCTCTCAATGACTTCTGGGTTGTCTGGTTATACCCTTAGCTGGTTTCCAACTTTCACATTCATCTGTTAAAGATGGAAGAAACACTTTAAGATTTGTAGTTGAGCTTGTCATATAGATTGTTTTTTGGGTTTTTTTGGTTTTTTTTTTTTTTCAATAAGTAAATCCTGCTTTGAAGACATAGCTATTTCTTCTCAGTTCATGATGTTTGTTTGAATGCTGCCTCCTGACTTGAGTTGTCTTTCTAACATCTGTAACTTGGCCTGGCTGGTAAATGTCTTTCTTCTTATAAAGCAGTACTCAAGTTTCAATTCTTGGACTTCTCACTGAGCTAACAATGTCCTTGCTGGGATGGGATTATTCAAAAGTAGCTGGTGAGGATTTGGATTCTATGAACTTTGTATAGCATTGAATGCTTGTCCCATATCCTTTTTGAAAAGCTTTGCCAGAAATGGCAACCATACAGGATCCAAGATGAAGCACAAATAGTTGGTGACTTCTATGCAATGAGATGTGAGCAATTGCAAAACTTACTATATAGCTTGAATTGTAATGTGATTGACATTCAAACTGTGTCTTCAGAGGGTTAGCACTTCAAGTAACGTCGGCAATGCAGTTGATTGTTTGAGCATTGTGTAGCTTAAGTTGTTTTGTTTTGACAATAGGTCTTTCAGTTGTGGGGCAATGAAAGAGTAGAGACTTTGGATGTATCTCAAGAAGGTTTAAAACTTGTCGCACACTAAAGTCAACTGGCATACGAAGGGGGACTCTCCAGCTCTCTGTTTGAACAACATGGCTATAGCCATTTGACTTTCAACAAGTTCCTGGGAATAAATATGTTTGAGATCTTTCTTGGGTCACATCCTGAAATAGAATTAAATAAAAGGTGATGTAGTTCATTGTGATTTGTGGGCACCTCTGACCTGTAGCAAGTCCACTGGAAAAGAGGAGGTGCATCTGCTGTGTATCTTCTTCTCTTGTGGTCTCATGTGGCTGCAGTTTTCCCCTCTTTTCTCTTTACACAAAGAGTGGCCAAGGAACTGTACACAGCATGTGGTAGGTGAAGTGCCCTTGAATTTTCCATTCTGTATTGTCTCCATGCTCAGCTTCTAAAGGAGCCATAATGTGGCATTTCTGTTTATCTTCATCTCTGTGCACTAGTTGAGGCACCCAGAGGAGTTTATTTTCCATTTGCTAGTATGTGTTATCCTGCAGTTGCACACGCAGTGTAGTTCTTGGAGAAGAATCTGAAGTGCATCTGTTCTTATTGTGAGCTCTAAGAGTGCCTGAGAAGCTTTAAATGGTAATGGATCCTCACAAGAGGTCTTGTTTATACCACTCCTTTTAACATGCTGCTGCTATGTCATTATTTCCTGTGTAAAATTTATAGCAAAAAGGAACATGAGCCCTTTTAAACATCTATAAAACAAAATCCCTAGCTGCAGAAAGTGGATTTGCAGCTTGTAGGCTTATCTATTAAGCTGCACTCCTGTATGGTTAATCTTACTGTGCCTTAGTTAAGGCTGTGAAGGTAAGCTCTTCTGGAGTTGCTCAGCACCTTACTTAAATAGTTTGTTCTCCTCTTCTTCTTCCTCAAGGACTGCTGTCCCAGTTGCTACATAACTATTTTTATTCTCAGAGCTCTGGTGAATACAACTAGACTCGTACAGACAACAAACAACTTACTAGATGGCAGTTATGTGGTATGCCTTAATAGATCTGGGTGCAGCCTGCTGCCAGAATGGATGGCTCATCTTTCCTCCTGTCTGCGTGCTGCCACAGTTTTCCATGTGACATTGGTGTGAGCTGGGCCAGCATCCTGGTTCAACAGAAAACAACTTCCAAGCCTCTCCTACCACTTCTGACACTGAACTCTGAGAAGTTCATTTTCTGTTGGATCCCTGGGCTGAACTGACTCAGTCTGAAGCTACAGTGTCATCCAATGCAAGCAGGAGAGGTAGGGATGCATGGCTAAGAGTGGAAGGAGAAGTAAGACTTTCTCCTTTAGTGGCAGCTTGCAGTCACTTAAGATGAGATTTGTGTTAAAACAAAACACATCCTTAAGAGTTCCTCAATACATAAGTATTGCTTTGACACTGCTGCTGATGTATTGTGGTCTTGGCTCTGACACTTGTGCCTTTGTGTAAGAATCTTTAACTAACTATAGACCTGTACTTGCTCTTAGTGAATTTCACTTATTTGTAAGTGCTGCAAACTCTGCAGGATGTTTAGGAGGTACAGGACACCGCAGTATTTTTAAGATCCAAAGGAAATTGCAGAGCTTGGGGGAAAAGTTTGCATTCGATGTGACAAAAGGTTACATACCAACTAGAACCATACAGATCTGTAATAAGAAAGGGATAATGGAATACTTTGCTTTTCACTTAAAAAGAAAGATATCAATATTTTAAAAAGCTTTTTTCTTTGTTTTTTCCAATGATACATTTTGTTTTCCTGGAAGTGGCCTAGGATATTCTGTTTACTCACTGGATAAGGAAGGCCAGTAAAGGGAGCTGTCTGTCTTGTATTTCTAGGATTTGTACGATTCTGAAGAGCAGCGAATTCCCTCTTTTTTGAATGCTCGCAAGGTTACCAATATGGAAGGCATGCAATAGTACTCCAGGGAACTTCACTGCCCAGCTAAGTGAGGGGTTTAAAGAGAAACTGTCTACAGTGGTCATGCCAAAACTAGGCTTACTCCTTCATATATCTGTGATATCCGTGCAACTCTGTTCCTGCTTTTTATGTTCTAAGTACATCCTTGAGTTTTTGCTTTTGTTTCTGTTGGTTTGTTTTTGCATGAGAGCATTCAAACTAATTGGTTACTTGACTGGTAATCTTCAGCCCCCAAATAAATTAATCAGACTACTTCTTGGCTTTGGTATTTGCAGGGGAAGAGAGGAAATTACCTGACAGTGTCTTTTCTTCTACAGTATTTGACCAAAATAAGCAAGCATTTTTATCTCCTGTCTCCAGAGATAAAACTCTCTGATGCCAGGGATGAAGATTACTGCAGTGATACTTTAAGATATGCTGCTTACTCTGAAGCACTGTTTTAAGAGCCTCCATGATGCAGGAGCTGAGCTGTGCCTGCCCGACTCCAAGATTCTCTCTCTCTGCTACTGGCTGACAACTCAGTAGGCGTTTACCACATTTTGGTTGAAGGTGGATGTGTAATTAAAATATGACAGCACTATTGATTTGGTATGTCTGTGATAGATTTAACTGGATGCAAACTGCAAAATAAGAAACTTTCCTTTAAATGTTCATCTCTAAGGATGAACAGGAGAGGCCAGCACTGACTAAGGTTGCTTCTCACGTATTTGACAGTTGTATACCAAAACTACTACTTCAACACTCTACAGAGGAACTGATCCGTACTGAAGCTGAACCAACTGTTTGTTTTCCTACAGGATTCATAACTTGGAAACAGTCCTGACTTCATAAAAGCAGTGGAAACTTTTTTATTTCTGACAGTATTTTTATTGATAACTTACCTCTTCTTAACTCATACAGGTAGCCTGAGTTTTGTGGAAATCTAAAGTTGAGAGGTTCTTAGTTGCTGCTGTGTAAAAAAACAAACAAACAAACAAAATTGCTTGCTTGCTTCTACTGTGGAAGAGTATCTTCCAGATCGAGGAAAGTAAAATGAATTTTTGGTCCTGAATCTGCAGGACATAAAGGTGTAGTGCTTCCCGTGCTGCTCCTGGCACTTGTTGCACTGTGTCAGAGACATCTAATGACCCTTCCACAGCATTCCAGCCAAGAAGCAGCATTGTTAGGAATCATGGGGTGTTTTCCAGGTTGCTGGCAATGGTAGGATTTGTTTGCAGTACTCTAGCCCATCCTCTGTTGCTTCACATAAACCTGAAGACAAGTGCCAATTGTTTGGCAAAAACTAAATACACTTGCCAAATTTCAGAGCAGCAACTGGTTACTTCATTTTCTTCTGCATCTGCCAGTCCAGAGGCCTCTCCCATGTTTCTGTCTGCCTCAGAATACATGACTTGCTGCTCATATAAAATAATTTTTTGTAAAAAGATGTGGCCTTCTCTTAGTTGCTGTGATTTTTTAGAGTGTGAATTTTGTTGCCTCGCTAGCAATGGAAGAAAAATCTTGACTTCTGTTGCTAAGGGTAGGTGCAAGTACTGGGACTGTTTTCTGTTTAGTAAGGGCAGCTGTTATCTTCAGTAAGTATTTGAACAGGTAGAATAGTCTGCTGCCTTCTCCTTTTGCTTGCTCCCAGGCTATCAGTGTTCAAAAGACAATAATGTGTGACATCAGGACAGAGTTGAGCAATGGCGATTTCTGGTGACATCGGGATAGGGTTAATGTGCAAATATGGAATGCAGAGGTGTTTCATTTAAGCAAGGTGAGGGAGGAGAAAGCTTTTAAAATCACATGTCTAAACATTTCTCTGTCAGAATTATCAATTTGCTTATCTTGCATCCATAGTGATATGAATGGGGCCAGATGCAAAAATCTTCTGACAGTTTTTAGAAAGAGCTATTTAAAGTGGTTTTATTCAGAGAACAATTGAACTCAGTGGTATTGTGCTACATGTGGTCCCTCTCAGGTTACAGCAAAGTAATAAAAGTTTTGAACTTCTGTCATACAAGCCCTTAGAATCCACCTGTCCATAGGACATTTTACCAAAAAGCTTAAAACTGTATCTGACCACCTCTGGTGGAATTGTAGTTATTCCTTTTCAGCATAGCATATAATTGGAAACAAATTGATTGGACTGTTCAGAAATGAAATATGTGGAGTGTTGGTACAACCAAACCCCCTTACCAACCTTTCGAACAGGTTAACTTGAGAAGGCGTGGCCTTGGAATTGACAAGAGTGCAAACAAAAAAAGGTAGAGAGGGTCTTGTTTGTCCAAAATATGAATAGTCTGCAGTGGTTAGCTCATGTAGATCTTCCAGTTTTCAAATTTTAAATGCTTTTTGCAGACATTTGCTGGCTTTTAGAATTGGCTTAGATAAGGTGAGGAAGTGATGGGCATTTTTATGAAAGTGTGTATAGTAAGTGCTTGGGCCTTCTGTCATTCCCCCTTCCTTCTCTGGAGAGAAGGTGTACTGTGGGCAGTTGTCAAGAGCCAAATGTCAGGGGAAGTGTGTGTGGGAACAGTGGTCAGCACAGACTCATCAGTAGAGCAGGGAGACTGGGAGCTTCAGGGTTAGCATTCTTACTCAATTAATTGTTTAAGGACTGGTGGGTATCCTTTGGCTTACATGTCTGCGGATGCAGCTCTGTATTAACTCTCCTGTGAGAAGCAGAAACTACCATGGCTGTCTACAAGCATTGCCGTGGTTGTGAACTCGGTTCTCCTGTAAGGTTCCAGTTTGTTGGGGAGAGAGCAATTTCTGCAAAACTTTAGAAATTTGAAACCCCAAAGAGGAAGAGATGGTAAAAGGCTATGAGTGAAATGTTAGAATGGAGATTTCCTTGATTAGATCCAACCTGTTGTTACTTACCCCATACCTTTACCTGCTGTAAAAATACCTGATGTAACAATGAGATAACCTGTTCCTAGGACCAAGGGGGGAAAACCATTCCACAGCGTAATCAAGTGGTACAAATTTACTCTTCTTAAGCAGATTAGAGATAAGTGTAATGAGGAAATCCTCTTGCAAAAAAATTTTTTTTAATAAGACCTTGTCATTTTGTATGTTGTGAGTAATTCAAGCAGATTCTTCTTTCACCTGCTTTGTTATGTCTAAGTGTAGTAATTTCAGGTTTTAATTTTTTTCTCATGCTAAAAAGCTTAATACTTGTTACATCATTTTGGTTTATCTGCTTTGGAAAAGGTCAAAGCTGTTAACATCTGTGCGCGATGTCAGTGACAACACTCTCATACATAAAATTGTCAAGCAAGTTGTTCATGCTGTGTATGTGACTAATTCTGCTTTCTGATACTTAAGCTTCTGTAAAATGGGAGTCTGAATTGCCTTTACCCAGGTTCTGAGCTGCCCCTCCCCCAGCAATCTTAAGAGGCTAACACAGCGGGCTTGCCTTTTTTACTTGTTTTGAGAATTTGTCAAAAATGTATTAAATTTTTTTAAAAATTATTAGCTTATTGAAAAATTGTGTGTCTTTCTTCACATAGTTAGTTTGCTTTGAAACACCAGGTTTCTCTTAACTTTAAACCAACAAAAACCCCAGCACCTTAGGTCCTGGAATTACAAATTCTTGAACATAGCAATAGAACCCTCCAAGGCACATGCATGAAGCTGCATACTTGCTTAAGTGTTTGCAGGCCTAAAGCCTTTGTTTTAAAAGTTCTGTCATTCTCTCTTTTGCCCTTGCCTTGCCTTAGAAAAGAGATTCTACCAGTAATGTCACTTAACTTCTCACAATACACTATTTGAGAATTTATTGTATTGTTTAATTTCTGTAAAATATGTAAAATAGTATTGATTGCTGTGATTTAAAGTAGTTTGTTCTTAATGTAATACTTAGAAATAGTTTAGCTTTTTTCTTAGCCCTTTTCCACTACCAAAAAAACTCCTTTAACCTCTTTCTGAAATGTATTTTTTGGGGTTATTCTGTCTTCCCCCTGTTCCCCCCAACTGTCTGATGTTAACTGGAGAAAAGTAATGTATTATTGCTAGATTTTCATAGATGGGAAAACTCTGCATCACATCTCATTTTGTACATAACAGGCAACTTTGGACTGCCTGACTTCCTGGAAGTAGTTTGGGGATGATTATGATATAAATGTATTTTTTATTACTGAAATATGTAGAGTTTACATTGATTTAGTTCATGACATGGGTCATTTATTCATGACGGCTTTTCCCAAAACAGATAGCCCTTTAGTTACTATGAAATACTTAGGATGTTGATTTAGGCTTTGCCATTATAATACTGTAACACAAACAAGAAATCCATGTGTATTATGTAATGGGTATGTTTTTATAAATCTTAACAAATAACTGGACTTCATGGGAGGTAACTCTGCCTGGAAAGTTGAAGTATCTGTATGTTAAGCTTTAGTTTGTGGTCTTGATGGCTGAAGGTGTTGGCATTAGCTTAACGTATTTAAAACATAGTTGTTGACATACCATTGTATGTATTGTAACTTAACGTCCTGCACTGAATGTATTTTAAATTTAATTACAGAAAATGTAATAAAGGTAAGGGAATGTAACACATGGTTAACACAGAGAAATACTTAGGAATAGCTTCTTATATTAATGGTAAAATCAGTGCTGAGTTTTGATGAGTTTTCCAATTTTGTTACCTTAGGTAACAAACAGGTGCAAGGAAGATGGAACCAGGCTTTCCTCAGTAGTGCCCACTGATGGGACAAGAGGTAATGGGCACACACTGAAATACAGGAAATTCCATCTGAATAGACAAAACCTTTTTTTCTTTCTAAACTATGCAGATGATAAAATGCTGGACTAGGTTGCTCGGGGGGGTAGGGAGTCTCCATTCTTTAAGATATTCAAAGGTCAACTGCCTGAGTCTTCAAGAAGCCTGCTCTGTTTGGGCTGGGGGGTGGTGAGAGGAAGGGATGCTGAAGTGGACCAGAATTCAGGATGAAGGAGGGAACCCAGAGGTGCCCTCCAAGCTCGACTGCTCTGTGATTCTGTGAAGTAGCAGAAGATGTAGACGGAGTCCTGACATTCATGTAAAAATAATGCATGCAATCCAAAGCTGTCTTCCTGGTTCGCACCCTGTCAGAAACTGTACTGCGAAACTGATTGCTGCAGTACACCGTGGATGTCACAAGCTTGCCTGTTTTCAGAAAGTGATGAAAGAAGTTGGTATCAGGAAAGGTGACCAAGGGGTCATAGCATAGCAGTTACTGTTTATGATAAATGATGAAATGCTTGAATTTTGCTTATTTAGATTTAATTGTAATTTTTAGTGATGCCTGATTTCAAATTGAGACAATGTATGTGTGAAGCCTCACTATATGCTTCCTTATTCTTATGGTTTTCTCCTGACATCCATTTTTGGCTACTGCCAGAGAAGGAATGAGTCCTATGGCCATTTGGTTTCACCAGCTACCAGATTTTTGTATGGGGTGTTCCACTGCATCAACAGACATCACAAGAGAAACCTCTTTTTTCCTTCTTTGTGGTTTTGCAGATTTGCTTAGGCAATTTTGACCTACAAGCCATACAGTGCTTATGGGTTACGGTTCTGAATCTTAAGTATTGACATTGCCTGTTAAAAATTACAAAAGGTACTCTTCCACTTGGCACAGGAAAACCTGGGGTCTGTGAAAGGAACAGAGGCTAAATCTATAGCTAGAGAACTAGGGGCTTTTTGGAAGGTCTTATAAAGAAAAAAGATAGGAAGAAGTTACATAAAAACATGGAGAAACTGGAATGTGCTGAGATTTCACATCTATAAGATGTGAATTAAGAGCCACTGCTGTCCCAGGAACTGCTTGGGAAATAGATGCAAATGTGAGAGCATCTTAGTGATATTCAAGACAAATTTCTGGTTCTCTTTCTTTCTTTTTTTTCCTTCCTTGTAAGTTAGTTGATTTCAGCCCTGGATTGTTTCTATCCTGTACTTGATGCTGAAATTCACTTTCTAGGGAATGAAAGTATTTCCTGTCTGAAAAGGAGTTTTCCAGCTATTTCAGAAAAACAAATCCAAACCCTTCTGATGTTCTTTTCTCGTGTACGTAATTCTAATTTGTGTGTTTTCTTCCTGCCTGTCATGCTTAAGTGATTAACTGTATATGAAAAGCTGCCCTTGAAATTTGCAGAGATTTGAAAGCTAGATCCCTGCAGAAAGCAAATGATGCTGAATGTTGAGAATCCCTTTACATTAAAGAAAGATCAGGGAATTGGAGGGAATAACATGGAGTTGCATTGGAATACAAATTTATGCTTGTAAGGCACAATTCCATTTATTTGGGAGTGAAGATAAATCTGCCCCCAATTTTTGATGTTGTGTTTCTGTGTTAGGTAACACCAGAATACCTCCAATAAATTAACGGTTTTCTGTTTGAGAGTCTTTTGTCTCTTGTTGCTTCTCATCTGGCTCAGTCAGTTTCTTGTTGAAATGAGCTTCTGGCTGAATTTGGGTGAGGAAAAGTGGGAGCAGAGTGCAAGTGAATTTTAAGGAAGTGCCTCAATGCTGTGCATATAAACATAGAAACTTTAAATAGGTGTTTAAATTGTCAGAAGGTTAAATCATGCCTTACCTACTTCGTGTGAGAAATCTGGTTTTTATATTCTGAGAATGAAACTAAACTTACACAAGACAGACTATGAAACCAAAAAACAAATGATGTAGAACTTGGGTGAATATAGTATTGGAAAATTTGATTTAATGTACAAGGGAAAAATTGTGGAATGATTCTACATGCACAAAGAAATTGAACGTTTATTCTGAGTTTTTCAGAAAAAGCCACATGTGTGGCAACCTTTATAGAGGAGCGTGTTCTCTGAAAATTTTTAGGCTGTTTTGTATCATTTATTGTTTTTCCTAGACAATTGGGAGCTACAGCATTTTAGTTCCAAGTCTTCCAAATGATTTTTAATGGTAATGCTGTAGAGTGAAAACAGTGCTGATGTTGGCTTCTTTCAGGTTGATTAGGATTTTTAGGTTTAGTATTAGATTGTTTAAACTTAACTTTTTATGAAAGATTTACAATTTTATCAACTTTTTCACCTGTCCACTGATTATTAGTCTGACTGGTTTGGGTGTTTAATATTAAAGTCCCCTTTTTTCCTTCCTTTTGATGTGACTATCATTTGCAGCTGTGTCCATATATAAAAAATTGGCCTGGTTCCCCCCTCACCCTGTTGGAAACCGGCAAGACATGCGTACTTAAAACATACAGGCACGTGATGAAACTTGCCTTTGTTTCAGGCAGACATGCCTAGTAAGGGGCTGACATTTTTGCTGGGTTTTCTTTTTAGTTGCCTCTAAAATATGAGGTGTCCTCATTCCTTGGCTTCCCATGTTAACAATATTGCAGGATACTTTAGTTTAAAACTCACACAAGAGTAAGAGAAGGTGTACAGAGACTGTCTTTCCTTCAGCCATTTTTATACTGCTTTTCTTCATCCTTCAATAATTCAGCTGGGGAGATGAAGTCGTGGAACTGAACTGAGGCAGCTGAGTCCTGCTCCCATTGAGATCAAAAATGACTTCCACAGTCATCTGTGGAGCCAGAGTTTGGCCTTGTAACATGGAGAATCTTCATGCTGAAGAGAAAATTTCTTAGTGGAATAGTATGGCCATAGTAATTGTAAAACTTCAAAATGACTTGTGCAAAAATTCTTTGTGGTAGAGCTGGTGTTAAAAAGGCATGAAGATACCCTTTCCAATGACATCCTTTGAATTGGTAGCATGAGTATATAAGAAATCCTAGAGACTTAAGGATACCCTGTTGTTACCATCCACTACTCAGGAAATCACTGCAAGAAAAGTGGGAGTGTGTACAGTGTTTACATTTGTGTGTTCAAATTTGCTAATCAAAAAAACCAATGGTTCTTTTCCAGCATCTGTGTTATTGTGTTGTCTATGTGTTAGGGAAAACATTGAAACTTTTTCTGGAAGTCAGGGAGCTGTTATGGATATGGCTTGTCCTCAGGCACTGCTGTTAGCCAGAACAGGCAAATGGAGGAACGTGTGGGCAACTTCAGTCTCCAAGTTGTGACTTGATTTGGTAGTTAAGCTGAGAGGAGCAAGTAAAATTTGGATGTAGACAGGACATAACATGCAAGGAGCCTGCCAAGCAGTGTCGTCTTCCCTCTTTATGACTGTTCTTGTGCACTGCAGATGTGTGCTACGGTCTGCTGCTAGTATGTGTAGTAGAGTGGCTCTTTGGTTTCTTCAGATGTCTCTTACTGTTCGTGGTGAGAGAAGGTGTATAAGAATAGTGGGACTTCTTAGCCTGGGCAGAAATTACATCTGAGACTGATTAGGCTCGTGTGTGTGTGTGTGTGTGTGTGTGTGTATATATATATATATACACACTTCAGTGTTATGTATGTAAAAGGAAGAAAATGGCAGTGGTCCATTTTGTGCTTAGTGATAATTAGTACATTTACTAGCAAAAGCATAGCTCAAGAGTTGAAAAAATCTGATAATCTTCCCTTTTCTGGTTTGGTCTATATCCTGGAATTTATTTAATTGTAAAGCAAATCTGGTCTTTTTACATTTGGTAGGGAAAATATATTTGGAGTATTTAGAGGAATTATGGGTTTTATGAGTCAGTACCGTATTTTTGTGTTAACTTTTGGATACTATTGCTGAGGTTGAGCAAAGTGAGAGGAATTTGGAGTGTGAAAAGTTTTGTCTGGAAGGCTAGAATGGTATAACAACGGAAGTTAGGGACAGATCGTCTACGATGGGGAAGAACATCTTTTCTGTGAAGAGCGTTCTGCGATACGTACTACTTGGTAGTGATGTTACAGATGTCATCTTCATTATGTAATGACAGTCAAGTACAAAAATCTGTAATCCTTGCTGGCAGCTATTCTTTACCTCTGCAGACTGGAGGTGTAAACAGGGCCCTAGCTGGAAGGGGGGTAAAACCACCAGCAGGCTTCTTGCCCTGGCCAGAGCTTGGAGGCAGCAGGAAGTGTGCAAGACAGGGAACTACAGACTTAGGGAATCAATCCAGAAGAAACCTGAGTTCAGATATGAGTTTATTGACAAGACTCCTGCATGCAAGCATGCTTTGTGGTCTGTATGGATCCTCCTTTGAGCTTCCAGAGGTGTTGAAAATGTAGTAGCAATATTTTAGTGTTGCTTTTCTAGACTGCATTAATTAAGTGGTAAAGCAGTATGGAATTTTACTGAAACGGAAGCAGAGATGCAGGCTAAGTTGCTGTGTGATCAGCAGGTTATTGACATTAGGATTTAAAGAGACCAAGTTCTTCTTGGCAGCTCCTGTTTTCACTTTAATGTGTGGAGAAAACTTGAGTTATGAACTCCTTAGAACTATAATAGAGGCAAGGCATGTAAGTGCTTGGTAGTAGCTGCGATAAATCTACTGCATGGACTTAGGAGTTGAACATGGGTTAAGAAAGGGAGGAAGGAAATCCCAAAGAAACACAATCATTAGCAAACGGGATTTGAACAGAGCCTGTTAATGACACAGTGGATTTGCACTCTGAAATCCCGGCTGTACTTGTGCTTTGGAGTGTATGCAGTAACATAGAGTGAGCTGGTAAAAGCTGGACAGCTGTTTAGGAATGAGACCAAGATGTCCCCACTTATTCCTGAAACATGTCAACTTGCTGTCAGCAGTTTTCAGTACTGACTTGCTTGTTACTCTTCTACCTTCTCTGCAGGACTGCCAGTCTTGCTATGTGGCTTTTGTGATGTAAATGGGCGTCCTGGGCTGTGTCAAAAGAAGTATGGCCAGCAGGCCAAGGGAGGTGGTTCTGCTCTGGGCTCTGGTTAGACCCCACCTAGAGTACTGCCCAGCTCTGGAGTCCTCAGCACAGGAAGGACATGGACCTGTTGGAGTGGGTCCAGAGGAGGGCCACAAAAATGATCAGAGGGATGGAACACCTCTGCTGTGAGGAAAGGCTGAGAGAGCTGGGGTTGTTCAGCCTGGAGAAGAGAAGGCTCTCGCAGGACCTTATTGCGGCCTTTCAGTACTTAAAAGGGGCTTCTAAGAAAGATGAGAACAGACTTTGTAGCAGGGCCTGTTGTGATAGGACAAGGGTTGTTGGTTTTAAAGTAGAAGAGGGTAGATTCAGACTAGATATAAGGAAGACATTTTTTACAATGAGGGTGGTGAAACACTGGAACAGGCTGCCCAGAGAGGTGGTAGATGCCCCATCCTTGGAAACATTCATGGTCAGGCTGGATGGGGCTCTGAGCAACCTGACCTAGTTGTAGATGTCCCTGCCAATTGCAGGGGGGATGGACTAGATGACCTTTAAAGGTCCCTTCCAACCCACACTATTCTGTGATTCTGCAGTTCTGTGATATTTTTGCCTAGCTAAAAACTTAAGTTCATAAAATTTTTCTTTGGTGATCTGAAACACTTCATTTGAAGTTTTCGGTGAAAAAGAGTTGATGCATTATCTTAGAGGATACAAGGAGAGAGTTTTAAGTTTGTATTATTCTCTCCTGGTAGAATGGGAAAGTCAGGTAGACCACTACTCTTACAAATAACCTTTACACAGGTAAGTTTAAAAATCAAACTCTCAAGTGCCATTTGTGTTGTTTTTGGCAATAAGTTATCAGTCTCAACATAGGCAGTGGGAACACAGTAGACTTTCTTCCTTCTGCCCACCCCCCGTGCCAAACCAAGAAACACCCCAAAAAACCAACAACAACTTGGGGGGGGGGGGGCTAGAAATGGAGGCTTTTTTTTTTGTTCCCTGTTGCTGTTTTAAACAAAGGTAACTTTTTTTAAATTCAGTCTGAACGGGTAAGGAAGGGCTGTCACTTGCACATCTGTGTAAATGTATCGAATACAATATAAATCTATTGACGCATTGCCCTCCAACCCTAGAGAGGAGTTTATCACTTTCAGCTCTGAATTTACTTTCTCTAATTGTTTTTTGAGTGGACTATATGGCTATTCATATAAATTGCAAAATGATGTCTGGAACTTTCTGACTGATTTCATCCAGCAGCTCTGCCTGTCATATAGTAATCACCCCTTGTAGTACTGTAAATTTTAGGTGTGACCTGCCCACAAGTGCACACATGCACAAATCCATAGCCAGTAGCACTAAAGCTAATTCACAGATAAGCTCTGCCATGCACAACCATCATATGTCCTCATAAATATACAAGTTCATCAGCTGTCAGAGAAATTAAATATGGGGCATTTCAGAAAAGCACCCATTTCCACAAAATCATTCACAAGACCACTCATATAATCTCCCTTGCAGGACCTAACAGAGCAGTCTCTGTTTCTGTTTGCTGTGTTCTCTTTCCCCATTCATGTGTCTGCAGTCAGTTGCATGTGGGCTGCTTTGTGTTTGAGTTTACTCTGCCTTCACAATCCTTCTCACTCTCATAGCAAGGAAGACCGACATGCTTGTGCTGTGTGGTCAATAAAACACCAGAATGCCGCTCCCCAGATTTATGTGGGATTGCTCACGCAGCGCGTCCTCTTTTCTAAACCAACACATGGAGGGCTCCTTTGGCACACTTACAGCTTTACCAGGCAGCTCTCATCCAGCCTTTTGTATTCAGTATGTTTAGCATGGCGAGCACAGCTACTCTGCTGGCATATGATTACTGCTGGCTGTTGCTGGCTCTTGGGAGGAAAGAAGGGGAGGGGAGGAGTGGCATTCTCATTCCGGGTCTTCATGGTTCTGTATGTTTCTGACTGTGGTGTTCTGGAGAGAAGGTCTCAGTGAGGTTTGCTTCTAAGTTTAGGAACAAGAATATTTTTTTTTTTGACTCATTTGTTTACCTGAGCACAGTATGGGATAGTTAAAGCATTGGTAGGTATTTCAGTTTTCAGCTAAGATTCCGTGGGGTTCAGCCATGATAATATTCAGCTCATGAATTCTAACTGTGGAAGTCAAAGCATTTCACACGGAGGAGACGTATGTATCTCTGTTTACAGATAGGGAGAGCCTGAGACACGGTGGCAAATTGTCCTGACAAGCTGGTGGCAGACCCAGGAAGAGAGCCCAACTCCACTGGGCACGGAGTCCCCCGCCAGACCAGACAGGACGGAAGATCTCTAGCCCATTCCCCACTTCAGTTTTGTGCTGCTGTAGGGTAATAAAACTCGTGGTTGTGCTTTGAAACTGTTCAAGCGAAGGAGTTGAACTGTTGTAAGAGCAAGCATGAAAACTTGCAGTCACAGGAGTTGCAAACCTTACTAGTTTTCTAGAGACAACCGTGTGTTTCCTTTGTGCATGAAACTGAGCCCAGACCCCTTTATGACTATCCACAGGTAATGCCTTATATTGCTTTTCCCCTCTTTTCGGCTAGGCCCCTTTGACCACACAATTACTGAGTTGTATTTGAAAAGGCCCTGCCCAGTTCTCCTAAGCACAGTAGGGCTCTTCTGCAGACCAGTGTGTCTCTTTGTGTGCTTGCACATCCACACGAAGAAAGGAGTGTGGAACTAGCACAAGACCTATTTCTTTCCAATCATCTCCTGACAGAAACTTCCCTCCTACTGTTACTGTCCCCTTTCTGTCTTTTGATTCTTCTTCTTCCAGAAGAAAGTTATTTAACTTTTTTTCAACATTCCAGTAGACATTTAAGGTACAACATATTACTCTTGGCACACTAGCAGGCTCAGTGGACTGCTGTGTCAGCTGAGGTCAGCACTGTGGTGTGCTTGTGCAGTGAGACTGGCATTTTCTACCTCGCTTACCAAGGGCTAAAAGCATGTGCACAGTCCTTATTTGTGCCTCAGCTGACTTATATGGTACCCCAATCATGTTTCTAGCCCCTCAGGTGACATTAATTTCTTCCTCTTTGTTCCTCCCACTCCCAACAGTGCTCTTCACAGTTGGACCTCAGTAGAGTTTACTCTCTTTTTCTCAGGACATTGAAGACTACAGTGTCTCATGGTAGGTCAGATTCAGTGACTACAATATTTCCTTCTGAGCTGCCAGTCCCATAAGAAACTGGTGATCTGTCATTCAGTATGCCTGTGCTGCAGACTGACTGACATGTGAATTTACAGTGCAGTCTCTGCTTAGGCTGTAGTACCCTTTCAGTCCCAAAAAGACAGGATGTACTGAGGTCAGTTGCCCAGCTGAGGTTAGTGAAGGTATGCTAATAGTCTGCTTCCTACAAGCAAACAAATCTGTAAACAGCTTCAAGGATTGGCTGCATTTTCTGTTCACCCTGGTGGTGATCGGTGATCACCTCGTGGTGACCAGTTTGGATCACTTTTCACACAGTGCAAGGAGTAGTGGCCAGGGAGATTTTTCAAGTGCTCTTAGTTCTGTGAACAGTGACTGCTTATCAGCCTCGGCTGTACCAAATCAGGTGCTTTTCTTAGCACTGGTCTGATAACTCTGAACTGCTGCAGGGAGTTACTCCTCTAATGTAGGTTTCTTTCCTGTTTTTATAGAAACATAGCAAGTTGCTAATGGCCAACAGCTACTGTGTCGTTTCAGAGTGCCCCCTTTTACAATAACCTGACTGAAGCTGTTCTAGAATAAATCTTAATTATGCAGAAGGTATTTGTGACCTGACTATTAAATGCTTATGGATTAATTGTAGACTTCCTAGCCAAGGAATCTCTTGATTTCAGTGGGTACTAAGAATGTATTAAAGCTGCAGGACTAAAGTAATAGTTGCTGACCACCAGGCAATTTGGTTTATATTTTGGAACCACTGAAAGGCAAGTTCTAAAGACACATTCTTCCCCTGCTGTATATTCCCTTCCTAAACCCTAATTAGAAGCCTGCACCACATTTCTAGTCCGTAGAAGAGACACTTGTTAACTTCATATACTGTGAATAGTCTTTTCAGCAGTGTTATACGCAATTCAAGCCCCTCGCCTTGAAAAATTTAAAAGCACAACCACTGATTTTATTACCCTACAGCAGCATGTGACTGAAGTGGAGAAACAGCCTTGGTCCATATTTGTTAATGAGCCTTGTACACTGTGAGATGGAGAGGCAGACTTTGCATTTCATGCTGTCTGGAAACCTTTCCTGATGTCCATGTACACGTAGAGGGGTTAGGCACAGTATCTTGGTGGCAATCCTAGACTGACTGAATGAAATGAGAAAAGATGAATTCTTTTTAGTTTATAGGTGGTAAGTTGCTCACTGGCTACTCAGATCATGGGGTTTTCTCAGCTGTAGTGTTAATGTACAGCTTCACAGAAGTGGAATCGGTGATGGTATGCTTTCCATGTAGTAGGGAAAGATGGGAGCTTGCCTCAAGCAATCTACATCACTAACAAGGTGCCTGTTGTAAGACTTCTTCTGTGGTCATGCTCAAGAAGCCAAATGCAGGCAAGTTGCACCAAATAACATTTATTCTCCCATTCTCCCTTGTTTCTTGCAATTGCCAAAAATGTGTCTTAAATAATTGCAGCTGAAATATTTTGGGGAGTTGTGACATCTTCTTAAGATGGAGTACCTTTGCAGACACTGGCATAGAAGTAAAGTTTGTGAAGTAAAACAAGGAAGATTAAAAATAGTCACTTCCAGTTAATATATTGAACATTGAAAACCTTGCTTCTGTCATTCACTTCCTTTTTCATGTGACTTGTATGCCAGGATTGTCCATCCTGTTCATGAGCAGTGCCAAAAATTAGTATTTTCTTCGGGTTATGTATCTGTATTTAGTTTAGAGTTCACTGGTTGCTTTTTTTCTTTCTGTGTTCCAACTCTGGTAAAAGTTTAGCTGATCAGAACCAATAGGTTTTTGTTTTATTGGGTTTTAGTTTTCAGCTTTTTGATGGCAGGCCTTCCAGTGTAGGGATTTCATTTGAGATGCTCTAATTTTTCTTTATTTTTTTAATTTTTGTTATGAGTGCTTCCCTTTTGAAGTTGTTACTTAGCTTATTGCTGGACTGATCAATGCAAGCCTGAGCAACAAACACGATTGACTTGAGCATTTCTGCAGCTCTGTTTCAGCAGGGATCTTCAGGAACACGGTGAGGGACATAACTGGTTAGAGCTGTCAGTCTGGCCGTGCAGCAGCCATGAGAAGCTCTCTGTTAGAGGGAGCAGAGGCTTGCTGTGCAGTCCTGGCTGAGGGGGCTTTCAAAGGCAAGCTGAAAGCTGTACTGTACAGGAAAGTAGGCAGGGAAGCGGGGTTGGGCTGATTGCGGTCATAACTCCACTATAATGAGGAGTCTGTAAGGGATGTTACTTAGCAGCTGTGATGTCTGTCATGCGGTGCTGATTAAATAATGTGAATGTGAAATTTCAAGCAGCTAGTACTTGGACTTCAGCAGAGGGGACGGGAGGTTTCTTAAGAGGCAGGGATTAATTGCAACATCTGAGAGAATGTGGGGTGATTGAAGTATTCCCTTGTGTAAATAGGTTAAATAACGTTGCCTTTGATAGAAACCTGGAGAACTTCGTGTTTATTACAGAATTCTGCTGGAGAACTGAGTTCCAGTGACAGGCATTGTTGGGCCAGATAACTGTGTGGCAATTCGGCTTCACTGCCGCCTGGTATTATCGTACCACTCTTTGGGTGTTGCTTTGGAAATAGCATATACTTCATTCCCTAGTGTATTACCAGTCTCTTTGTTTAATTTCAAAATGTAAGATCAAAATAATTACTGTTATAAAGGCCAAATTTTGGATTGCGGGGGTGTGTGTGGATTTTTTTGTTTTGCTGCGTTCCCTGTAGTACTTACTCATGTGTCCACAAACTCTAGTGATTATTAAATGACTGTGGTAGGGAAAATAGAACTTTTCCACTGGACACAGAACTCAAGCACCATAATTTCAGAAAATATGGTGCTGATTTCTGCCTCCTCCACCCAACTCCTCCCACCCATAAGTTTTGAACTAAACCTTTTAAATCATTACCATGTTTAGTTCTCAAAACAAATGTCTATAAGCATTAAATTGTTAGATTAATAAAGACAACTTGAAGTGATTCTCACTTGGCCTTAAACTGTTTACAAACAAATTGCAATTCCTAGTTAAACTCTTTCCT
Organism: Platalea leucorodia; assembly: GCF_965183815.1. Classification (NCBI taxonomy): domain Eukaryota; kingdom Metazoa; phylum Chordata; class Aves; order Pelecaniformes; family Threskiornithidae; genus Platalea; species Platalea leucorodia. The sequence continues at coordinate 38,473,419 of NC_138858.1, read as the reverse complement.
TTCTTTTGCTTTGGGGTTAAAATAATGGCATGCAAGTAAGATCTGTCCACATTCTGAACAAAAGCTCAGTGATTGTTTTACGTAATTCACATTTCTGAATGTTACTTGCTGATACAGCACAGCTTTTTCATACTTGAATATAATAGGAGCATTGCAAAAGGTGAAGATACTAGGTAGAAGTGCTCTTAACAATGTCATGAAATATTGCTCTCTAAGTTAGCATAGTTGATTTTTTTTTTTTTTGTTTTCCCCCCCAAGTGTGTCCTTGGTGAAGAAGGTGGAATTTGATAGTTGTGGAAGTGTGTGGTGTATTTAAGGAACCACCTTCAGTGTCAAATGAACCTCCGGGTTCCCTTTCAGCACCAGTGCGTTTGTGCAGGAATACAGTGTCTCACCACTGCTCTGGTGGGACCCGTTGCCTTTCCCAAACCAGTCTGCTTTGCCCCTGAGCACAGGGGTGGAAAGGGGAATTGCAGACAGGCTTGCCACCTAATGAGAGGTGGAATGAAGTAGTAGGTGTGTCTCTTCCTCACAAACTTTTCAGCTCGTAAAGAGTGACTTCTCCTTTTGTGGTCTCTTGACAAGAACGTGGGTTTTGTACCTAAACTGCTGACTTGTTTTTAAAATCTGCTTACTGAAATCAGAGTATGTGTGTATCACATCACTGTGAATTGACTTGCAGATGAACTTGCGCTATAGCTTAAAACATACTTTCTATCTGAGAAATTTATTGTGCTGGTGTGTATTGGGTGGGCTGTTTCTGGTTTTGTTAGCCTTTTTTTGGTCAGTGGAAGGTTAGTTGAGGTAGATGCTGTCCTGTTATGCCAAAGTCTTTGGTAGAGAGGTGAAAGTACCTTGAAATTGACTTTAGAGGTGGGTGAAACTTTGAGAAAACATCTTATGTTTTGGGTTTTTTTTTTTAATTTAAAAAAAAAAACCCACCTCTTTAAAAGCTGTGGGTTTTTTGATCAGGGAATTTGTTTTTCTACCTTTAGTCTTCTGAAAGAATTGAGTATAATCAAATTTAAAGCTGGTATTTGGTTTTCAAAACAGAATTTTTTAAAGTTTTTTTAATTTTCTTTTTTCCCTGTCTTTGTTCCATCAGAATGAATGTATTTTGGGGGGAAAATAAGAACCCTTGTTTTTCAGGCCTTGTTCTCTCAAAGCCAGAATTATTTTGAAGGGAGGGAGGGAGTGGACTGGCTGAGTTTTTAAGAGGCAGGGGTGGATGGGACAGAAATCTCGCATAAAGACATCAAAATGCAGTCTAGAAATGGCTTCTAAACTGATACTTCTGAACTAATGCTTTCTCATGCTTGAACAATTCAGCTACAAATACCACCTCTATATAAAAGTACTAAAAAAAAGATAGATGGTCTACAAGGTGTTCATAGTGTTGACCTCACCTCAGACTTGTGTGCTTGGTGCTAGAATCTCTTTGTGCTTGGAGAGGCAAACTGTGATGTCTAACAGGAGCAAGAAGGTCCATTTTGTTAGTAACCCTCAGTACATACATTTTTTGCACGTACTCCTTGCTTGGCCTAAAAATTGGTTGAGGTCATAGCAGCGTCACTGGCATTCCCAATGATGGCTGCTTTTTTTTCCTCTGAACTGCACAGGTAAGATCTCTGATTATTCTGTAACCTGCCTTTTAAGAGTGCATGTAAACTGAGCATTTTTTTTGCAACAGTTCTAGTCTGATCAAAAAAAGAATTGTTCTTTGGAGGAAGATATGGGTGCATGATCTTCTCTGTCTCTGAGTTGCAAGGCATGTCAGCACTAAGAGGTTTGTGGCATCATAGTTAGGTCAGCTGCCTAACTTAAGTCAGTTTGTGTGCCCATTTCTGTAAGCCATGTGCCGAAGATGACTGCGTCTGTGTTTAAACCAGCCTCCTGAGTATGGGAGGATATAGCAGTACCTGTAACTCACCCATAGTCGTGGAATTCTGCTCGTACCCTTTTAAACTGCATTGTTCAGAAGTAAAGAGGGTATATACGAAAGTACATTGTGGTGGATATTTCTCTTCTCCAGAATTTTTGCTGTTGAAAGCCTCCTCAGTTCTTCCAATTAATGTTTAAAAAGCAAAAAAAGACTAACAAACTTTAAGAACATCACAGAAGAAAACTGACTGTCTCCAGATTCTTAATCTTCAAGACCATTGGGAATTTGAATTCAAAGAAAGCATACAGCAGACCTTCCAAGTCATTCCCCCTGTAAAGAATGTTGGCATTTTTTTCCTTAAAAGAAAGAATCATTCAAAAAGTATTTGAGCTCAAACCTGGTGAAAAATATAGGAAAGCCTGGTGTCCTGGGGAAAGATCTGTTTTGCGAAAGCCCTAAGGCGTTGTATGGTATTTCTTCTTCAGTCTTGTAATTTAGGCTTTCTTGATGTCTTTTGGGTTCTGGAGTTTTGAGAGAATGGTTATATCAGGTGCTAGGATAACTTCAAAGTCTGGAGACTGAGGCATTCCTTGCCATTTTGCTGTTCTTTGTCTTCCCCCTTCACCCTGAGTGAAAACATGCTGCTTGGTGTCTGCTATTAGAGTTTGGGGGAAAATGAATGAGCTTCAGGTACATGCTCTTCTTCTGATGTGACTTAGAAGGATAGGCAGTGTTGTAAACTTGCCTGTTTTCTGGCTGTCAGCTGACTCTTGCCACAAACCTTTTATGTGCTTTGACCATCATGGCTACAACTTGCTATACATCTGTGGTAAGGTTGTTTAAATGAAGCTTTGCGCAGAACTCTTTTCCTTTGTGTCTTGTAAATGGACACTTCTTCTCTTAAATGTGATGCCTCTAGTCCTTTAAGAGGTTCACTAGAACATAATGGTGGCCTGAATGTCTGTGGCTTTCTAGTTTTCATCTTCCATTAGCCTTTTTCCTTGAAACTGAGTTCTGTGCAAGATAGTAATTTAACAAAGTAGTGACGTGTGGCAGGCTTATAAGCAGGCCAAAGAAAATGGAGCCAATGCCATGAATTAAGTTACATATGTGTTGTACTTGTGGAATCTGAACGAGAGATGTTCGTACCTTTCATAATTCTTCCCTTTAAAGTGAGAGATTGGAGCAGGTTGTGTTAAGCAGTAGACTGACCAATTTTTCTTGTACTGCTGACAGTTAAACTAGTCTTTTGTTTATGTGATGCTCCCTTTCTTGTTTAGTTATATGCTTCAAATAGTATTTGAAAATATATTCTAAAACCAGCAAACATTTCACAGCTATGAGGTCACAATCATGAAGTGAAGTTTGAACTTTTGAAGCTGTAGATATGACATACCTTTTTCAGAGGTAGATGTTTCTTATGCTCATCTTGGAGAAAGTGCTAGGCACTTACTTTGTACCAGACAGTACATAAACTATATTAAGCGCACATGGCATCAAATGTATAACAAGCACACTTACTGTACTAATTCTTTATTTGTATAAGCTACACTTGGAATACTCCTAGCTGCTACTTTTCCTCCAGAAGCTATGTTTGGATCTGCAAAAAGCAAGCCAAGTATTATTCTTAACAGGATAGCTTTCAAATACAGACTTTAAGGATCAGAAAACATCCTCACAGACATTCACTCTTCTACCTAGATCCTACTTTTTTCCTGTCAGAGTTCTTGTGGATGATCTTTCATGCTATTGCTAGCTCTCTCTCCGTTACATACCATACTTTAGAGGTGGATCAGGTTCATGGGGTGAGGGGCAGATGCTTCCAATGCTCACACAGACCTTGGCAGGTGCATAGGTGCTCTCCCTCATAGAGAAGGGAAAGAACTGCTCAGTCCTTCTTTTTTGAGAGCCAGGAGAACAGGACTGGAAGCACAGGCATGCCCAGAAGCACATGATGAGCCAAGGGGAGGGTGGTGTTTGAACGCATTGTATTTCTGCCATTTGATCCAGTTAACTTAAATTTTCTCTCTGTAAAATAAGAAAAATAGATAGTCTAATAAAACCTATTGTAAAGTCTTCTTGGGGAAAAGGCATAGGCAGGTCAGTCTCAACATTTAGATTGTCATGTGGCGTTTTCTCACAGATTAAAGCAACCCACACAAAAATAGGAGAAATTACTTTGAGACACGGCAGTATGAATTATCTTGATTTATAAAATATGGGGGGTTTCATCAGAATTAACCCAAACCTTCAAAATTTACCTTTATAATTGCTACTAGTTGCAATGTTGGTTGGGAAAGTGGTGTCCTTGTTAAGCTTCTCTGATCTTAGTTTTATACAATTTCATGGTTGTAACATGAAAAGTTTTATTAAAGATGCAAAACAGTGATGTACAGTGTAATCTGAAAGGAGGATTAATCTTGATAGCACAACAGGTCTTCATTAGCATGGAGATGCAAAACATTTAGGTGGTAAACTTTTTTTACCTGTAGGTAACATACATACACAGGGTTTGGAAGGTGGTTCTTTCCAGCTGTGTCTTTTGCTTGATTGACCAATTAGTTTCTTGTTAACCAGATCACATGTATAATAAATAAAATTAATAGATGGAGAATGTAAAATGTAAAGCTACTGGGACGTCACTGCTTAAAAAATACCTCAAAGAAGAGAGCTGATTGGCCAGTCTGCTGAGCTCTATTAAGACTTGCTAGACAGTAGTTTCTCTATTGATTCAAAAACATCATGAGAAATAAGTTTCATCTCCCAGCAACAGCAAAATGGATAGGAAGTATAGAGTAAGGCAAGCATAAGTCAAATTGGTTAAATCCCGGTAAATTGAAATGAAATTAAAATCCTTAGAAGTCAGGATGAACAGATGTCATCAGACAGCAGGCACTTTGAAACAATAAATCCAGGCATTTCTATGTTGGATCACTCCAGGAATGTAAACAAGAGCGAAGGGTGCACTGAGTTGAAAATTCAGTAGTACTACTACTAAAAAGAAGAGGATTTACAATTTCACTTGGAGGTAAGGGACATCACACAGCAGGTAGACATTCCCACCATTTTTCATAGGTGTGTATCTATGAGAAGTCTGCCTGCTAAATTGTGTTAACAGCAACAGAATAACGGCTTTCTCTCCTTGCCAGAGGTGAGTATTTCTTGTATTTTGTTTTTAAATTCACATTTTAAATATAACTTCTGTTCCTTTATGTGTGGGCAATGCAGAGAACACATCTTTGAGATAGGTGCCATGAAAGTGCTATAGAAAGAAAAATTGAGTAACTGGAGAGCAAAATCTTTGTTAATAGGAGAAGGAAGTAGTAAGAACAGGAGTAGAAACGAGGTTCATTGATAAGTGGAGGCAATCTGAAGTCAAGAAAAGGATCTACCACTGTAAAATGTCATGACTTGGCAGGTGTTGGATTCGGAGGAGGGGTGGTGTGAGAGGCTCCTAAGTAGCTAACTCAAAGGCCGAATGGCTTGCCATATGAGATCTCGTGCATGGAAAGGGGGAGTCAGGGCAGAAGTTTCTATAGTGATTTGGCTGTATGTTGTGGTTTTCCTTCTTTGAGTCAGAGGTAGCAACAGAGATGGAGTTACTGGACCATAACTAGCTGAACATCTTTTGCACAGGTCTGGTTGGAGGCATGTTCTCATACTTCGTGCCATTCAAATTACAATGCTAGCACTTTTTCCTGCTTAGTTTTTTTAAGTGACTGCAAACAAGCTTTTTCAAATAGCAGTTTTGGAAGATAGCAATAACAAAGATCTACAAGGCTGTAATGAAGGCCGGTAAGGGATTTAAAATAACAATTTGACGTGGTGAAAAGCCTTATTGTTGCTTTATGAAGACTGAGAATCTTCCAAAAATGTACCAAAACTGGTTTACAGAGAGAGGAGAAGAGAGAAGTATGTGTTTGTAGTGACCTTGGGACTGAACACTTGCTTTGGGGATTTGACAGGAATGGTTTGCAGATCAGAGAAATAAAAAGCATGTGTAGTAAGTATACAGTTACATTTGATGGCTGGAATGAAAAACAGAACGTTAGCTCTTATTTTAAAGTTCTCTGCACTTTTTTTTTACTACATAAATCATGATTGTCACTTGTTTGCCAAAGCTATTCTCCTCTTCAGTGATCAATGTGCTTTTAAGCATCTGAAAATACGTATGGAAGTCAAAGAACAGCTGAACATATACCATGTTCTACCTCTCCGTTGGTATCCTTACAGAGGTTTTCCGGTTTTGTTAGCTTGTGTTAAGCCAAAATAATTTATATGGCTGTGCTAGTAGGCTTTTCACAATTAACTGTGTACCCCATAAAGGAAATATGAGAGGCAGGAGAGTAAGACTGGGTATGTAGTGAGTAGTGAAGAAGGGAATTTTTCATTTTATTTGTTTACCAGTTTATGTAGACTGCAGTAGTTAAAACGTGGAAGAAACCAGCACTGCAGAAGCATGTGCATTTCAGCACCCAGTGTGTAGTATATGGGCTCAGCTGAACAGGGAATAGAGTTCTTCAGATTTTGTCCCTGTTGCTTATTCATCACATGATTGTAAATAAGTTGCTACATTTTCATATTCTTTCTGCCTTCTATGCACACATATATCTTAAGTGCTGTGATGTAGTTTTAGGAAAGGTGCTAAGAGACCAAAACCTCTCCTTCCATTCCACTGGTTCCCACTTTTCCATTTGGAGTTTCACTGGTCATGGCTGGAGATGGAGCTTTCCTGCAGGCTGAGGTCTCCAGTCTTCGTTGTGAACCGCTTTTCCTTTTCAGTTCACTGGTGTTTGAGTGGTTGGGTTATGTCTCCAACTTCTCCGTCAAAGAGAGCTGGTGTTCCAGGATGTTGAGAGCCCCTCTGCTTGCTCACCGTCCCAAGAACTGTTGGTAGCTCATGTTCATCTCATTGCTAGAAGCTGCCATGGACAGTTAGTGGAAAATACCTAGTCACGAAAGGAGTGAGCAAGGATCTGTGTTCTGGTATGGACAGTGAGGAGAAAAGAAACAGCCTATTTAAGATGAAGCTTAATAAATTTGTGAGAGGGTTTGGTTGTGTTACGTGTTTCCCAGCAACGTCCACTCAATAGGCTAGGCTGTCTATTATGTTCCCAAATTCAAGTTTTGCAGTGTCTTGGGGCATAATCACATCAATGACTTGGAGAAAAGTATTGGAAAATTTGCATTCTATTCAGAACTGAGGATTGGGTGAAAATGTTTAATCACCTTTTGCTAGATGCTATAGATGGAGCAGTGTTTGTATTAGAATATGAAAGCAGTTTGTTTGTCTTCTGTCAAAGACAAAAGTGGATTATAGAAGGCCTGATTTCCTGGTTTACCTTTTGACCTTGAACTGAACTTTGATCTGGGTGCTAGTACCTTTTGCCAGGAGATCTCTATCATTAGAACATTTTCTCTATTGCACATGAGAGTAAGGTAGGTATATACAATTGTAAATGCATATAAAAATAGCCAGATCTAAAAAAGATGAGTTTTACCTTGTTCTTCAGTTAACTTCTGAATTATGCTTAATAAAGTAATATGGAATACCTTGCAGGATGCTGTGAACTAGAATGTATTGTGAAATCACTTAAGAAATCTTGTCAATAAGGAGGTTTTGGAAATGAAGCATCATGCCAGAAAGATGTAGAAACAATTGAGACAGTTTAGAATGAATTCATGTTGCAAAACCAAGGGGGAGACCAATTAAATCATCCTCACCAATTACTATAGTGCTCTGAGTGCATACACTCATATAGTATTCTGCTATGACTGTCTGCCAGATACCTGACCTTATCTGTGAGGGTGTCTGGTTCTCCTAGAGGTTGACCCACTGATTGCAGTGGGTGTGAGAAGGATGATGGGAGCAAGGGAGTATGTGTGTGTGCGCTGTCTTGTCCATAGCATAAACAACCACCAGCAGATCTCTATTAGACTCTTGTAGTGCTATCATTTAATTCTGTTTTACAGTAACTGTGAGAAATTATTAATGCGGTGCTAAGAGTGCACAATTATATCTATCAGCTTCTTGTAGTTGTAACTGAGAGCTGAGAGAAGCATTAAGTCAACCACATACATCTTTTCTAACATAAAATAGATTATACAACAATAGTAAAATATTAGCTAGAAAAAAAAAATAGAAAATGTCACACAGATACAAGACCGACAGATTAACACCTCTTCCTCCTGCCTGCGCAGACACTCTGTGAATTGTATAAATGAGCAAACGGAAAGTGCTATTAATGTAGATGTTTCTGTTTCTGATCTTTTTTTTATGTTAGAGAAACAAAGAAACTTGTTTGAACTAAGCTAGTTATAGAGCTTGCAGGGGATAACCTCCTGTGTTGTTGTTCTAATTAGTCGTGGGGTTCTCTTGTGTCTCCGAAAGATCAAATTTTCTTCTTTATTTGGAGACTGTGTGGATAGAAACTGTAGTGCCAGTCAAGATAGTTTGGACCAAATGGTAAAGGAGCAGTGCTTCACTGAGCACCAGTGTTTTCTGCAAAGGTATGACATGAGCAAAATTCTGCATGAAGTTGAATGAGACTTATTTATGAAAATGACTGAGGGAAGGAAGGGTCAGGGATGCTTTAACAGAATCATGTTTATACAAGTCAGCCAGCAGTGAATTCGCAGCAATATTTTTGGCACATAAAGACTAGCCAATTTCCAACAGTATAACTAAAGAATCAGAATTACATAGGCAGAGCTGTAGGATGGAAAGTGGGGAGGGAACTACTTCCTTTTTTTTTTTAACCAACTTCTTACTGCAGGCTGGAACTGAGAGGAAGAAAACATCATGTACCTTGGCCTTACTGTGTTTTGCTGTAGCTTGTTCAGTCCCTCTAGCAATGCTGATGTCTTAACTGAAAAATGGATAATTTCTGAAAGTATGTTATAATCACCTGAAAGATGAATGCAGCAGTAATCCTAGCTGTTAAATGAGACAATAAAGTCTGTGGTCCTTTCCTAAAGGAGATGCTTTTCAGTTTTTGACTGTGCTTTGCTTTTAGGATCATTGCTCAGTTGTGCTTTTTTCAGCACCCTGTAATACAGCTATTAAAAGCAATTACACTGACCCACTTACTGTCTTTCATGTGGTGTGCGATATGTGGATATTGATGGCAAAATGTAAAACTTCTTACTTGTCTGAACTGCCCTTATGACAGATTACTGCTTTGTTGGTACACATTAACCCTCTCAAAGTATAAAACACTGAAAATAATACTTCTGCAAATTGCACAGAACAACTGCTTGGAATAGAAAGAAGAGGCTTCTTGAATATGAGTGACTACTCTCTTTATAAGTTAAAAGACTGCTTCCCTATACGTTTTTCCTTCCATGTCTCTTTACCATCTGTTAGTAAGAACCAATGTAGAGTTAAGTTGGGTCAGGATGACCTTAGCCTGTGCAAATGCAATTCACCCTAGCAAAGAGAACTATGCAAAATCCTACTTCTCCCTTGAAAACCTGGAGCTCCCATCAATGGTAGTGAAGCAGTACTGTAGCTTCTTGAATTTTAGTGGAGTTCAAATAATTGCAGCAAGCTTTTGCTTCTGCACTGAGCTGAATTCCATTTTTTTAATGAAATGTTTCATAGGAAAGGGCATTAACTGAGGCATCTATTGCCATTGCTTAGGAATCTGGCTTCCCCTTTAAGAGTCCAATCAAAAGCTTGAAAGTTACTTTACTTTTAGGTAAACATACTTTAACATATAGGAGTATTTGAACAAGTGGCTTTTTAGGAAAACTTATTTGCAAGTTTTACTTAGAAACAGAATTATCACTATTTGATACATTGTTCAAACAAATCGGGTAGAAAATCTGTTCGTAATCTCTAGGGCTGTCACATTCTCGAGAAAGGTAAGTGCTCCCTACCACTGAACCCTGTGTAATGTGCGTATAAACATACCTAACTGTAATATCTCTATTGAGTGTGACCTCGTTCCCTTGCTGCTAATTGTCTGGAGATAATTGCAGGTCTTGTGCTCTGATTTAAGCACTGGATTTGCAGTGATCTGCCTCTTAATGCTTCATTGTGTTTCATTTGTTGTTTTAGTAATGAGACAAATTGTGTGCTGTTCAGAGAACTCATACTCTAAACATTTTGTGATTATTTTTAAAGTGCTCCCTCTTAACTTTTCAGATTTAAAAAAACAACCCTCATCTTACTGGGCAAATAGGCTTGTTATCTTTTAGTTGAGAAAATTCTCATATAAATCTGCTATGTCCAAAATTATTACGGTTTGTCACTGATGCTTAACAATGCTATGACAGACAAAATGTACACCTGTGGTTGTGTGGTATTATCCCCAAGTGTTAGCTCAAAATTTTAAGCTCGCTTTGAAAGGAGTGCTACAAAATGCCAGGTAATTGCTGCCTAGAAGGCATGTTATATTCAAAGTAGCTTAGGGGCAGATGACAATCCTAGTTCGTTTTTGTTGATTTACTTTGTGCCTTTGGGGAATGTTGAATGTGAGGCCACGTTCAGGTTCAACTTCATAAGGTCTAGCAAAATGGAAGCTTTTTGTGGATAGAGCCATGTTTTAATGGTAGTCAGCAGACCTTGCATCTGTTCTTGACTCTGCCACTGATTTGGTGGATGACTTAAAACAAGGTGTTTCACCCCCCTCAATCCCCTTTAAGTTGGTGCCAATAATACTAGCTTCCTTGGTCAAACACTTTGAGGTAAAGTAAGTTATTAATATATTTGTCTTGACAAGTCGTTTAGAATTGGCTGCCATTTCCTGTTCAGCTGAATACAAATGTGATGAGATTCCACATTAATGTCATCCTTATGGTGAAACACTGCTCCTGTATGCTTTTTTTAAAAATTGGTGCTCCTGTATGCTTTTTTTAAAAATTGGAAGACCTTTTATCTTTTTAAAGCAGTGGCCTTCTCCAGTGATCTGAAAGCCACTTCAGTTTTTTTTTTTTAGGTGGTTGAAGGACTGTGCGTACTAACATGTGCCAAGCATGCAATAAGCAAAATTGGATTTTACAAAATAGTCACTGGACTAATTATCAAACAGTAATTAATTAAATTAAAATTTAATAATTCATCTAAAAGAAAATAGCAAGGCTGGACTATGCTTGCCTAAAAGCACTAAAAGATGCTAATGACCTGTTCATTTGTACTAATGGGATGAATATTAAGTGAAATCTAATGTTTCTTTGCAGCTTTTGGGTTTTCCTCAGTTTTAGTTCACTTGTAAGGGTGGAATTTCATGTGACTGCAAACCTTTTTTGTGTGGTGTTGTTTTTTTTTTTTTTGTTTGACTACAGGTTCAATAACAATATGCAGTTTTACAGAGTTGTTTCTCATTATGAGTTGATTCTCCACTATCTTTCCATACTTTTCTCCCAATATTAAGATATGCAGTACATGCACCAGCTGTAGGTTGTATCATAGAGCTGTTTTTCATAAGCGGTGTTATGTAAATATTTAAAGGGAGAGTTGTGCTGTTTAACTTGGGCATTAATTTTGGTGGCTTGACTCTAGTATGGAGTAGGCAGAGGTAATTATGCTTCTTCAGAAAACAGTTCAGAAAAACAAAATTACTTGCCTGTCCTCATTTTGTTTCAGAGATGCCTACAGTAGATATCTGCAGCTACAGTATTCCAGAGTAAGTGAGGATCCTTAGTGCAAAGAATTTAGTTGGAATAAGCCACAGATACAAGTTCTGTATATATTGAGAAACTTAAGGAGTGACAGAGAGGCTAGGCTGTACTTTGGATCCTGTAAAATAGGACAATGATGACTCTGAACTCAATGGGATATCTGCAGATAAGGAGAAACAATGATGATGTGTGTACTATATGGAAGAAGAGTAATATGGGGAGCAGCAAATACTGTCATGGAAAGTCCTCAAGCTGCACAGAGAGCTGTTCATAGTTAGCTGCTGATCCAAAACCACAAAAATAAGTATTTGAGGTACTGTGTTATTCTTAAGTGTCTAGGGTACTGTAGACTTAAGATAGGGAAAACAAAACACATGGAATTCAGTATAGCAGCATATTTACACCAGGGGAGGAAATGGTTTCATGAAGTTTCCCAAAAGAAGTTTGTTAATCTCTGCTAAATAATAGCTTCCTATTTTAAGCTTCTATTAACTTGAGTTGCAAAGAAACTTTGTTTCTATTGTTAGTCATGTTACTGATGAGAGGATGAACAGCTGACCTTTTTAAAAGAGCAGAATCACTGTAGTCTGGGACAATACACTGAATAAGGTGCTTAAATTCTTTAACGTAATATGTCTTAATATCACTTTTGTTTCTGAAGCTACTGATACAACATAGTAGTACAAGACATTAGCCAGTGACTGAAATTTTCACTTGGAGGATATTTGAATAACCAAAATAATCAGTGCCCACATGCCTTTCTACAGAGGCGTTTTTCTAGCTGTGGCCTAACTTCAGGTCCAAGGGGTTAAATGTATTCCTAACACTTAATTTACTGCAACAACTGATTCAACCAAGGAAAAATGTGTAGGTGCCAAGGAAACTCTCACAAGTTGAATATGCTACTAGCCTCTGGGAATTTCATCCTGATACACATGGTATGTATTAGGGGCTCTTGTGGGAAAATTGCATTTTATAGAATGTGAAGGAAAAACCAGCATAATTCATAAGATGATCAGAATACAAATGCTTTGTTAAAGGAATTTTTACTGTAAGCAAAGAGCAGACATGCAGAGGATCAAATTCAGTGGGAACAGATAAATTAAAATTTAGGTTATACTACAAACAATGCATAAGTGGATCTTGACCAGCATGGCTGACTAGAAGAAACATGTAAGCCTTACTGCTTTCCTCAAGGAGGAAAAGGCTTTTTTCTCGTGTTTACATATCCCCATGAAAGCCAGCCAGTTTCAGCCAAACTTGACAAAAGAGACAGGAGTCTCAAGGATGTTAAGTTTCTATATTTTATGAAAATTGGTAGCTTGTGGGGTGGAGGACAGACCGAAATTAGTGCCACCAGTGAAGGACAGGGAACACAGAGGCTGATACTGTCCTTTTCCACTGGCCCTTTTCCTGCCCCATCAGCCTGGATACACATAGGCAGTTGTTCATTCTTGCTCAGAAATGTGAGAGGCTGACTGGTTATCCTGCCAGGCAAGAAGCTGGAAGACACCCCTGGAGAGGAGCCTTGGGAACAGCTGAAGATGCCCAAGGCATGTAGGCCACACGCCCGTACAAGATCTGGACGAAGTAACTCTGCTGCTTTGAGAACTACTTGTTGCAGTTACTCAAAGCAGAGACCTTCGTTCTTCGCGTAGGGCATTTAAGCTTTAATGGCTTTGTTTCTTTTTTTTTCTTTTGTCCTCCTCTTGTGGAGCCACAGTCTGACAATGCAATAGAAGAAACAGTACTACAGATCTGTTATCTTGTGTGAAACTTTTGAGGCTAAGACACTGTAGCTTTTTTCTATAACTTCCAAAAAATCATGCTGTTTTCTTGTAATGTTCGTTTTCTCAGCATGGGCCTCAGCAGATCTAGGGAAGGATGAACAGACTATGGTTTCTCTGTAGTCCTTTTCCAAACCCCCTCAGAGGCAGGAGAGTAAATTTTGAATCCTGTTCTTCTGAATTTCTGCCCTCGAGGTGGTGAGAAGGAATGGGGAACAAAAGTGCGAGCAGAGTTGATCTATCTGCTTTCTGATGAAGTCAGTTAACTGCTGCTGGGAGTAAGAGGATAAATGAACCCCTTTTATAGAGAATACCAACTTGAACATGTGTCACATGTTCAAAATATGTCAATATTAGTAACATCCAGAGGGAAGCAAACAAAGCAAGAGCTTCTGTAGAGGTAAGAACAATCACAGTCAAAGACAGAGGATGAGGGAGGTAGAAAGAATTGTTGGTAACTCCATATCCACATGTTGCTCACAAGTGAAAAACCATCTAGAAGAATTACAGCCAAAAACCTCTGGATTCATTTAATTTGGTAACAGGTTCCCAGTCATAACCCTTAATCTGAATTATTTCCCAGTAATTTGATGGGCGCCAAACTATAACTGGCTCCACCATTTTTCTTTTATAGTATTCTCATTTAAAAGTGTGGTGAAAAAGATCCTTCTTTGTGCCTCCTGGAAGCAGACAACATGAATGACCTGTCTTAGTTCAAAGCATTAAAGTTAAAAATAAAGGGTTTGTTTAGAAATCTGTAATAAGTGACTCCTGTCTTCTTCAGTTATTAAATGAAATTGTTTCCAGGGGAGGAAGTGGGATATTAGCAAAGCTTTTACACTATATTCCCAAAGAACAGTGGTGTTAGTCACTACCTCTGTTCTAGGAAAGACAGCCAGAATCGAGTTCATGCTGTGTCCCCTGAACTCCCAGCCACAAAGTGAGGGACCAAGAATGTTAAAGACAATGTATGTATAAAACAATTGTTTCAAGGATTTTGGGAGACCTTGGAAGAAGATAGGAGAGACAAACCAAAGGTCGTTTAGCTTCAGACTGGGGATCTTAATGCAGGTTTACTGTCCTGGATGAGTTGGATGGATTGACTTGCAAGTCCAGACATCACATTTCCCACACAATTGTGTATGCTTTCAAAGGATAAAATGTATTGGTAGCTGTGAAGAAGTGTTTGGTGTGGAATGGTGAAGGTTATCTGAACACCTAGAAGGGTCATAGCGGTATTTTTTGGGCTGTTTCTTCAAGAAGCAGCAGTGGTGTAGGCAGCAGTATGGATTCTTGTACCTCCTCCTATACTTTTCTCGGAGGAGAGTTGGTTGAGATGTGAGAAAAGACAAGAGCAGAAAGCATTTGGTACAGGTCAATATATGCGTGTAAGGTTGTTTTTTTCCTGTGGGTCCGTGGAGATTATTGATTTAATTCACTGTGTTGAAGCCATACCCCAAAGTCTCTGCCAAATGCTTGGTTCACTGGCAGACAAAGCTTGGGGGTTTCCTGGAAAACTCTGTACTGTAGAAGCAGTCATAAGGATACAAAGGTGAAAACTGCATAATTCAATAGTTACGGTATTTGCATTAACATAACAAAGGAGATCTATCACTTTAACTTAGCAAGTGTATGTATTTTCTCCAAGTAAGGAATAGGCTTGAATGTAAACACTTTCACAAGCTGTTTTTTGTAGGTTCACAGGCAAAATGAAGATGTTAAATACAGAAATATATTGGGCTTGGGGTATTGCTCAACAGAAATATCAAGGGATTTTATGCTGAATAGCATCTTATTTAAAACACCCTCCCTAACCACATTGCTGGTGTAAACAGGTTGCTAATGAAATAGCAAATGTTGCTATATAGAGAGGCATTATTAGCAGAAGAAATAACTTTAAAAGGATGTGAACTTTAAGGGGGGGGGGGGGGGAGTGAAAGTAACAAAAGAAGGTTTACCTTGGATTAATATGAGCTAATACCTAAACTCATAGTGGCAAGATTTAATTGTAGGGAAATGCCTAGAAAATAGATCCGGTAAGGAGTGAGGCAGGCCGAGAAGCTCATAGTGAACAGCAAATATATTGGTTTGTGTTGGATATATGTAGAAACAGAAGCAGCTTCTGCAGTATCTTTAGGAAGAGGCACCGCAGAATACAGTGAGAAGAGAAAAGTCACTCCAGCCTTCCTGCAAGGGGATGTGGACAGTTCCTTCTCCTTCAGGGCTCTGCAGTGGGAGATCTTGCTCTTCCACAAGTTTCCTGCCATGGAGTTGCCTCATGGAGAGGGACCACATCTTTAAAAGTTTGGTCTGAGACTGTTATTAAAATGAAAGTTTCCCTTGCAGAATATGATGCTTTTAAAGGACTCATCTAGTGAGACTGGTTGCATTACTCTGAATATGTTCAGGTAATCTGTAACGTGGAGTTTTCTGTTATTGTTACTTTTGCTTTCCTTTTGTAGCCAGAGATCCCTTGCTCAAGAAGGTTAGGGTTATTAGTCTTTTCCAAAACCAAACATACAGCTTTATGGTATATGTTTGTTTCCAGCGTGAAAATTGAGGCTAGGTAACAAGAATCCGTTTGATAGCCCCATACAAGCTACTATGAAGAAATTTAACTCTATCCCAGCCAAAACCAGTACTGCCCAAAACTTTCCCAGCCAAAACCAGTCTCTGTTGTACAGAGGCTGTGGAGGAGAATGCTTTCACTGCCACTGCCTGTTCAAGTCTGTAAGTCCATTCTGGGATGTCCTAAGTCTGAAAGGCAGTGTGTTTAGTGCCACAGACAACTAGCTTTGCGGGACTACTGCTGTGAAGCATCTTACAAAGATGGGACTAAAATTAAAAAGATGCTCAAGCTGATAAAATACTGCTTTCTGAAAGTGGCGTAATTCTAGTGGCATTAAATTATCTTTGTCATAGTCTTGCACTTTTATTTATGTTTCCTATGGCTACTGTATGTATTTGGGGGGGCTTTACTATGTCTCTGAAAGTAATTACAGATTTGAAATACTCAAGTGCTCTGTGTTTATGCTCAGATTTGGTAAATAGAATTTAAATGGATTAGGTGGTTTAAAGGATTGACAGTTGCAAGGCAATATTTACCAGCACTTACTGCTCAGTGTCCTCTTAAGGTAACTGCTGTGTTCTGAAGTCACAGTAATTGGTACTTATTATTGGGAAGTGTTGTAGGAATCTTTTGGTAAGAGAGAGTTCAGGCTAAAACTCTAGATTAGAACAGATTCTCATCTGTTGCTGTAAGGCTTCGGCTAGGGCACTGTGAAGGGGCATGCATATTTGGGGCCGTCTTAAATGGCTAGTTTTTGCATGCATGTTGAAGCTGTGTCAGTGGCATTTATGAGCGCATGATCGGACATCCTAATTATGTTATCTGAATAAAGTGTGTCACAGATTTATTTTAACTCTTGGTGGTGTTGCAGTTCTTGCTTTTTAACACTCCTTTGAGGTTTCTCAGCTTTTCCAGATCTTCTGTTCTGTTTTTTTAAGGGATAGCGAGAAGATAAAACCTCAAGAGTGTTGCGGCAATTCAATTACCCAGAGTAATTATGTTACACTGCAGAAGAGCAGATATATAATTAACTGAAACAGCCAATCATGTAGTTTACTGGATTCATATTGAGGTTGCCTTGACCTTTTATGTTCATAAGTAGGTTATAGTACTAAGTGATAGGTACTTAAAATGGAATTACAGTTTAAATGGTGTCTTTTTAAAATTCATATTGTATGTTTCTCTCTACATTGATTTCCTTTTGTTATTACCTTGTTAAGTGTAGAAAGTTAAGTCACCTGGTTTTCTTCATTATGCTCAGTTGGAACTTAACCTAATTTTCTTTTATTAAGATGTTTTCTTCCTAGTAGGCTACCTGTCTTGCATCCAGTCATTACTAAATACTGTGAACAGCACTCCTATATTGAAAAATGTCTCATTAAGAATCATGAAAGTTGAAACAGTCTGCCTGTTTAATAAATAAGATGAAGGATGCTGTCTGGTTTGAGTGTTCTGTATGCATTCAGTTTCATGGATTTTTTTTTTTTTTTCCCCCTGCAATACATTATGTCTATCTATGTGCTACTTCTCTAGCCCACCCTGATATTTTTCTTGGTTCTGAAATCTTCAAGTAAATTGGCTGTGCCATCATGAGGTTGCGTTCAAGTTTTAGATTTGTTTTTAGATTGATACTGCCATGTATGTTCTGTATTATGGGGCAGTTCTCTTCCTCTGTGTACCTCATTTCTCTGCCTGTAAAGTGGACATCTCTATTATCCTTCACTCTTGTCTCTGGTGTCTTAAATATTTAAGCTTGCTCTATTTGTGGGAAAGCTTAAGTGTATCTGGTGCTCGTGATTGTTCTTGAAAGAAAAATTGAATTAAATAGGGCACTCTTTGCTCAGAGTGTTACTTTCTGTCTGTCTGTCCTTACTTTTGCTCTTAACTAAAGCAAAATGTTTCCTGCAAGGAAAAGATGCTGTTAATTTCTCCTTTCCCCAAAGTCTGCCCTGGAGCTGAAGGTGGTTTGATCTTTTGTGCTGTCGTGAGAGGAATGTAAACAGTTGGGAAGAATCAAGAATGTTCAGTTTCTACTCTTATGGTGGACCACAATACAGCTTAATTGTTTTTTATCATGCTGTCTTTTGTGTACATAAGTAAATACTCTTCATAAAGTAAATTCAGGACATTTTGGAAGGTAGTAGCGAGTTCTAACAATAGGGGGTTTGCTGTGTATGTTTTCAATATCTGTCCTTTCATTGCTTCTATGAGTCCTCCTTTTAATTACGTTAACTAGGTTTTGCTTGGAGGACTCTTACAAGTGAATCATTATTAAGTAGCAGAGATCTGAGTGTGTGTCTCATACCTCAAAACATGCAGAAAGCCTATTTATCTGTTCCTACAGGTGACAACTGCATGACTGATTTGTTCTGTCTCCTTCAGCATTTCCTGTAATCTCAGTCTGTCTAAATGGCACTGCATATTGACATGCGGTATCCTGGCAAACAGCCACGGAAGTATTTTTGGTTTTTGAAGTATGTGGCTGAAGTTTTGCTACGGACAGCAATCTATTCCTGAAGATGGAGGTCAAAGCTGGGTGCTGGAACAACAGCCTTCTCCTCACCCTGCTCCACCTCATGGTTCTCTGAACATTTTGGCTGTAGGGCTCGTACTGGTGTGTGTTACTGCCTTTGCTTCAGGTTTTTGTACTACTGAATACTGAAAGTCTTCACAGCTTCAATTTTATTGTTGTTAGTGTTTTCCTTGTAGTATATTGGATTATGTGTATGGGGAGGGTTCTTTGGTGCTCACTCAGCATGAGGCCACGGATGGGCAAGTTTCTGATACTATGACCTTGTTACTGAAGAAAATGGGATTTTTTTTGTTGTGTTCATTTGTCTCAGGTGACAGAGTGATTAGAAGTAGCCCTTAATATGGCTGGCGGCAGGGAAGCAATGGAGAGTGCATGAGTGCTTCTGGGTGCCGTGAAGCAAGGAGGTGTGCTTGGGTGCAGGCCCAGGCCAGGCAGAGGCTGTGTGTTTCTTCTGAGGCAGGAGAGGATGTGGGGTGGCAGAGGTTCAACCCTTGCTTGCTATGAGCTATGCCTTAGATGAGAAGTACTAGGGCGTATGCAGGTTTACAGCTGTTGTGATTTAAGCCTAGCCGCCAACCAAGCACCACACAGCTGCTCACTCACTGCCCCAACCCCCGGTGGGATGGGGGAGAGAATTGGAATGGTAAAAGTAAGAAAACTCATGGATTGAGATAAGAACAATTTAATAATTGAAATAAAGTAAAATAGTAGTAGTAGTTGTAATAATAATAATATACAAAGCAAGTGGTGCACAATGCAGTTGCTCACCACCTGCTGACCGATGCCCAGCCCATCCCCAAGCAGTGGTCCCCCCCTGTCCCAGCCAACTCGCCCCAGCTTATACACTGAGGATGATGTCCTATGGTATGGAATAGCGCTTTGGCCAGTCTGGGTCAGCTGTCCTGGCTGTGCCCTCTCCCAGCTTCTTGTGCACCTGGGCAGAGCATGGGAAGCTGAAAAGTCCTTGACTGGTGTAAACACTACTTAGCAACAACAACATTGTTCTCATACTAAATCCAAACCACAGCTGGGATAGAGTTAATTTTCTTCCTAATAGCTGGTATAGTGATGTGTTTTGGATTTAGTATTTATTTTATCCCAGCTGAAAACAGGACAACAGTAGGTACAAAGTGCTCCCTGAAGGGGTTGGGTAGGGCAGAGCAGCATCTGCACGGGGGAACCCCCTTCCAGTGTCTGCACCCCCAAACCCATAGCCCACAGCTTGTGATGCTGTTTGGCCAACTTCTGGCTTTTCTGCTATTGTGCATTCCATCTTCCTCTTCTGTTTGCCCCAAATAAGGAAATGTGCTTTTTAGTCACAAGTTGTAGCTTCCTTACCATTCATATGAAGAGGTAGAGGTCTTAAATTGATAACTGCACTTAGGAGTTGCCATCCTTGGGTCTAGGTGCTCGCTGATGGCTGCCATCCCTTACAAGTCTCCAAAAGTGCCCAAAGGCTCCTGTGTAACCTACCTGCAGCGGAGCTGTGGTAAATGGCAGCTGAACACCATGTTAAAAGAAGAACAAAAAAGGGGAGAAGGGAGGCATTTTAGGAGGCAATTTTCCTGGTATGTTGTCTAGCTTGGGAGTTCTAGCTCGCGTTGAAAGGCAATTTTAAAGAAAGACAAAGACAAGCAGATGCTGTAAAAATGATGCAGTCAAACTTGTGCCTGCTCTATGGCCCTGTTTCATGCTTACCTGTTTGAAGTGAAATTAATAGGAACATCCTGAATTTAAAAAACAAATGTCACCTGTCTTTGATATAGCATGATATTTTTAAAACACCTGATTGGTGGAAAGACTTGTCCTTCTGAAAACATACATAAAAATGAGTGGGGAAGGTTGCTTAGAGTTTTACTCTGATTTGGCTACATTTCTGTAAGTGCTTCCTTTTCTCTTTTTGTTTCTTAATTTAACAGTGGATTGCATGCACGCTGTACTTAGGGGTGTTGTTTCTTCAAACCTATGAAGATCAGACTGGGAATGAAATCAAAGATGTATCTATTCATACAATTGCCTGGGGCAATTGCTAGTTTAAAACAAAGAAAAGAACAAAAACAACCAACAAATTCAAAATAAGAAAGCTAAGGAATCCCCAGAATTAAACATGCCAGATTTTGAAAACCCTTCTTGTGCAGTTAATTATTATCAATAAAGTCTTCTATGGGAAGTAATGTTTTGGATAAATTATATCCAAGCAAGGAAGTCTGCTTTGATACAGAAAAGTTGTGAGCATGACTGGTTTGAAAGCACCTGATGTGCTAGTCTGAAATGCTGATTTCCATTTTGACTAATTTAATGTCCTCTAGGCAATGTGTATTCTAATTCCAGAAAGAATTATAAATTAGTGTTAACTGGGGGATTTTTGTTAGGTGAAGCGAATTATTGTCAGGCATACATAACTTTGCAAATTTGAATTGCTTTACTTCACTCAATGTAAATCATTACATTCCCTTCATCAAAACTGAAGAAAAGCATGAAGTTTTCTGTTCCTCTGCAGTCTTTTTGAGTCATGACCACTAATGAAACAATGGTGGTGTAAGATTACTTGTTTCCTGCATCTCTGGCTGGTGTCATGCACGTTAGTTTTTGTTCAAGATGTTTAGACTGAATTATTTGTGTTTTCTGTTTTTCAAGCTGTTATTTAATCAAATATAATACATGGAGAAAACATGTGCCAGAGGAATACCAAGAGAAGAGAAATACATTGCTATGAGCAAAGGAAAAGATTAGAGTTGAAGTGATCAAGAGTTCAGATTCAGAAGGTCAAGTGATGAATTGCAAAAGGTGTTCCAAAGTCCATATTTTCTTTGGCTGGTTAGGCTTTGTCTGAATGTGTACTTATATTGTTGAGTAGTTTAGAAGTCCAATTGGATTGATATGAGTGAGAACACAGAGTTCAGTACAAACTAGTATCTCATTAATTCAGTGTTTCCTTATGTTAATTTCAGTTTAAATCTGGCAAGGAATAATGCTGTGTTTAAATTGAGAAGAATTTTCATGTTTTGCTCAGCCCTAGGTTATTTAAACTTCAGAATTGCAACTTCCCTGATTTAATGCAACCATAATAAAGCAAACAAGGCCTGACTTGCTTTGAGGGACCAAAATCTGATCTAGAAAATCTGTCAAGGGCAATTTTAATTGTCATTTTAGCATGTAACGTCCAAGCAACCGCCTCTCATTCGGCCATTTTCTTATTTCAAATTGATGCATCATTTAATGAGATAAATCAAAGAGCTGTTGAAGAAATACAGGGAGGCATGAGTTTTCTCCTGGAAATATTTTAAATGCCTGCCACATTGGATTGTGGACTTCGACTAGGACATTGCTTAAGTCCACACTTCATGGAGTTTGCTCTTCAAACATACCATCAAACCTCAGAGATACTCAGCAGTTGTTTAAGGCTGGTACAGTGTGACTGAATTCCTGTTCAATCAACTTGAAGGTGGAATGACAACCAAAATTCAAATAATTTTTATTGGGAGGATTGATATAGTAAAGTAAGATCATTCAGTGGTGAAAATTTAAGAAATAACAAACCTTCAATATCTTGGTAATGAACGCTAACAAGAGGAGATGAGATGAAAAACAGTGTTTTAAGGAATGAGGTACAAAAAACAACCAGAGACAATGGACTTTTTAAAAAGTCCATTAAGTGCCACCTCTTAAACTTTTGAGGGTTAACTCAAATGTTTTTATTGATATAGCTCATTTGTCTGTACGTGGCATTAACACACTATACAGTCATACAAAATCTATTATGCAGCTTTAGTACCCTTTAGTTTTCAGCTTTGCAGATACATTTTTCCACAGGATAACCTTGTAATGACACTTTTGTCACTTTGAAACACTTCTGAAACACTTCTCTGTTTTGTTGACATATTCTTTGAAGTTCTTTTAAATTAGAAGTATGGCATAATTCTTCACAAAACCAAACTTATCTTTGCCAGTGATTCTAAAAATATTTTTCATGTAATAATGCTGTCTAAACACTGAAGCAAAAGTTTGGGATATTTGGTAGCAAAAATGAATATTAGCGCTTTGCATATGTTAAGGTCTATCAGGAAGCACTTCACTTTTTCCAGATCTGCAGAACTAAAACAGTCAAGAGCCCCAAAAATGTTCCTCCAGAACTATCAACAAAGTCATTTACTTAAAACCCAATGCTTGCAACTCAACAGTGGAATTACAAAGATGTCACTGATAGGAGAACTGGAAACAGTGCTGTATGTTTCTTCTCTCAGACAACTACAGGTTACATTTTACAGACAGATTGTTTTATTTGTTTATATGTTATAGAATAAAAATATTGCTAATGTTTCAGGCAATAGCTTTCTGATTTGTTTTGTTTTTTTAAAAAAGACCAGTTTTTTTTCCCTGACATTTTTAGAAGAGCAGAGTTGAAATGAATGGCTTTATGGCTAAGAAAGCAGTTTGCTTTCTTAGACAAAACCCTAGCCATGATCTATCAAATGAGTGTTTGGACAGTGTGGTCACATTATTTTTGTTATTGTTTTACAGATGACCAGCAGATTAGTAGTGCATTTGCAGTCTCATGAATGTAGCCTTTTTTAAGGTGAGGATTTTTTAAAACTAATTGTTCATTTCATGCTGGAATTAGCCTAGAAGAAAACCAATTATTCAGGATTAGACCATGTACCACTTTGAAGATTTTCTGCTTTTGTGGCCCAATCTATATTTCTTCCCTCTCCCTTTTCCATTCTATGTACAAAGGAGGGTTTGTCAGCTACATAGTATGTAGGGTTGCAGAGTTTGAGAAGAAATAGATTTTTGGATGGCTTTCAGGAATTAATATCTTGTACCTCTCTTAGGCAGAAAAACAAAGCTGTAGGTGTGCTATAGCAGTCAGAAACAGCATTGCAATTTTAATTTTTTCTGTTTGAAGAAAATCTTAGTTTTCTATGCCCCTTCTTTATAATTCACTCATCATTAGCCTCACGTGGCTACCTGTTCTCCTTTTTTCTTCTCTCAAAATGCCAAACTGCTGCATAGTGTAATTGTTGGTTGTTACCTGCATGCCATCATATACAACATCTGCATTACCTGCATGCAACCACAGCTCTTAAGCTGTGTTTATGCCTGAGCATACATTTATATCACATTCATTGTAAATGTGTTTGCATACAGACTTCAAGTCTCTGGACTTCAGGGTATTTTTGGTTGTAGAGCTTTGTATTGGTCCGTTACACAAGTAATGCTAAGTGAAAGCCAGAAAAAGCGGACACATTCATGTAAAGGCACTGTGTAAATAATTGTTCCAGCCTTAGTGCTATCCTTCTATAGTTTTAAGTTTATATCATATTAATACATCAATGTTTTGCTTAAATTAGGATCTTTATTGTATTTTCCCATTTGCTAATGAATGGTATTAATAAAATGTGTTTGAAGAGGTATTTTTCTTTTTCTTCTCTTACTCCCACTCTCCAATTGCTAAAATAACTACGAAATGTAGACTAGCATTCATGATCTTACATGCAGCTGCTCTGAACAGCATCAGGAAGACTACCAGGTAGACCATAGAAGCAAAATCTGTTTTCTAGTATATTTAATATGAAGAAAGAAACATTCCAATTAATATTGAAATACTTTTGTAAGAAGCAGCTTCCTGCTGACCCAAGTTAAAATATACTGCAGCCTGTCTGCAGGCTTCAAAGGGCAATAAAGATACATAATGGGTATTGTTCCTCCAAGTGCAAAATGCTAATGCAACAGGTAAATAATGAGGATGTGCTAAGTCCATTGAATTACTGTCTTGCTCTTAGATACTAGTTAATATTATTTAAAATACAAACACTGTATTCATTGTGAACAGTAACCGAATTATGCTACTTTCATGGATATGTGCCCTAATCTCCTATCTCAGTTTCTTAGTTTTAAATACTTACTTTCATCTTCTGTGAAGAAATGTTCTCTGTTAACTTGGCTTTTGCTGGAGGGTGCTGATGCAGTCCAGGAGCTGTTCTAGCCATTCATAAATCTGCTCGCTTTTGCTATTGTAACTACTTAGGGGTTTCTTTTTAATTGTCATATAAAAAGTCAGCTAGATTTATGATGACTAGTCATATAATGATGAATGATGAAGACAGGAGCAGATTTTGTTCTTTGCTACTGAATTTTCACAGAAGTTCTACCAGACGGCATTACACACAGAGATCCTTAGCTCTTGTCTCTTAATGCAATGGAAAGATTCGTACTGAGTCTGAGCATTAGGCAGCAGCCAGTTTTTCTGGTTCTAAGCATTCCCAGATGGGGAGACTTAGCTTCTCAAGGCTGATGCAAGCACAGATTTTATGTGACACTGTTCTTTATAAGAGAAATGTTCTGATATTTTTCTAGGTACTATATGTGCTTCATAGAATGAAAAGCCTTACAAATAAAAAGTTATATTTGTTTGATTATTAATGAAGCAAAATAACTACAAAGAACTGAGAGGTGTGATGGAAAAATTCTTAGCCTTGGCTTGCAGTTCAACAGAAAAAGTTTGACACAAGTATGGAATCACTGGAATACAGAGTAATTTTGATAGCTCTGAAAATACTTGTTCCCAGTTTGATCTTTGCATAGTATAATGAAGTTAAAATAGATATTTATTTGACTTTCTCAAGTGTCTGTCTAGGAGTTAAGAAAAAATATTCTCTATGCAAAGTCTTTTTATTGAGCAGGGTGAAGTATAAGACAGAAATTACTTCAAATCCTACAATTGTGGGACCTGTTTTCCTCAGTAAAAGAGAAAATCCCAAGGGCTGTATTTTTATACAAATATGAAGATGCATTAAAGCATAATTAATAGGAATTTTATGACTTTTAAAATAGTAACGGTATCTACAGGACACATTGAAGTTTATAGTAAAGAGTTTTTAATGTTATATCTAATGTCCTTTCCACAAAAAATAATTGTCTGGTTTGCTATGTTATTATCCAGAAAACCTTAGCGGCAGTTCAGTTGTTAAGGATCTTTCCTGTTCAAGGGTTTTTCATTTGCTTCAGTGGCATTCTTTTCTAAGGAAGACTTCTAGACCAGGTACTTTCTGGAAGTCCTTTACTGTGATCCATTGATACCTGAGACATATAGGGCTTTTTTAACAGTCTTTTCAAAAGGTGAAATGTAGTGTAGGAAAAACTTTAGTTTAAAAATACTCTTTTTTTTTTTTTTTTCTTCTCCCGCCTCCCCCCCCCCTTCATTCCGGCCTTATCTGGAGGAAAGCTGAGGGAGCAAAGAGAAGGAATGGGAGGCATGAACTGTGAATGGTCCTAGACATCTCCAGTAACTTCCATATGTCTCATTAAGGATTGTTGCTTGTGTGTGGAGTGCAGAATAGAGATAAATAGCTTTCTGTGTCCTTGAGTCAAGAGGAGGGGCTTCTGCACCATCTATGATTTGTACTGAAGTTAGAAAGCTTGGAGGTGCCTGAGAATCTTTTGATGTCTGTGTATGGTGGGGCAGTCGAGAAGTGCTCTTCCCGCTGGAAGTCCTGGAGGGGGTGGGAAAAGATGGTTTAATACATCATTTGAAGGTCTGGTGGATGATTTGCTGCCAGCCAGTATAGCTTCAGAATCTGGTATGCGAGGTGTAGCTTTTAAATCCTTTCCCTGCTTCTTCCATTTCAGCAAAGCTGAAAAATAAGTTGTGTGAGTTTCAACAGTATAACTTTACACAAGAGGGAACTTCAAAGTCAAGGTAGCCCTTGCCTATCTTCTGGTGGTACATATTGCTTTCTCCTTTACAGTTAATGAGTGAAGATGCATTTTTTTTTCCTATCTGCAGCATGCATAAGTTAAATGGGCTTGCATAGCATTATGAAATAGTGAGGATACCTTAGGTCCCCTTTCTAATCTCAAACAGTTTATTTTAAAACACTCAGTGATTGTACTTTCAAAAGTCAGTGGGTATTTTATATATGCTGCAGATAAAAATCAAAATTAGGAATTTGTGTATTCACGTTCTCAATTATTTCTAGTACCTGCAAACAGATAGTATATGTGCACTGAGAATTAGTATAAGAAACCATTACACAACAGAATAACACCTTTAAAGTTATCTAAATTATTGGCAGCATTGTAAATGTGAAACTGCAAGTTGCTCTACTTGCATCAGAGGATGTAGGAAGCTCACTGCTGTATTTCAGAAACTCAAAATTGTGTGTTCAAGGCTTACTGCTGTCTTCAAGTGCTAAGAGGAAGAGTTAGGAGGGCATATGTGGCCTTTTAACTGTGTAAAACAAACCAACCAACAAAAAGCGCCCCTGGCATCCCCCCCCCCCCCACCTTGTCTTTATTAGTCTGTTTTTGTTTGAAGTGATAAGAAATTTGATTGTGAGTGAGTGGGTGTTTACTACTCTCTCTGCTGGTCTTTCAGCAATGTTTAAAGGCTGCTGCTGATTTAAGTACTCCAATAAGAACTGGATTTGGAAAACCTTGTTGGGCATGACAGAGGTTTTTCCCCTTCCCTGCCCTCCTGTCTTGTGTATCAGTTTGATCTCAATTGATGAAGAAGCTGTCCAATAGTCAGGGAGTAGGCATTATATACAGAAATTGTCACTCCAAAACTTAGTTAGGGTTCACTTCATTTCAGGGGTTATAAGCTGTGTCTTGCTATCGTATCCAGCCAGTAGAAGTGGTGGGAATCTGGGCATTCAGTAAGTGTGGCAGGGAACTTAGTGTGATTGTAAATGCAGTGCTGAAAGCTCAGTCTTAGTTCTCTCTTAGTGCCCTTTGTGCTTTCACTTCAGAGTTGTGTCTGTCTCATGAAATACTTGTGAGCATAAGGTGTTAAGCAAATGGGAACTCCGTAGTCCTAGCGTAGGAGGTACCGTTTAATCCACGCTCAATTTATAATTTTTGCTAGCTTGTGTTTGAACTTGCCTAGCAATTTGTTGGTATTAATTGCTGAGGTGTGCCTGAAGGTAGGGCATAATGGACCCATTCTCTTCCTGCCTCTTTTTGTATAGAGTCCAAGTACTGGAGCCTACCAGCTGGGAAGGTGAGCTACTGAGGAGCAGAGTCAAAGAGCCTTTATATAAATCACAGCTGAATAGTTAAAGCTGACTTCTGACTGCAGGAGGGATTTGGTACCACAATCTGCCTTCCTCTGAAAGTGAATGCCACCCCTTTGGTGTGAGACTTTTTTTAATGAAGATGGTGATGAAGAGAGGGAAGAATTGGTCAAAGGGTGACTGATATGAGCAAATTATAGACAAGAATCTATAAAATATCAGTCCAGAAAAGTTACAATTAAAGCAGTTCTCTATCAGAAGGCTTCACTTCCTCCAAGCCCCCACTTGGTGTATCCTGCAGGGTGCACAAAATATATGTGAATTATTGCAATCATTATTCTGCATGATCCTCATGTTGTTGTGTCAGTATCTGCCTAAAAGGAACTTCTGCCTTTCCTTACTCATTCTGGCTACGTTTTTAGTAAAGGAAAAATCTATTCACAATGCAGTGTTTAAGAGTTGGAGTGAGAAATGAATCTCATGTTAAAGCTTTTAAAAAAGATAGTTCTTACTAGAATTTTTTTGTTGTTATCTCCAAAGGCTTCAGTGTGGTCACCTTTACTAAAATGCATCATCGTGGCTTGATTTGCATCTGTTCCTTAGGTGTCAGTGAATGTCTGATGCAACATGTGGGAATGCATGCGTGAATACAACAAGAGAAACAGCAGTGCTTCACTTGTGGTGTAAAGAAGCAAAACATTTGGGTTAAATTATTTAAGCCACTTATGTGATCTGTAGAGAACACATATTCCCTGAAAAGCAGGGGACAGATACTCTACAACTCATAAATTCCTGTCGTGGCTTGCTGTGATCTTGGGTAACTCATTGTTGTGGTTTAACCCCCACCAGCAACTAAGCACCACACAGCCACTGGCTCATCCCCCCCCCCCCATCCCCCCCCTCCTCGCAGCGGGATGGGGGAGAGAATTGGAAGGGCAAAAGTGAGAAAACTCGTGGATTGACATAAGAACAGTTTAATAATTGAAATAAAATAATAACAATAATATATTGTAGTGAAAAACAAAACAACAAAGAGAGGAACAAAACCCAGGAACAACAAGTGATGCAACTGCTCACCATCCACCCACAGATGACAAGCTGGTCCTCAAGCAGTGGTCCCTGTCCCCCAGCCAATTCACCCCAGCTTATACACTGAGGATGATGTCCTATGGTATGGAATAGCGCTTTGGCCAGTCTGGGTCAGCTGTCCTGGCTGTGCCCTCTCCCAGCTTCTTGTGCACCTGGGCAGAGCATGGGAAGCTGAAAAGTCCTTGACTGGTGTAAACACTACTCAGCAACAACAACAACATCAGTGTGTTATCAACATTATTCTCACGCTAAATCCAAAACACAGCACTGTACCAGCTACTGGGAAGAAAATTAACTCTATCCCAACTGAAACCAGGATGCTTATGATGCTGGCATTATCAAAAGAATTTAGTTGTAGAGTGCATTGAATGAGAATTGAGCATTCGCATCTCTTATGTGTAGAATGAGTATAATGGACAATTTTACCAAAACAGATACTGAGATCTTATGGATGAGAAATCCTTGTTAATAAAAATTGTGTATTAGTACTGATAATGTTGTTACTGAGCTTTCATTAAAAGATGCACATTGGTATCTTGCAGTTGGTCTCTGGGAGGCAGGTTCTGTTTGAGGAGTATTTCAATAATTTTTATCAGCCGCGAGTTACTGCACTTGGATGTGTGGGAAGGCTGGTCAAAATAAATGGATCAGCATAGCCAATATGCTTCTGACTATTCCTGTTGTTTGTGAAGTGTTTGTAATACAGCTAGGATTGCAGCTGAGTGTCTAAATAGTCCTTTATCAAAGAAAGTTATGTGACAGTATACTGTAGGTGAGCACCTGAGGTATGTACAGTACTCGAAGTCAGTATCTGTGCAGTTGTACATGTGTGTACCTGTGTATTCTTCCCTTGCGTTATGGAAAAATGGCATTCCACCTATGACAACTACTTCTTGTCCTAGGGCCTGAGCCTTTTTGCTTTAGCTTCTACACCTTCCCCTCTGTCCCTTTAACAGCTTGTGTAGTTTTTAGTTTCCCATAAGTTCAAGCTCCTATGCAGTATTTGAACAGCTTTTGCTATAGTTAGAGCCCTGGATCTAAGTTCCCTTCTATGGCCTCAAACATACCAACATTACTACTTGTTACAGCAACGTTCATCCCAAAGTACAATGAAACATGATGAACAGAAGGGATAGACTTTGGCTATATAGTTCTGTTGCATAAACTCCTATTTTTATTTCAAAATTGCACCTACAGTTGTTTTAGGGGGCTGGTCTATCTGTGTTTAGCAAATGCATTTGCAAATACCTAAGATTAAAGCTTTCATTTATGGAAGAAGAGAAACAATCCTGCATTCCAACAAAGATACGATAACAGTATAGTATCATGAACTCTTTATCTTGCCTTACACAAGCAACAAAAAACCCAGCTTATTCTGTGGCCAGTGGATCTAAAGAAATGTGCATAGTTTCACTTTTCTCTTTACTTCTCTTCTCCTGGCCCTACAGTTCTCATGAGAAGAGACACTGTGTTATAGCTGGTTTGTAATTCTGCATACTGCTGGCTGCTTCTCCCCGCATCTCAGTGAATATGTTCTCTGGAACTGCCTTCTCAGTGCAGGCACTAATTTTTCAGGGCATCTGTAGGAATCTGTAGGGCCTTAATTGTTGTAGAGACTGTCCTGAGGTTGGACCACCTAGTCAAAAGATACAGGAGAAAGAGAGGAAGCGCATTGTGATCATACAAGCTGTTTCCATAGGGAAAAAACCTGACCAAAATAATTGTCTCCGTGACAGTGTTGTGTAAGAGGCTTCGTTTATCTGGTGCTTGAAATGCACGGGTAGGTGCCACTGCGAAGGAGAGGAGCAGTCATTGGGGAAATGCCTCTGTCCCTCTGGATAGGGAGGAAATTGTTTCTCTGTAGAAGGGTGGTGTTTTCTGCTTATCTACCTGCTCTAGTGTAGCTGCTTTTTTTAATGAGCTTTGAGAAGCATGTTAGGGTTTCCAGGTGCTTCCTTCTGCAAAATCATTCCTTCCTAGTTTCTGTTGTTGGTTTTGCTCTGTTGGATTACACTTGCATTTTGCTTTTGTTTCTCTCTTTTCCTTCTCCACTACATTTTTTCCCACCTCTCTTTTTATTTTTTTTCTCTCTACCTTTTCTGTGGTTTACGTAACTCTTGCCACCTCTCTCTTCTCCACTCAACAGACCTTGCTAGCATGGTTGCCTGTTGGCTCGGCTAAACCACACATGTCATTGCAGCCCTTCTTGCTGCTTGAAACAGTTCAACAAAACAAAAAGAGCTTATGCCAGTGGGTGCTGGTTCAGAGTGCACAAAGGTGCTGTTTCTACCAGTACATATAGTAGTGGCTTCCACAAGAAAAGTGAGGAAAATGTAATAGCTTTCATTTTAGTTGCTGTCTACATGTATGCAATATCATGGAGTTTTGCTCAGTCACTTGCTTTTTGGGGGGGGGGAAGGTTTAATTCGTGAGATTGTAGAATTTTCCTTCTATTAAAAGCCCATCTTTCAGTTTGGGAAGGCACCCAAAGTAGCTTCATTGTGATTAAGTGTTTTGTAACCCATCACCCAAGTTTCAACAAAGCCTGCAAGTGTAACAGACTTTGTTTTCAAAAGTGTAATGTGGAGCTTTTGACAAGGTACTATTCAGCATGGCTAACAGCTGTGTAAATCTGAAAGAAGAGAGATTTGAGGGAGGGAATGAAAAATATTTATGCTGACAGTGTTTTCTGCACCAATTAAGGTCTCAGGAAGAAGTTGATGTGATATTTATTTAAAAAGAAAAGTGATTTGTGACTTGTCATGTAATGGACCTTGAAATCTCTGTTACAGTTAATGTCTTATTACAATTTCTAAAGTTTCTATGTTTCCATCTGGATAAATATTTGCTGTATAGTCTTTCCCTGTTTTTATATAAGTGGATTTCAGTCTTCTGAACCCTGGGTGGCCATTCAAATAATACTGGGAAGGCTTTCTTCTCAAGCTGTCTTCTGAAGGCAGAGGAGGAGCAGGAAGGCTCCTCTACCTTTGAAAAAGTTGTCATACGTATTACTGTAACCTGTTACTGTGCTTGACTAAGACTATTATATTTATATTTTTCAAATGCTGGTAAGCCTTCTTAAGGCAAGACATGTCGATACAAGGTGAAATGGAGGTTCTAACACAAAATGCTCGGTTTCCAACTTAAAAGCTTTGCATGTCTGAAACCACCTCTGAGATTTGACCTATCATTTTAACACTTTTCTTCAAAATCTTTCAAGTCCCACTTTATAAGCTGTAGCTCCTCTTTTTTTCTGCCAAGAAAAACAAACTAAATTCTGTAGCTGCAAGAGGGCAGTGTTGCAGAAGAGTCTGGAAAAGAAATTATTCTTGCTACATTTTTGTCACCCTTTTCCCTTTCCATTGATTGCATGAAGTGAGCTGAGTAATGATAGCCAGCTACAGTAAGTGAGCAAGGACTTGGAATCTTCATCCTTGAAGTACCTGCGTGGGTTTGGTGCTAGCAGAGCAGGAGGAGAATGGCAAGGTAGTAGGAGAAAGTTCTGCTGTGATAATTTACTTGGGGATTAACAAAGCTTGCATGTCTTCAGAAAGCTGATGTACTGATCGTGCTATTGAGAATGTAGCAGTGGTTATATTCCTGGATGTGTCTAATGGGCCTTGTTGTGTTTTTGGGATGACAGAGGACCGTAAGTGCCCATCTGTGGTGCTTTGTTAAAAAGAATAATTTTGGTATTCAGGCCCTGCACAATTGATTGCAAGACACACTTTTTGTAAAGTATAGTTTCAGTTGCACCTGATACAGTGCAGTAAGCAGCCAGCAGGCAATTCTGAAAAGAGCAAATGATGATCCATCTGGGAGTCTGAATTTTCTTTCAGTTGGCAAGATAGAGCTTGAACAAATGTTTCTGAAGAAGTCAACCCTTTGTGTATGATTTGCATCATTCTAACAGTCTACAGTAGAGAAATGGTCGTTGTTCTATGATGTCATTGAGATGGTAGTGCATATGACATGAGTTGTCATACATATCAGTGCAGCATTTGGAAGCATCTTGAGTTGATGCTGCAGGAGATGCGTGGTTTCTCAGGCTCAGCCTACCTTTGCGCTTACGTATTACACAGGCATGAATTCTGTAATGAGGTTGTCATGCAGCCAAACAGGAGAAGGAAGAGGTGGCTTCTGTTCCAAGTTCTCTAACAACCTGCTTTTTGTTACTGGCTGGGGTTGGCAGCCTAGTGCCACTTTCTTCAGAGAGATCATGTTCAGTACTATGGGGATTTCATGTAACTAAAAGCCCTTGCACTAAGCTGAAAACTTGAAGAAAAAGATTGTATATTGAGTAATACTCACTGTCATGTTAAAAAGTCTGAATCCTATAGGGTAAATCTGGATACTGTTTTAACATAATGCAATAGTTAACCTTCCTGAGGTTCTCCACAATATACTGGAATGTTGTGTTGTGTCCCCCTTCCCCCCAGTAATACAGATTTCAATTTTATTAGTATTAGTTCTAATTTAATTAATTTATTTATTTTAAATTACATATATTAGAATTGGGATTTTATTAGTATTAGGTTATGAATACATGAATGGCAGTTCTTCTGTCCTCTACATGTTTAACTTTCTCAAGGTGAAATCCTATATATTTTCCATTCCCAGAACAAGTCTTGGCTGTAGTGCCTATGTAGCTGTTGTCAGTAATCAGTGGGTCCACCTGGTGTTGAAGTCCCTGGTGGTTCTGCTTTAGCTGTCTAAAAGGATTGAAAAAGAAAAAGGAAAAAAAAAAAAAAATTTGCTGTCCCTAAACCGTAGGTTTTATACAGGCAGGAATGATTTGCTTGCAAGATTGATGTTGAGTTGTGCACAGATATGTCTACTATGTGTGTGCAGTTTTGTAGTGGTGCTGCCACAGAACTATTGTCATAGATTATTTGCTCGTATGTTTTGCTTGTGCATTTAAAACAGTACTTTTTTGTGTTAAATACAGGTTTTTTCTCTTTGTTTCAGTGTGCAAGGATCCACCCTACAAAGTTGAAGAGTCTGGGTATGCTGGTTTCATTTTACCAATTGAGGTTTACTTCAAAAACAAGGTATGGAATCACTTACTTTTCATTAAAAAAAAAAAAATCATATGGAAGTCAGGGTTTTTTAAAGATTTGCAGTTCAATTCATAAACTCATTTAAAAATTAGGTTTAAAGCTATCTTTGTCGCTGCTGTTCCTCAATTCAAAGTCACTGTAACTTTTAGAACTGTGTAATTGTATTTAGTAGATAACTCTATGAAATTAGGATTACCTGATAAAATAAAGATGTTGAATGTAATTATTCAGAAGAGTTACTGTCCCTACTCAGAAGTGGACAGACTTTAAGTAATGCTTAAGGAAGTTCAAGAGCCACTTAAACTTTAAGAAAGGAAAGTGATCTTGATTATGTTGATTTCATGATGAACTCATTGTTCTATCTTAGTATTGCTGATTTTTTTTAATTTGTTCAGGTTTTGATCTTTCAGAACAGTCTTTTTTTAAATCCTTCATCCTCAGTCTGGAAAAACATTCTTTTAGACTGCACATGAACATTGATTCTACTCAATTCAGCATTACCAGGGGGCACAGTTTAAAAATAAACCCAGTGCTGTTCTACAAAGCTTGCATTATTGTGGTATCTCAAATTCTGAGTCAAAATAAATTCTGCACTTACTGTGGGTCTCTTAGATAACAAATGCAGAGATTTCCTTTAATGTACATAACAGGGTCTGTATTACTAACAACTTGTTCAGATAAAAGGAATTGGATTTGTGTGGAATTAAAGAGCAAAAAGCTTGCATGGTTTAATGTACAGTACCTTAACTGCAACATTTTAGGTTCCTGTTGTATGTCATGTGCCTCAGTGGAGCTATTATTATACTTCGCATGCACTTCTAAGATACCTGTGTGTTTATTTTATATTACCAAGATGTAGTTTAACATACTTATTTTAATCAAGTCAGTGTTACGTCTTTAATTTGTTGAATGCTTGGTGAAAAACTAAAACTGAAAGAAAACAGAAATGCATAGCCAAAGACTTTTGCTGGAACCCTGGTCACTTAAAATTTGTGTTAGAGTACAGCTTTGTTAGCTGTGTATGCCTTCAAGTAGGTACTCCAGTGTTCTTTTGTTTTTCACAGAAACCTCAGTCAAGGTGTGAGGTGTGGATAATTCTGCTCAGGCACTTTATAAGTTACAGGTTTCGAACAGGTAGTTCTGAAATGTTCCCTGTATCAATCTGTGAAGAGCAGGGCTTAGTCTACCCTGTTTGCTGTTGGAAAAGGAAACAGAACTGCCTCAGTGAGTTGACTGGCTTTTTTGGTATGCTTTTTAGCTCTGTCTCCGTTAGGGAAACAGTTTTGATTCATTCAGGAAATCTAATGAAAAGCAGCCCGTTCTCTTTCACTCCTCTGTTAAGAGCTCATCCCAAAACTGGGCAGACAAAGTCAGAAGACAGCGAGTCAATCATTGAAGCATCTCTACAGAAAGCTTCCTGCCCGACCATGTCTTTTTTTGTTTTCCACTCAGACTTTTGGCTGCCTTTGCTGACTGTGGAGACCTGCAAGTCTCAGGAGTTCTCCAGCAGGAGTTGTGGCTTAGACTGAGATCAAGAGGGCAGCAGTCATTACAACTCACCTCACCCTCAAGCAGCATGTGGAATTAGGAAGTTTGCTAACATCCTTCACCCCTATTTTGGTGTCATGGAATACAAGAAGCAGCAGTTGGACTGTGAGTCAGCTAGCTCTTCACACAACTGCAGCAGCATGCCCTTCCCTGGGGTCGGGACAATACAAAGGAAAAGTGGCACAAAAATTGAGCTGGCATTCCTGAGGCATATTACTGCTTTCTCCTGGCTCAGCTACTCTTCCTCCCCTAAGCCACTTCACAGTATTCCAGTACAGAAAAAGAGGAGATAGACAGAAGGAGGAAGAGGAGACAGACCATCATCACTTATGCAAGGTAGACAACTTTTCAATTTCTGGTTCAGAAAGTACCCTAATCAATAGAGAAGGCAGGGGTACAGGAAGCCACGTGGACCATGGAGGATTAAAGGGTCCCTGTTCCCAGAACTAAGCAGAAATTGGTAGAAAATCTAATAGGTGTTTCACCCTGACGGAAAATATTCCGAGCTTTAAAGAATTAAGGAAATGGCAAACAAACCCCCTTCCCGAATTTAGCAGCAGCAGCAGGCTATAATTGTTAGTGATTGAGACAAAGTCCTTGAAAAAATGCTTTCAGGTCAAAAGACTCCTACTCTGGAAAATGCAGTCCATTTAGGGTAAGGCTGATAAACTGCACTATATTCTGCCTTCACTGTTACACTGTTTTGAAATAATGGCAGTGGTACTGGGAGTCCTTTGTATAGTAAAAGTCTGCTTTGAAATCACTGGTTATGTTCATCTAACTTTCCACAGAATTCTTTGAAGACTCCCATTTATAAATTCTTATAACTTTGCTTTTATGGCAAAGCTCCTGGTACCAACTGTTTGTGTGTAGCAACATCACAGTTTTCTAAGCAGACCAGGGAGTAAACGACTTCCATTTTTTTCTGCATCATGCATTAATCTTTCTAACAATAAGAAATATCTTCAGCCATGGTTGCCTTTGAAAATGGTCCATCAAGAAAATAGTTAGTCTAAGGGAACTGCTCTCTTCTCTCTTCAGAAACAGACTATTGCAGCTTTTTATTTCAGGTCCCCTTCTGTTGTCTCTGCTCCAAGTCTAGAGATGGGACAATGAGGATGTCTCTTGGCTGTGTTTGAAGCCTCTGGTTTAAGTTTTAGAATAACTGAGATTTCTACACTTTCTGTTCTTCACATCTTTAGAATCCTGAATCAAAACTAAACATTTTTAATGTGGATTTCTTAAACATCTGTCACTGAACAGAGCACACATTTTGATTACACGCAGTGTTGGATATGTGCTAAGATTTTGCTGTGTTTCTTCCTCCTCTTCCGTCATGGTTCCCTTTTTACTAAAGCTTTTCCTGAATTTGACCTTTTACTTGTGTTCTGCATTAAGACTGACATTGGTTTGGTGGCTTCTGTTGCACATGAGGACCCTTGGAGGAAGGGCTACTTAATATTGCCTTAAAAGAGCACTTATATACAGCTTCTAGAAGGGACTGTGTAAATGTATAACACAAAACATACTCAGTATATTTTCTCTGGTATTACAAACTGAAGTCTATTCAATGCCACTAGTGTCAGCTGAGGCTTTCTTAGGACAGTAGAGGACAGATAATTTCTTCTAAGGTAAATTTGCCTTTCCTGTTCTTTCTCTCTCCATATTGGTACAGGGAACATTCAGTTTCATTTTTTTTCACTGCAGTGGCAGAGAATTTTAATCACTTGGAAGCTGTGGTGGAACACTTGAGATCTAGCTGGACACACTCGTTCAAGGCAGTGGAGTTTCATTGATACATGAGCAGACCCCATACACAGGAGATCAAATATAGTTGACTGCAGCAGTTTCATTCTTACCCCTTTCTACAACTCGTGAAGAAAACAATAGTGTTTGTCTTTGGTGGAGGAATTTGCATTCAAAACTTACTGCAGGTTCTTCAGTACTATCTAGGGCTGAGAAGTGTGATTGTGTTGGTGACTGAGTTACCTTGTGTCAGCTGAATCATGATACTTGCCTATGCCTATGTCTGTAGCCTGGGCCAAACATGACATAACACTCAATTTAAGCCTTTTCAGGACAGCTTGAAGTTCATGAAGTTCCTGCGTTTTACCATGTGTTATCATGGGCTGATAGGAGCTTCTCTGATTTACAGTAGCTCAGCTGATGCTTGGTAAATTCCATCATGTGTCCAAGAACACAGAGAATGGTTAAAAATGACATTTTCATTTTAATTGACAGTCTTTATGTAGCCCTTGTTTTCAACTTAGTTAGTTTTGGTGCTAGATGTTTCTATCTGGTTATTTTCAACCCTCAGGAAGAACCTAAGAAAGTTCGATTTGACTATGACTTATTCCTGCACCTTGAAGGCCACCCACCTGTAAATCACCTCCGCTGTGAAAAGCTCACATTCAACAACCCGACAGAGGAATTCAGAAGAAAGCTGCTAAAGGCAGGAGGGGTGAGTCCTGCACCCATGTCAAAAGCCATCACAATAAAGATGTTGCTGCTTATTGCTGGTGCATGATTAGTATAATAAAGATTGACCTGACAGTGGAACAAAGTGAGGAGTTTTTGTGATTAACTTCGTATAAGAGCTGAGTGCTTGTTGTCTTTAAGTGGAATGGGTAAGCAAATGAGCATGTGCCTACCTTATACACACAATTATATTCACAACCAAGTGATTCATGTTTACTTCTGCAAAAGCAGAACTTAGACATTGTACATGAAGCATTGCTTGGTTGACTTTCCAGGGATGAAATATAGGAGGGCTACTGTGATGGGAGGAAGTAATAAGAAAATAAAATGTCTCTCATTTAAAGAGAAACGGTTCTATATTAAGCAGAATAAATTCAGTAGTTATAAGGTAGAACAAGTTAGAAACTGCAAGTATAAATAAACCTACTGAAATTTATTTAATAAATGTTACACCGTCTGAACCAGAAAAATTTACTGAGACTTCTTGACATGTTGGTAGAATTAACTGATATGAAAAAGGCCAAAGGAAATTTGCCCATTTGGAGGGAGGAGAGGGGCAAACCTTTAGGTTTATGCTTTGTCCATTAGTGGAAACCGTTCTGCTGTGTTTCACACAACGGCAAAATCATTCATGCTGGCAGGGACCGCCAGAGGCTCAGCCATGGGGTCAGACTGGGCTGCTCAGGGCTTCACCCCTCCTTGCCAGGGTGTGAAACTGCCCCTGGCCGAAGGTGGCCCAACCTCCCTGGGCCCCGGCTCCACTGCTGGGCTGTCTTCATGGGGAAAAGGCTTATCTCCAGCCTGATCCTCTCGTGTGTCAGCTTGTGCTGCTGCCTCTTGTCCTCCTGCCACACACCACTGTGAAGAGCCTGACTGCGTCTCCTCTGTTCCCTCCCATTGGTGCCAGAGATGCTGTTGGGTGCTCCCAAAGCTGTCACTCCTCCCAGCTGAACCAGCCCTGGTCCTGCAGCCTCTTCTTGCAGGGCTTCGGCCGCACTGTCGCAGTGGCCTCCCCTCCCACTGTTTTGTTGGTGGTGTTTCTGTTTTGGGGACCCAAACTGGAGGCAGTACCCAGGTGGAGTCTGATAAGCACCAAGCAGAGGGTACAGTCCTTGCCATTCCCAGGCTCTCAGGGCTGTGACCTGCTCATGAGACTCTGGGCGCTGCTGGCCCTTGTTGCTGCCCAGGCACACGGGTGGCCCTGGCTCAGCTCGCTGCCCTCCAGTGCCCAGGGCCAACCCCCCAGAGCTGTTTCCCAGCCCTAGCTTCATGGCTGCAGGTCTCTGCCTCGCTGGGACGGGGCTTAGCATTTGGTGTATATTCTGATTGTATTTTGTGAGGCTGCTGTTAACCCATTCTTCCAGACTGCCTGGGTCCCTCCTGGTGGCAGCTCTGCTCTTGAGTGTCAGCTACTTCCCCCCCCCCCCCCCCCCCTTGGTTGTCATGTGCAAACCGCATGAATAAGAGTGTATGCTGTCTCCTCCTCCAGGTCACTGATAGAGATGTTAAGCAGGCCTTTGTATTGTGGGTTTACTAATGTAAATGCCAATGCTTATCTTTATGTTTTTGAACAGTCGTAATAAAAATGGGTAGCCCTATCTGGCACAATTAGAGAAAAGTAGGTTCTGGGCTGGAGATAAGAGGGAGGTAGTGTGAGAATATTCAGTCTGCTGAAGAGGATCTTTGAAAACAAAGCAAAAATAAGTAGCAGGTATAGTCTGAAAGACCTTGTTATCCTCCTGGAGAAGAGAACTGTTACAACTATAGCTGTTTTGAAATAGAAGCATGAGCTGTGTTTTGTGTTTGCATTTATTAGGTGCAAGAGGGTATCCATGTCTGGACAGTGTGTTGGCTCTTTAGTGTGTTTGCAAATAAATCATCAAGATTGTATTCTGGAAAACTTCATGAGCCACTGCTTTAATGTTAATCCTATCAGGTCAGTTGTCAATGGACAAGTTTTACCCACAACTGTAATAAATCTAAATGACGCCAGCAGGGACTTTGTGGGGGGGTGAGGGAGGCTAAAAAGGTAAAATTAGGAAGCGTCATACTTTTATTGCTCATTTTCTGTGTGTTCTAATTTTAGGTTTCTTGAATTAACAAAAGCAAAAATGTTGCCTAATTGTAAACAATGAAATGTGGGTTGTTTTGATCAAATTCTTACTCTTGAGTATATCAGCATGGTCATTCTTAAAATGCTTTGCATCATTGCATTTTGTCTTCTGGAGGCTACAAACTGCTTGCTTTTTTTTTCTCTTTTTTTTCTTCTCCATTTTCCCAATTTCCTTCCAAGAAATGGGTCCTTTGTGTTTCGTGCTTCCCTCTGTAGGCTTTCTTACCTAGGAGTCTGATAAACTTGGCAGAGATGATGTAATAGCATTCTGTCTGTCTTGTTAGTAAAAGTCTCTGTGAAGGGCTTACATCTCCCAGCACTGAAAGGCCCATTAGACTTTTATGAAGTGCTGTACACAGGCTTTTCTTTGACTGTTGTAGAAGTCCTGGAAAGCTGGCTCTCACTTCCAAGTGTAAGTAGAGTAGACAACTGAATGAATTCACGAAACGTTTAACTCACTTGTAACTTCCATGCTTTAGGCTGAGAAAAGCATTTAGAAGATAATAAAGTACGAGATGGGTTTTGCACTTACTTATAAGTCAAAACAATTAATACTTCTAGCTTATGGCTGTTTTCAAGAAAAAAAGTAACAAAGCCACAGAACTTCCTCAACAGGCAACAAGGCAGGCAAAATTAAGTTCATGTCCTTCAAAATGAATGAGATATCATGTTAATGTAAAACGCTGAGTGGTAGCTTTAAGAAAAGCACTCTAAGATGGTGGACCTTTGCTTACATGCTTTTAAATAATGGTGTAAATCGCTTGATTTCTGTGCACCTTGAAACCGTTTCTCCAAGCAAAAGTCATGGGATGTGTCATTCCACTGACGTAAACTACTAAACATGATTCTTTTTCTCATTTGCATAAACATATGTATGTTACAAGTAGTATGTCCTTCTGAAGGGAAAAGTGCAGGCTCACCTAGCACCTGCATGCTGCCATATTCAGTATAGACTTGTCTATGTGTTTGTCTCGTGCTGCAGATTCCTTGAATTATCACTTGGATGCTCACAATTCCCCTTTTCCCTCACACATACATCTTGTGGCATCCCAAATGCGAACTAGTTGGGGATACTTGCTTCAGCCAATGTTCTTTTGTCTTTCAGGCTAAAGAACCTTTGTTTGTTTGTTTGTTTTAATAGGAAGAGCTAGCAGTCTGCCAGTACGTTCTTGTGGTTACCCTTCCCCCTATACATCCCATCCTTCAGGTGCCCAAAGGTCTGACTGGTTATTCTGCAGTTCACTGGGAGAGAATAAGAGTAATGTTTGGAGATCCCGAGTAATTAAACAAGTGAGAACACAACTGTAGCACAGCTTTGCAGTGCCACTGTGGCCACTGTAGTTAAGGCAAACAGGACATTTAGGGTGGTGCCAGTCATGTAGATTAACTCTGTGGAATATTTCTATCTTAGCATTTTATTTGATATCACCAGAATTGAAGCATAAATATGCAGTCAGTCATCATTAGTAGGAGGTCACCAACTTGCTGATTTCTCTTCTATCTGAGAATTACTTTTTCAACCCTTAGAAGAAGGATTTGATTTGGCTGCACGGATTGTATTTCTGTAGTCAGGAAGGTAAATAGGAACCTTTAGTTCAATCTTAAAAAGGGCATATCTAATTTGTGAAGTTCTTTGTCAAATTTTTCCACTTTCAGAAACATATTTTCTACTGAACTTCCCCCACCTCTGAAAAGTTTTAGTTGTGCTCAAGTCCATCTCTACTATTTACCTACTTTCAGTTGACCTTGTTCTCATAAATGTAAAAAGAAATGTTTACAGAGGAAATAAAATATTTTAAAAAGAGTACTCTGGGCAAATTCAATCAAACCATTCAGTGTAATAGTTTATGTTCCATCTCTTTGCATATATATTCTAAATGACATTTCTTTTATAAAAGTTTGCTGTGGAAATGATGCCACTGATAACTTTTTGCACCATTTAGTCAGTGCAGTGCCTAATGATGTGAAGCTAACATGGATAGAGATGTGATTTATGTGAATTAGCAGCATATACCATAATCCAGCCTGTTGCTTGAAATCCCCAAAGACGCCCTGTATACAACTGACTTTTAGTTAATCCATTTCATACCAAGCAAATCATCAAGCTACTGGTAGTGACAGAACTGTATACATGTAGTCTCCTACAGAGCTCATTCTCTAGACAGCATGAAATTACGCATCAGTAGGTACAGTAGGACTGAAGTTTTCATCAAGTAAACACCAGTAAGCATTGATCCTTACCTGGTCATTCCTTCCTAGACTGGTCAGTTACCTTTTCTGATTAGTTTCAGCCTCTAAACATGAAAGAACCTGAGGGAGAAGAGGCGTCACTGTGATTCCTTTGTGGATATGGGAAAAGGGATGACACTGACTGGGAAATTACAGTCATTAAAAAATAATCTTCAAATTTGAAGTAGATTTTGAATATTGAATCCCACTAAAGCCATTTATAAACAGGGTCTGACTCCATTGACGTGTTTTGTGTTGTCAGTACTGCTGGTTCTATTGCTTTTTTTGGCTTGCATGTTTTTCAATTTCAAGAAAAAATTGAAAATTACAGCTAATCTGCTTATTGAGCCAGTAGAAATAAATTAATTTTGAAGATGCTGAATGACAGCTACCTAACAGTTAAATTGAATTTTGCCTCTGG
The DNA here is from genome assembly GCF_965183815.1 of Platalea leucorodia. Taxonomy (NCBI): domain Eukaryota; kingdom Metazoa; phylum Chordata; class Aves; order Pelecaniformes; family Threskiornithidae; genus Platalea; species Platalea leucorodia. The sequence goes on along the minus strand of NC_138858.1, from coordinate 38,431,072 downwards.
AAACATGGACTTGCTCAGGCATAACTTGTTTCAATATGATTTTATGAATAACTTAATTTTGATTCTTGCAGGAAAAAGTAGTGAAAATTATTTTCAGTCCACATTAAGACAGCAATTCAATACAGCCCTGTCTCCCATAGCTGCAAATATATAAATAAAAATGTTTGTACTGTGCAATACTCACACCTTTTTGGAAGGAGACTCAAAATTATTTGTTTAATCCAGGAGTACACAGACAACATTTAACAGGTGAATTTCTTTCATAAAAGGAAAAGCCTTATAGATACCCCTTAGAGAGCAGTTACCGTTATAGGCAAAAATAGTAAAATTTGTAACATTATTACACATGTACATGGCTATTAATGATACAGTTTGAGGTTTCAGATTTGGAGTATTCAAGGAATAGGTCACTTCTAGAGTAGTAATGACTTTTTTAGCAACAGAGGTGCCCCTTTTGTCTGCTTTCTGCAAAATTAATTTGGAAATGCAAGCAGCTCCGCTTCTGTAGCAAGGCAACTCTTTCTTTGAAGACGACTGATCTATTAATGAGTCGAAAGAAAGAATCATTCTGAGAGGGGTGCAATTTTTAGAAAACAATATCAAGGTAAAAATTCAGATTTTGCCAAAAATCACTGCGTGCCAGTGTTTGAATTTTTTGCAAATCTTTGTGGTTTTACTGTTTAACAGTTGAGAAATGTCTTTTCAGTCACTTGAGATGCCTGCATAATGCCTGTTCCAAAACCTACGTTCCTAATCTATGTAACGAAGATGAAATCACAAGGATTTCCCTCTTTTCTCTATCCTCCCTCTTTCCTTGCAATTCCTCTGTGTCAGTTGGAATAGTTGGCTTCTACCCAGAGCCAACCTTAGGCATAATGCTGCTCTAGGGAAGGGATTATCTTTGATCTTCTGCTTTTCATAATTACGTAATGGGATTTTCTTAAACTATGTATTACTTTACTTTCAAGCAAATAACTTAAAAGAATTCTAAAAGGTTTTCTATTCCCTTGTGAGTTTTTTGGTTTAAATAGGAACAATAGTTGTTCAGGACAACTAGATTTTTATTGTTACTCTTAGTGCTTTCAGTGGTGAATGAACTTGTTCTTCACTGTAAAACGATGTGGGGTGCAGCAGCCCAGGACCACACAAAGAAGTCTGTTTGTCTGCTACTGATGCACGATGAGTATAATTCATCTGTAGGGCTGCGGAAATGTTGCAGTAATGGTTCATTTTTCCTGGAATTCGAACATATCTCATAGCTCTTACTGAAAGTACTATTTGAATTTTTCTGCAGCACATTGTGGGAAGGCTCACCAACCTGTTCTGAGGTGGCTGTATGAGGTATGCTTAGTTTACCAGCTCAGCAAATGAAACTACAATAGGTAGCTTGGTCTGTATCTGTTTGAGGCAAGATTATTCCAGCTTGTTGATGGCCTCCTTTCATTCAGGAAAATGAATAAGTAGGAGACAGACAACAGCTTTTTGGTAGTGGTTCATTCCCCTGAAAAAGCTCTAATGTGCCTTAATAAGGAGATTGTGTTGATCTGGAGCAACTGTGACAGCTCATGCAGTTTCTAACTGTGTAAGTATCTATGTGGGGTGGTAGATCTATGACTCCTATGCATTAGGGGTGGCATGATGTGCATTTGTAGAAATTGGCAATAAGAGAAGACCAGCTTCCATGGAAGATTTTGAGGCTGTTCCTCATGCTTTCTGTACTGGGATCCTGAAAAGCAAAATTTTGTGTTTTGAAAGTGGGTGGTTCTTGTTGGGTACCCGGGTACTCCAAGCTGCCAAACGTGTTGGTAGGTAAGCGTTGTCTTCAACAGGTCAATTTTTTTGTAAGGAGACTTCTGAATCAGTAGGTTTATGTACAGGTATTACAATTTCATAATTTTTCCCAAATTGCTGGAAAAGGGATAGTGGAAAAGGGTTCCCAGTTATAGTAAGATAATTGGTGGTGCATAGTTGTTGTTCCCTGATCCCTTCCTTTGTTCAGCAATGCATGGAACTACATAAATTAAATACATGGCGGTTTTTCATTCCATACCACTCAGTTGTCTTGAGTAGCGAATTGGAATGCCCTTAGAAGGTGCCTGCAGCTCAGGTATTATGGAGACTGGTCACTTCATGTTGATCAAGCGGGTAGGATCATTCCTACCCAATAATGTGAATACCAATGAATTTCTTGTACCCACTGTCTTTTTGAGAAAACTAAGTTTTCCTTTGTCCTTGCCCAGGAAGCTGTCTTTTACTTAAAGCAACTGGTAGACAAAGTTTTTAAACACAAACTCAACAGCTGCAGGCTAGCGAAGTGGGTGTTTGGTGAACTAGTGGCAACATACCACTGCCAGCAGATAAATTTGAATGCTTGCATGTGTAATGCTTCCAGTGGCTGGAAGTGGCTTCCAGGAGGAGTTTTCTCCATCTTCTTCCCAGAGTCCAGAGTGAGACTGATGGGATTCTTGCTCCCTGGATCTTCCTGCTTGAAGATGTGTGGCGTTTGCCTTTCTCTAGGAACCTTCCCTGATCACCACAACCTGTTGAAGATGATAGAGAGCTGCTTTGCAATGGTACTGACCAGCTCCTTCAGTACCACTGTTTGCATCCAGTCTGGTTGCATGAACCTGTGTCCCGGTGGATGAAGTGCACCCTAACTCAGTCCTTCTCTCATGGGCACTGATCTTACTAGTGAAAGGAGAGGCTAAAAGAACATTGAGTACATAAGCCAAGTTCTTTGTCGTAAGGTCTCTTGCCCCATTGAGCAGTGGACCCACACTTTCTTTAGCCTTCCTTTTATGGTCTTATCTGTTTTAGAAGCATGTCTTGTCATTCACATCATATAATATTAGCTGCTTCTTACGGGTGCAAAGAATTTCCATTCATGAGGATTATGAAGTTCCCTCCAAGAAGTAGAAGTTAAAATACCTATTTTTTTAATTGAATTTTAAACAAAACAAAAAAAAACCCATGTGGATACATAGAATCATAGAATGTCTCAAGTTGGTAAGGACCCATAAGGATCATCAAGTCCAACTCCCTGCTCCTTGCAGGACTAACTAAAACTAAACCATATGACTAAGAGCGTCATCCAGATGCTCCTTGGACTCTGACGGGCTTGGTGCTGTGACCACTTCCCTGGGGAGCCTGTTCCAGTGACCAACCACCCTCTCAGTGAAGAACCTTTTCCCAATGTCCAATCTGAACTTCCCCTGGCACAGCTTCATTCCATTTCCTCGTGTCTTATTGCTGGTCACCAGAGAGAGGAGATCAGCACCTCCCCTCTGCTGCCCGCCCTGAGAAAGTTGTAGGCTGTGATGAGGTCACCCCTCAGCCTTCTCTTCTCCAAGCTGAACAGACCAAGTGACCTCAGCTGCTCCTCATAAGTCTCGCCCTCGAGGCCTTTCACTGTCTTGGTCGCCCTCCTCTGGACACACTCTTAATAGTTTGACATCCTTCTTATACTGCACGCAGTACTTGAGGCAGGGCTGCACCAGTGCAGTGTGGAGTGGGACAATCGCCTCCCTTGACATGTTCCTTAATACAACCTATTCTGTAATTCCCATATCATTTGTACCCTGGTATTAAACTGTGAAACTAACTGTTTTATCTTGGCCATGTTTCTAATGCTTATCCAGAACCAGGTACTCCAATCCATCCAACTGTTTTTTAAAACCATTTAACATTTGTGAACAAGCACGTCTAACTCCCTACTTTTACATGGCCTATTACTGTCACCATTGACCACATCAAAGACAGACTGTGAGATTAGCTAGACCTCTGTGCTGCTTAAATGTAGTCAAGCTAAATCTTTGAGGGAACAGCAAAACTATAAGTGGAACTTCATGCTTTACATACTGGTAAATTCAGAGTGTGATTACATGGATGTTTAAACTGACATGTTTAAAGCCCAGCTCTTGTCTCACCTTGCTTCGTTAACACCAGCAGTGGCGTCTTATTCCACCAGCTTGTCTAATCCTACTGAGCTGTTGGCTTGTGGAAGGGGCTGAGGAGAGGAATTAATAATGTTCCTGTTTTTGTCACTGAAGTGATTCATTGTGGGAGTAAATAAGTACCAGCTGCAGGTGCTCTTTGATACCTGGCTTAAGCATGGGCTGCAGCAGTGTCCTCAACCTATTAGGATGTACTCTTCTTTGCAGCTACAAGCTAGCAGGAAACTTAGAGTGCAGCCAGGAGGAAACGAGTAGAAAATTACATATAGCATGGCTGTACTGGAGAACTCTTGCTGTGCTTTTGATGAGCTTGCATTCTTGCTGCAGAATTAGTGGCTTGATGTGGTATGTCCATTCCCACCTTTTGCTTATTTCGTGTATTCTGACGTAATATAGCCATATACATATACATGCACACACATGCATAAGCAGTATATGCTGCCAGTGTGACAGTGGCAATGTAAAACTGGGGACTTGCGCTGAAAGCTGGTTGAAGTCCATCTGCCAGGCTGTGTGTTTCTGTGTTTAACTAATGGGAGGACAAAGGGCAGTTACCCACTGCAGAAGTTGCTATAACTCTGTCAGCTGAGCTCTTTCAGTAGTAGTACTTAAACTGGATATATAGCTGTCTCTTTCCTAAATTTAGCCAAAAGGGAAATGCATCTCAATTCCAAAAGTGTTTGGTAATATAGGGGCTTTTTATATAGATAATCTTGGCAAACAAAACAAACATTTTTGAAGAGTTCCTAGAGAGTTACTTAATGCTAATATTAACATTATTCTTTGAGAGGGAGGAGAAGGCAAGTGATTTTTTTTTTTTTTTTTTTTTTTTTTTTTTTTCCCCCTGATGTAGGGGACTTTAATGAGGACCATATCCTTTTTCTGACAGAGATCAGTTTGGAAGACAGAGGTGTGTTTTTTTTATCATAGGAGCCAAAAAGTTAATTTTAGAAGAGATTTTTCTTGGTCTTTTGTCATCTTTGCAGACGATAAGGTCTGTAGTCTGAACTGAAGTTCTGTCTTACCGCATGCGTTATTAATCACATTAAAATTTTGAATCTACAATTGCCATTTTTCATAAGGTTTATAAGGAAATAAGAGGCTGCAGGATTCAATACACTGAAATTTTGGGGGCTCACAATTTGGAATGTCCAGATTTTGTCTTCGACAAATTGTATGGGATTTATTTTCTCTCTGTGTGGAACTAGATTTGCCAAATTGTCCAGACCTCATCTGGTACTAAATGCTGTTCATCCTGGACCTGTAGATCTTTCTATAGACAGTCATCCTGTTTCTAAACACACAGTCTGCAATACTGAGACTGTTAATGGTCCAAATACTTGCCCAGAAACTGAGATATCTCAGAAGTCCATACACTTTTTAAAGATGTCAGCTTTCTAGGAATGTTTGTGTATAATGATGAATATATAAATATTTCTAAACTGGAATGTTTCTGAATTTTAAAAAGAAAATTTATGCAGTGGTTGAACCTCAGTTTATTTTGGTGAGTCAGACTTCTGTGCTTCAGGGAGGAAATGGCAGCTTCCAACCCTAGGAGAAAGAATCCTTGGCAGAATCTTTTATTTCTTTGCTTTTCATTTCAAGGTAGGGCAAACCCTGATTCTCCTGACTATATTTCTCTTCAACATAGATATGCATCTTTCTGTGATATGAGTGTATGAACAAAACTGCTTTGTGTTAATAAAATACCTGCTTAAACTCTGTAATTAATGGATAACCTTATGTCTATTTTTTCTGAAAGATGATTTGATTTTAATGCACTTGGTATTGTCTATGAAGTTTGTGGGTTTAAACCACTGCATTAAGTTTAATTTAAAGGATAACAATCTTATTTAACCATCCATTTGACTTAGTCTGTGAGAGGAAATAATGATAGGCATGCATTTTCTCTATCTGTTGCATAGGTTTATGGTATGCACATGTGGCTACAGATTTTCCTTGTCCTTGTTGCTGATCGTTCTTTGTTAGCTTGTGCCTTCTCTTGCATTCAGCTGGGCTGAATTCAACCAAAACCCTTGGCAAGTTGAGGATAAAAAGTATTTGTCAGGCTAAATGAAATCACTTACTGTGATTCACAATAGTTAATTGCTATTGCCATTACCATGATTACAAGAAGGACGCCGTTGCTTTTGCCTAGCTGACTTTTGAGAGTTCTGGCTCCTGACAGGCTCTGGTTTAGGTGTCTGAGAAATAGAAATGAGGAATTGGGGACAAAATATGTTACATGCCCTGTGTGGAATCTTACTTCACAAAATATTTGAATACATAAATAACTTCTAAAGATTTTTTTTTTTTTAATACATGAACCTATGGTCAAGGAAGGAGAACAACTTGGTTGCCTTCTTCCTCCACCTTTGGATTCTAGCAGCAGTGTTGAAAGGTAATGCTCAACTTACAGGCTGATAAAAGTCATTTTTATTACCTAGGCATGTCCGTTATTATTCTCCAGGCTACCACATGATCTTTTGAACAAAAATGTGTGCAACAAGATTTATTCGGAGTGGTGTTTAAATAAAAATAAAAAAAATTAAATCCTGTCTTGAAGAAGCTATAGGCAGTAAATATCATCTTGACTTGGAGAGGTAAAATGTGGAGTACACATATCTACATCCTAGATTTCCCAGTTTTGAACTTCTCATTCCTCCTTTAACATAATGTGCATGAGGTATGTGATGGGTCAGTCTCTCTCCGTCCCCAGTGTCAGAGGATGTTTTGGTTTGGTGAAGAGGCAGGGGTGACCACACAGGGAGGGCATCCACAAAACCAAGTGTGACTATGTGCATGGGAACCTGTGGGAAGAGAGAGACGTTTCCTTGCGGGTGTAGAGTTCTGCAACTTCTTTCCAGCTTTGCAGGGCTTGTCAGACAGCAGGTAAGCTGTCTCTGGCATTTAGGGTTTTGAAACAATAGATAAATTGAGTAGCTGTGCTAGGAAGCAATAAAATCCCGGCACAGCAGCACTGGAGCAGAATACAGGAACTAGCTGAATTTCTCTCAGATGGAAGGCAGGAATCTTTACATGTCTGGTAATTGCTCTGTGATGGCTGATTTATCTGTGGTCTCTGGAAGTAGTACTCTGTTTGTACTTAGAAGTCTTTAAAATCAAGAAAGGGAGCTAGACCCTTGTTATAGCAAAAATGCTGCTTGCTCACTAGCCATCCAGTTTGCTGTACTCTGGATAAAGACAAGGCTTAAAGTTAGAAGTTGAAGTTAGAACTGTACTGCTTTCCCATTAAAACCTCAGGCTGTTTTTACAGCGTATCTTTGTCGTGGGTTAACCTTGGCTATGGGCTGAACTCCCACCCAGCCGCTTGGGCACTCCCTCTGCCTCCTCAACACAGCAGGGGAAGAAAGTAGGATGAGAAGGAGCACGGATCAAGATAATGACACGGAGATTGCTTACCAGTTAATATCATGGGCAAAACAGACTTGACTTGGGGAAAATTAATGTAATTTGTTGCAAATTAAAATAGATTTGAGTAATAAGAAACAAAAAACCAAAAAAGAATACACCACCACCCCCGACATCACGTTCCCGTGCCCAACTTCACTCCTTCGTTCAGGACTCGTCTATCTCTTCCACCTCCCTGAGCAGTGCAGGGGGATCGCGAATGGGGTTTGCAATCAATCCATAACAGCTCCTTTCTGCCGCTTCTCCTTCCTCACGCTTTCCCCCTGCTCCAGCACAGGGCCTCTCTGTGGGCTGCAGTCCTTCAAGAACTGCTCCAGTATGGGCTTTCCGTGGTCTGCAGGGAAATACCTTTTCCAGCGCCTGGAGCACCTCTTCCCCTCCTTCTTTGACCTTGGTGTTCATGCTGCAGTTTCTCATACTTTTTTTTGTCCTCAACTTTTCTGCCATTGCCGTGTTTTCTGCTTTCTTAAACCTGTTTTCTGTAGGGCACCACCATCTTGCTTGAGGGGCTCGGACATGTACTGCAGTGGGTCCATTGGAGCTAGCTGGATCCAGCCGTGTGTGGCACGGGGAAATCCCTGGCCTCTCCTCACAGAGGTCACCCCTGCCAGCTATACCCATTACAGTCCTGCTTCACATCACTCTACCTGAAAGCAAAGCCTGCTGCTCATACAGATTTATGGGATGTCAGTAGCGTGCAAAACCTTTTACTGCAGGTGGGATGAACTTTGAAGTGTACTGGACATTGCTCAGGACAAGAGAAGGGGTACGAAGGACTCGGGTGCCACGGCATGCAAACAGCCATAATAGAACAAGTTATACCATTTTCTGAGGGGCTTGCGTTGTATTTGCATGGAAATTGAAAGATGTGGTTTGCTCATTAAATAGAGGATGGCAGTGTGGTTTCATTAATACATCCCCTTTTGAGAAGAAACATGGATACTATTTGTTGGAGAACTTCTTTTCTGCTACCAATATGATTTGCTAGTTCCTTAGGCAGGTGAGACTCTGTCTCTGTTGATAATGTTTGACTGACATGCTTTCCCTCTTGCAACAGATCATGGTAATGTCAGATGGCACATCGTTCTCTTCAGGACAGAGCCTTCATCTCCCAAACCTTCCCACTAACTCCCTGTCTTTTTCTGAAGCGAAGAAGAAATCATCTCATGGGCCAAAGGTGAGACTTATTTTGCTAGAAGATACTTGAGCTAGTGGTGCTTTCCCTGGGAATTAACTTGAGGAAAAAAGTAGTTCTAGGTAGTTTTGCAGTCTCATGACATAGTCTGGTGATAATAGGTCTTGACATTTCTTTGTTGTGAACTTACAGTTTGCCCCAAGAAAATAACAGAGAACAAGGATGGTTGTGAGAATAGGTGCCAATGAAGGTGCTGCTTTTCTGATTCTGGTACATGCAGAATTATTTTCCTCCTTTTTCAGAAGGAATTGTAATGGTCTGTTATAGTATTAGGGGATTCTGGTGATGGAAGTGTGATCTATGGAAATGTAAAGGATATGAGAAAATACTACAATAATAATTTCATTTATTAAGTATTTTTTTAATACTTTTTAAAGATAATTCGGTAGAGTGAAACTTGAACTTGTGTCCTTTAGGATTTTTAATTTTGTTTAAATTTCGGGGGTTAATTCTTTAGTAGGTGTTTCAAAGACAGCAATGCATCATCAGTCTCTAGGACATAAAATAGAATCCCCAACCTAGAACATGGTACAAAGGTATAATCCAATGAAGCTTTTGAGTAATACAAATGGACCTTCCCAAAACAGCAGATAAGTTCTTCAGTTTGACAAAATGAATTAACGATGTGGGAGAATAAAGAGCATCTTGTTATTTATTCAAATAAGAAATGCAACAGAATGGCTTGCTTTGTAAATAAATTAACATATATGCCTTTTCTCCATTCTCTTAAATTCTTTAGGTTTTGATTGTCTGTCTTAGCATCTTGCCAATTTGAAATACGTTACTTAATCTTGCTGTGCATGTACTGCAAGAGGCAATACCCATTTTTATCAATAACTTTCATGTTCTCTAGCTGGTGCCCAAGTCTCGTATCTTTTAAGAACTGTCAGGTAATGAACTACGTGTATGCCTAAGTGTGTCCATTGATAAGAATGTATCACAATAGTAAGGATATGGGGGAGGGTGTAGGGGGAGGAAGTTCTTTGACATGTTCCTGCCTGGTTTGCATTGTACCTGAGTGCCTCACAATCTCTGATGCAGGTCTTCTTGTAACATTTAAAGGATATCTGAATGTGTGATTATTTTTATTTTCCTAATGAGGAACTGAGGTAGATTGAATCTGAGGATTAGACTGAATGTGCTTATTTTGGCGTGGTAAAATGGCTCCTTAATGCCTAGAAGGAAGACGCCCGGCTACACCAAAGTTATGCAAGGTGCTGAAGATAACTGTCTGACTGCTTAGACTAGGATGCATCTCCGTCTACTTGGATACTGAAGATGAGTTACTTCGACACTTTACATCTGTAACAGGGGTTTTCGTGAGTTTGGGTAGCTCTCCAGAGTTCAGTTTCCAATCACTTCTTCAGATTTGACTGTAATATTGATTCACCCATGTCTTGCATTGCATGCCAAAGCAGGCATACTGAGGCTTGGCCTAAATAAGCAGCCCAAATACCTGCAGAAGGACTTCAGGGAGGTGCAGCCATGATAGCGAGGTCCTACACTAATGCTCTATCTAGTAACTGTACACCATGGGAATTCTTGAATCTCCAGCGTAAATTCTTTCATAAGCAAATGTTAACCTGGGATGTCATTTTCTGAACCGTTTTCAGACAATGAACTTTTGTCTTGTGTAGAAACCTGACAAGTGTGGAGTGTGGTTGGGGTGAAGCAGGGTGAAGGGAGTGTTGCGTGTTTGCTGCACTCATCCTTATAAAAGAACGTTTGAAATCTTCCATTTTTGCTGAAGCAACCCAACCATCTGCAGTGAGTTTGACCCATAGCAGGAAGTTACGGGAGTCAGTAGGAGGTTAGATGTGCATCCCATCTCAGGATTGAATTCATTATCTGTAAAATTGTTACCCAGGAATGGTTTTTAGCTATTTGGTTTCAAAATAGGGATGTTCAGCAGCAATGCTATCTATTTTAAATCATTCTTTTTTCAACTTTGTATGCTGTTCACTAGAGTTTTTAATTGTGGAAAGAGATGTTATATCAATACACTGTTTCTTGCCAGTCGGTGTGAATATTCAATTTTCCCCTCCCCCATCAATCTTTGTCTCCTCCTGTCCAACTTAAAACACACACTAATGAGCAACTGTTCTTGTGTCTTATAAAGAAAGAGTTGTAAATATCTGCCTTACTGAGGATCATCAGTTGTTTTTGAGAAATGGAAACATGAAGTAACCTTGGTTTTAGTATAACAAAAAAGTTTGGGTTTTTTGTTACAAATCCTGGGAGCTGAGAACCCTTGGATCTTTGTCTTTAGGGTTTTTGTTTTGGTTTGGGGGCAGGAGAGTCCCAGCCAATGTGTAAACAGATTTTTTTGATTTGTAATTTGGAATAACCCCAGTGATGGAACAACTTCAATGTCCAAATTTCATTTAGATATGCCTCTACAATAGGAGCTGTACAAAGGTCTTGTTAGTTCTTGGGTATAAGTTGTCTGTACCAAAACTGTGGGTGCGTGTACTCCAGGTGTCTGTACTGGATGGTTTGGGGATTTTTGTGCTGATAGCAATAGCCCTTTGGTGTGCTTGGCTTGGTTTTGGTTTGTTTTGTGTCTGTGAATACCAAAGTAAACTTTGAGGTCAGTTTTAAATTCTGCATATGGAAAACCGGAACCTAAGAATATTTGCTTACGTATTTGCCATTACAAAGCACTACATAGACTTTCTGGTTAGAGGAGAATTGCAGTCAAGACAGTAAAACCAATGCAACGAGGTGGTATTGTTGGTTTAGCATTCACTTATAAAAAATACAATGCAGTATGAAGTGAGAGAGAACTGTCAGTTTGCATTCTGTCACATACTGTTCTGAAATACGTACTAAAAAATATAGATGTTTGTATTTCTGAAGTTCCATGATTTTGCGTTTAATTTAATGGAGATGGTATTAGTGAGCTCCAGTATTGTGATTCTAAAACAAAGCTTCAGTCTTGGAAATACAGAGGACAGGCAGAAATGCATGAAACCTTACTTTATGCATTTTTTCAGAATACAAAAATAGCTGTAGGCTAGCTACAGATACTTGTGTTATTTTTAAATCAGTTGTATTACTGTGCATGTTTGTGTTATGTAGATACTACATGCACAGAATACAACGAAACAGCTTGATTAGTTTTCTTGGGATGATTATGTCTTTTGAAATGAGCTGTAGTGTCAGCTGCAGTGAAATTAGGTTTACTTTATAAACAAAAATCCCGAAAGCTCTTATGCCTGTGTGTGACCAGAAAAAAAAGGTAATATTGTTTTATGCTTCCTCTTTTGACTTTCTCTGTCAAACCAGTAAGCCTTATAATTCTCCATCTGCTTCTAATTCTCCTGATGTCCTTGGTCATAATAGTTTGGTGGGCTGGACAAGCTGAAGTGTGGAAAGCTTTGTAAATATGCAATATGGTATTAATCTGTAAGAAGAACTAGCAGTAGGTAAATTAATCTCTGGCATGTAGCTAGCAAGTGGAAGAATACCACACTATTTGTGGAGGCTTTCAAAATGTTGTGGGTTTTTTCCCCCAAATCGGTTAGTGTTTTTATTCAAGAATAAACACATTTGTATTCAACAGAAATCTGAATTTCCTTGAGCAAGTAATTCCTTTTAGATATCTTTCTCCTCTTGTGTCTTAAGAGCAGGACGCGTATTTAAGCCTAATTCCAGTCCATTGGCTTAAGATGGACACATTACAAGATATAACATTTGAAGAAATGGGGTTTTTTATTACAAATGAAAATAATATATGTTTTTATGATCGCTAATCCTAAATTTGTAGACTAAAACCCAGAGTACAGTTGACTGGCATGGCCATGCCAATGTGCTCAGTTTAATGACTTCATAAAATTTAATGAACCGCCCCTCTCTCCTCACAATTGCTTCATTTACTAATTAGGTTCCTAATGTCTGTCAGCAACTGGAGAGGTTTGAAATTATTTCCAGAGAATACTGCTTATTCAAACTCATGTTCAACCAAATTGGGAATTACGTTTCGTGGTGTGAAGTCAGAATCCCACCCTGCAAGATATACAGAGAGTTCAACACCATTTTTTGCCTTGTAGTTACAGAAGTGTTTTAATCTGCAAATGTGTTGTGTTGAGCAGCTGTCGTGGTCTGTTTGGATCTCTCAAATTTACAGGACAATGTACTCTGTGATATAAACTTTATTTCATGAGCTCATTAAGAAATGCAACAAACACACACAACAAACAGGGCTCAGTCCCCTTTGCCCAGACTAGTCTATCATGTGAATTCACTTATTCACCACTCAAGTCATACAGTTTCATAATTTATAACCTGTAATCTACGTACTTGGGGGGGGGGGGGGGGGGGGCGGGGATCGTTACCTAGCTGATGGTGAGAGTGCTCATCCTTCCTCCCCCGTCATGGGGCAGGCATCCCCTGTATCACACTGGGAAACATGAAAGCCTCAGCAGTCCAGCTGCTGATAGATCAACTTCAAAAGCTTTTTTCTTCATAAGCTGTTGTTTTATACCGTCTAGCTTGGAGGTTTGGTTTATATCAGTTTCCATAAGTGAGCAGATTCTGACGAAACTGCCAAAGATGATGGCTGGAGGAGACAGCAATTTGGAGGTGATCATGGTTGCATAATGGCCTTTTAGCTCTTTCTGACCACCTGTCCTGCCAGCTTGATGCTCTCCCTGCTCCCAGCATACATTAGGCCTTAGGATGAACTGTGTTAGCCAAAATCTGCACAGGAGTTGATTGCAACAGTGACAGTAGCACGGTTTTTCTCCGTTGGTAAAACCTTAGATTTTTATCATGCTTTCTAAAATATTTGCTTTTAAAGATCTGTCAGTACTGCTCTATGAAAGGGGTTATGTATCGTGAAGTACTATATGTACATGGTGTTACTTGGCTTAAGAAAAGAAAACATCTGCAGGTATTTTAACATGCATATAATCCTCTATTATTCTTTTGATGTTTGTAATGCTATGTATCAAAGTCTAACATTCACGTGGGTTCCTTCAACATTTGATGAATACATGTATTCGTGAATAACATAAGCTACGGTGTGTAAATATCTTACCTGTCAAAACCCCATGATCTTCATTTTACATATTAACTTGAGAAAAGACTGTTTTATTTGTCCTCTTAGCAGAAATACATCATTCACTCTTCTTTCTTTCAAGACTTCTTAAGGTGGGAAGGAAAAGAAACATTTAAACACACTGTTAGATTTTGATAAATAAGAAAATGGATTGAAAGTACATTCTGATTTTCAGTAAGATCTATGATGTACATGATGTGAATATTTAGCCACATTTCATCCCCACCAGTCTTCTACATTCATCATTAAGTCTGATATAATTTTACCAGTGAATGTATTTGGGTTTTTTTCTGTCTTACAGATTTTATGTTCCTCTTGCTGTTTCCTTTAAGTTATTGTTGGCTTCTGTTACGGTCCTTGCAGGAACTTAGGAAATAAGAAGAGATACTTTTTTTACTTAGAGAATGAATGCAAATATAAAAGCAATGGGTTGGTTGTCATAATGAAAGAGTAGCTCTCAGAGAGCATGGCAGGGGTGTGTATATATGTCTGTATCATAAGTACGTCATATACTTTTACTATGATTTCTGTGAAAACATCAGCTTCCATGTTGTAAGAAGAGGAAGGAAGTCTGGGTTTAAAATTGAAAAGGCAAGAAAGATCTCAAGTTCATATTGGTTTTAATACTACTGTGCCTCAGGACCTATTTCACAGCTCTCATCTGTTGGAAAACCACCAAAACGAGTCTCTCCTTTTGGAGCAATTTAAAATGCATGGTAAGGAGACCAATAAGAAACATAAGGACTCCATCTAGTTCATTAATGGCACATATTTTATTCCTCCCCAGGGCAACACTTACAGCTCTGGCATGATAGAACAAGATGTGAAGATAAAAGCATTAATAATTAGTTTATATTTTAACCTTTGGGGCATCAAACAAAATATAAAGCTTTTTTCCTTCTTTTTTTTTTTTTTTTAAATTTAAAAAAACCCACCAAGAAAGGACTTTTGACTAAAGTAAAACATCTCAAGGAATGATTAGTGCTTTTTTATTTTTGTTTTTTAGTTACTGGCCTGGGAAATGAGGTAGTGCCTTACGTTCAGACATTCAGATGTCATCATAATATTGTTCATTGTTGATGCTTCTGCCTATTGTTAATGTTGATGCATATATACTACACAGATAGATTGTTAGATTTCCAAATGTGACTGAAAAATACATTTGCAGTATTGATGCAAGAAACATCTGAACAAAAAGCACAACTGAATAATTTGTACAGCACTGAGTGAAAATTCAGTGTTTCACTAATGCGTTAAGATAATGAGAAGGGAAAAATGGTTCAAAGTAATTATTTTTAATTAATTGTTTCCACCTATTGCTACAGAGGAGAAGGGAGATACTGCTCTTTTTGCACATACAATATATGTAAACTGTTCAGGTCCTACAGCATTAAATACTGGCTTAACACATCCCAATTGGACAAATCATAAGTAGTTAGTTATCTGCCAACAGGGAGCACACAAGTGGATGTATTCTCAGTCTTAATTTCTCCTCGTGTTAACTTTCACTAAACAGGCTAATTCTGCTTTGTTTTATTGTGTGGGGTTTTTTAGAGCAGTTCTACTGACTGTATTTTTAAAAATTAGTCAGCCCCTGTGGAGGTTGAGGCTGGCCATGTCCTGCTTTGGTCCTTCAGTTTCCAGTGCACCGCTGCTATCCCATCTATGTTGTGGGTAAAATGGTGGTTAAGTAAGGGGGAAGAAAAGCTAAATATGTTTTGCCCTCTGCGCTTCTGTAAATCTGTGGCAGTGTTAGACAGCCAGACATACCGCATCTACTTACATACTAGGAGGGTGGTTGTGCTTTAACCCCAGAGGTCAGCTGTGCCCCATGCAGCTGCCCACTCCCTCCCCCCTGGTGGGATGGGGAGAGGATCAGAAGGGTAAAAGGGAGAAAACTCGTGGGTTGAGATAAATGTGGTTTAATAGGGAAAGCAAAAGCTGTACGTGGAAGCAAAGCAAAACAAGGAGTTCATTCACTACTTCCCATGGGCGGGCAGGTGTTCAGCCATCTCCAGGAAAGCAGGGCTCCATCACGTGTAACGGTTACTTGGGAAGACAAACGCCATTACTCCGAACATTCCCCCCCCCTTCCTTCTTCCTCCAGGTTTATATGCTGAGCATGACATCGTATGGTATGCAATAGCCCTTTGGTCAGTTGGGGTCAGCTGCCCCAGCCGCGTCCCATCCCAGCCTCCTCGCTAGCAGGGCAGCGTGAGAAACAGAGAAGGCCTTGATGCTGTGTGAACGCTGATCAGCAGTAGCTAAAACATCAGTGTGCTATCAACAGTTTTGATCGCAGATCCAAAATATAGCCCTGTACAAGCTACTATGAAGAAAATTAACCCAGCCAAAAGCAGTACAAGGGTCAAAAAAGAAAAGCAGATTCTTAGCACAGTAGAATGGGGAGTGTGGATTGCTGGAAAATAAAATAGAGCTAGGGATTTGTACATGAATTTAAACAGATGAAAGCATATCCAGTCTTATACAGATGAGGAATTTTGGGCACCCCTTTGGTCTGCAGTTTGCAAGGGACTTGGATGAATAACCAACCAAATTATTGAAAGTCAAACCCAGAAGTGCATTTGTAATATTTATACCTACTAGCACCCTTTTCAGTAGTTTCCCATTTCCAAGAATGCTTTCTTTGCATAAAAATTACATTGGAAGAACACTTTATTGTAAGTACTGTTCATCGTTCACTTTTTCAACCTACGAATTTCATTAAAACTGTGATTCTAGAAGTGTGTATTGGGACGCCCCTAACTAAATATATATATATGAGTGAGGAATCATACTGCTCTGCTCTTTCTGCTTTTGCCTATCTTGTAGGACTTCTGAGTCATCACTCTCTCAGAAACCCTTCTCACTTATAACAGTTGAATTTAAAAAAATGTAATTAAATACTCAGAAGACACAGCAACAATAAATACAACGAAGAAAGCTTTTTCAGTAAAGGAGGTTTTCCATAAAAAGACATTGGCTGCTGACATACTGTGTGTGAAGTCTTCCATAGCCAGGCTGGACCCAGAGTTGTTATTGTGTATGAGGAAAAGGATCTGGCAAAAACTGGAGAGAGGATCACAGTAGAGGAGTCAAGCTTTGCCTGAAATGTCATCAGGAGCACATGCTTTGCTCTGATCCTGAAGTAATTCTGTTAACACTGTATAGTTCATATCCTGATCTTTCCTTATGACATTTTTTTTTCTGATAGCTAATGGTCATGGTTAACATTTCCTAAACTGTCTTTATGTTCATCTTATGATGTTTCTTAAAAAACATATCTAATTCTTAAGATCAAAACTAACTTGTCTTGCAGATATTGACAAGCAGTGGTAACCGCTGATGTTCCACCACTTTGTAACAGATAAGTTGACCAAAATTATGGGATTTGTATCTGTTCTTATATAGGTATTTGCAGCTTCTGGTTTTCAACGTGCAGTTCCAAGTTTTTAATATGAATCCTGTGTCCATATTGTGTCTGTCTTTTGGGGCTTTAAGGGTTGTTTTTCTGGTTCTGGATTTTTTTGGGGGTGTTTTTGTTGGTAAGTAAAATTTTTGCATCTCCTTTTTGCAGGACCCAACTAGGATTCTGAATACAAATAGCAGCAGCAGCAGCAGTAACAGTTTTTCAAAGACCCACAAGTTAACAAAGGAGCACAAGGAAAAAACTTCTAAAGACTCAAAAGAACATAAAAGTGCCTTCAAAGAACCTTCCAGGGAACACAACAAATCTTCCAAAGAATCCTCTAAGAAACCCAAAGAAAACAAACCACTAAAAGATGAAAAAATAGTTCCGAAGATGGCCTTCAAGGAACCCAAGGAGCCAAAATCTGAAAACATCCCCATCCCTACCATAACAGGTGGGCAGCAGCAAGAAAAGAAGACCCCCACAAAAAGGCCCTCTGTTCTGGACTCTGACGAACCTTCTGCAAAAAAAAGAAAAAAAAGTGGTTCGGATTCGTTATTTAAAAGTTTTTCTAGCACCCCACCACTGATTCTTACTTGTTCAGTGGACAAAAAACAGACAAAGGATAGATCTCAGCTCAAGGTGGGGAGAGTCAAAATTGAAAATGAGGCACTGGAAAAGAAGACGCCTACTCTGCCACCGTTTGATGATATTGTAGATCCCAATGATTCCGATGTGGAGGAAAACATGTCCTCCAAATCTGAAGTAAGTGGTGCTTGATTTTGCTTCATCTGTGTTGAGTATTCCCAGTTTGTGGGATTGTGCACCATATTTGTCCTTTCCCCTTCCTTTCTCTTGTCTATTGGCAGACTGTTCAAACTGAAGGATGTTGGCTGCCAGCTGTTCAAACTTATGCTTGTTCTAGTTGAATTGTATTGCCTGTTCAACTCTACTCAATTTACAAATCTGTCAACATTATGACGAATGAGCATATGGGAGATGGCTATAAATAATATTGTTCTTTTGATCTTGTTCTTTTGAATTTCATGCTTTTTATGAGAGAAAAGGAAATCGATTTAAACCCTTGTATTTCACACCCTAAGTCTTTATGTTCAGGTGTTAGAGAATTCAGTAAATTCAGGAAAGGTTTGCAGTAAATCAGAGTGTGATTTGTTATTTTTCTCCTAAAAAGGGCAGTTCTATGAATGATGCCAGTTTTGTGGAGGAGTAGGAGTTCCTAGAATCCTTGTTGTGATGACGAGAATTTATCCAGAGTAACAGGCTTACCCAAGAAGAAAGACTGTTTTTATGGAAATTTGCTTTCCTGAAAATGTCTACCATGCCTGCTCATCTGTTTCAAGCGTCATTTGCTCTCAATGATTAAGACTTTAATCATTCTCCTAGCAGACTTTGGTTTTCAGAAGCATCTTTTATAGAGAAATGAGTAGAGAAGGAAAGGGGTGGGAAGAGAAGGCTTGATGCCTTTATTTGTGCTCATGGCTAAAGGTAGTGTGCACGGTAGAGAGGAAGTCTTCCCAGCCATGCCTGTTCAATTCTTTCATTTTTCTGTTTTCTGTTGTGTGCCTCTGTTACGGCCATCAGATTCATAGCCCTGCTTGCCCTCTCTGGAACAGACAATAAATACCCTGCTGTGGGGAGGTGTCAACATTAGGTTTTTACTTCATAGAAACTTGCCATGAGGGAGAAAGTAATTTATTTCTGAAGTGACCTTTTAATGACTGGTCCCTTAGGGCATGCAAAGGATGTAAAATTTAGAAGGTATGGAATAGGACAGGCTTCACTTTATAGCATGGCACTGGTGATGTTGCAGTTGGGGTGGCATTCTTGTTCTGGCTAAGAACTTGTGAATTTGTCTTTAAACCTGAAAATGTTCACACTTGTCAGCCTTCGTGTGAATTAATTTGTAATGTCTTCAAAAGAAACTCAATCTTCTATTTTAATTTATGTCAGTATCCTTAAGACTCGCTATGTACCCTCAGTATAGCCAGCTAATTAGCATAGATTTTGCTTTCAGATTTCCTATTCATTCAAATAGGCGCCATGTGGTGGCACATACACTTCTACAGCAGTTCTCCATTTTTCTTCAAAGACAAAAGAATTGAGAGAGGCAACTGCAATGTAATTGGAATTTTACAAATTCAGGCACTACAGAGATTTGTGCTGCATAGCAACTTGCAGATAACTGGTATGTGAAGGATATGTATGGTGCTTAAAACGGATCCTTTTTAATTGTTCACGTGTTTCCCTCTTTGTTGTCTTGCAGCCTCTCACCCATTACCAATGGTATAATAGGTACACACTTGTGTTTTTCATAGGATGACACAAATCCACTTGCACTGCTGTTTGTCATCCTTCTGCAGTGGACCTGCAAGACCGAAGGAGTTCCTTAATTCTGTACTAAAGCAAAAAAGCAGATTGAGGGTTTTCTAGTTCTGTGAGCCACTGTTACTGAGAGGGTAAACTACCTGAGTATGCTCAGAGAAGCAGATCCTGCTGGTCTGGGCTCTGGTGTATTTTAATGTTGACGTCCTGGATCATCGAACAGATAGGTCTTCAATGGGAGGGCCAGTGTGGTCCACATCTGTATGGGTGAAATGGATCTCTTGCACTTTGGGACTGTGGTCATTAATAAATCAGGCTGAGTATGGCTCCAGTCAGTGACTGGATACTATTTAGAAAGTCAATAATATACTTATTTTTAGAAAAGGTATCCAGAAAACCCGGAATAATTCCCTAAGGTGCCTATGGATTCACACCGCTGCTAGCGCTGTGGGAGACAGAGCTGGGCAGCCTGGTTAATGAGTTTCTACAGAATTTCACAAAGAGTTTTTCCTTCTACACTTCATTAGTTTTAACCAGGAAGCCTAATGAACAGCGACTGAGCAGTGTAATTGAGGTAATTTTGTATGTTGGAAAAAGTAGTTTGAACTTTTTGTATGGGTTGGTGGGCTTCGAAGCATTTCAGGAAAAGGAGCAGATTTTACAGCTAGATCCGTAACGGGTATATTCTATAAATGTAGTCAAATAAGGGGGGGGGGGGGAAGTGAAAAGCTGCAATGTTACCTAGAGAGTATTGGAAGTGAAAATATGATAATGCTTTTGCTATACAGGAGCAGTTATTTCAGGTCTGTTAATGCTTCATGATACTAACCAACATAGTTCCCTGCAGCTGGGAAGATACTTCTTCAGTGGTGTGTCCTGGCATAATAATATGCTATAAAATTCAGTCAAATGTTATTTCTTACTCTGGTATGGTTACAGTGGTGGGTATCATAGCATTGATGAACAAAGAATGTATCATTATTTAGGAGTATATTGGGTAGTAGAGTATCCAGGATTTATTCCTAAAGTGGCTTTAAAAAAGCAAAACCACAATACCCAACTCGGCAAATTTGGGTTAGATACCACAAAACAGATTACAAATCAATACCTAAAATAAAATTGTTAGGATACCACAAAAATATTAACTTTGAGTCAAGTGCATTTTTTTCTAGTTTAAGTTACATTTATGACATAGTGCAACCCAAATACTGTATGAATTATTAATAATTTTATTACAACAATTTCTCTAAGAATTTTGTGAGGACAATATTTTCTTCACTCCATGGATTAGGAGATGTTCTCATTCTTAAACACACATGTCCTGAAATGGTGACTGTTTGCTTTCTTGATATTAGCTCATACCCATAAGTATGCATCTCAAACACGATAAATTTGTAATAAAAGGTGTAATGTAATGGAGCTGTCTGTAACTGCTCTGTAGCTAAGGTTGTATTACTTCGCCTAGAATTATTTTAGTTGTGCTTTTATATTTTACAAAGAGTCTAGTTTGTCAGTAGGTGCACAAAAACAAGTAGGTTTTGTGTGCACTTCTTTAAAAAAAAAAAAAAAAGTTGGGGGGAGGCTAGAGATCTTTATTTCAGAGGTTTTGGAGGATTCTTCCCTTGGCAAATGTTCATTGTTTCTGAATTTTGCCCATTAACTCATTTTTTTATAATATGTGAGAAGCAAGTTAAGAAGTGGGACATCAGCAAACAGTGCTGGCATTATCTCTGGAAATTTGTCCAACAAGCCGCATAGAAGAAGTTGAGATGAACTCGTACTGCTTTTATCAAATGTATTCACCAGAAGCTAGAACTTCCTGCAAAAGTAAGTTTCTTCCTATTGCTGATCACACCAAAGACTGTTTGCAGAGCTAGGGGTAGTCCATGATCAGTTCTCAATTGCGAGGGCTGGGTTTGGGTTTTGAAATTAAGGATGACATTCTGAGAAGTCCTCATGGTGAAGGAAGCTGACAAGCATCGTTGAACAGAGGTGCTGTTTCACTGGGTATGTGCTACAAGAAGGCAATGCTGCTGCTCCCCTGATTTCTTCAGATATACTCCCTGTTTAGTGAATCAGGGTGGGGTGTATCCTTTCAATTAATGGGCTTTAATTTCAGACAGAAAGCAGGGTGTGCTCAACCCTTCTCAATATTGGCATCATGCTCTACCTAGTTCTGGGCCTTCAGACTTGAAATACTGGCCTTTGCCTTCACGAAGTGGAATATCTAGAGGTTTAGCATCCTCTGAGAGGTGGATTCTTTTTCATGTGGTAGAGCAAGTCTGCCAATGGCTAATCCACCCTACGAACTGTCCTGTGAAATTCAGGTTTAAGAACGCAGCCAGGTTAGCACACTGTTGCCTTGGGGGCATTTCAGAAAGCCAGACGCTGTCCTCTGATGCCCCACAGTCAGTCCCTATTTTGAGCTCCAAATACCTGTATAAAATCACAGTGGGACTTAAAGCGAATCACATCCTGGCTTAGTGATAAACTTTCTGCCCTTGTTTAATAGGCTTTCTGTACATGATGTAAAGAATAAGACCATGTATGGTCATTTCTCTGTGGTCTATTTGGTATACACTGTAGTGTGGTGCACTGCTGTATTTATTTTAGCTCTGTTTTTCTGTTGACTTTGAGCTGTTGGCAAGTGAAACGTGTGTCTCCATCTCCCTTCATGCTGCTTTGTTGAGTATCACTTTTCAAATACATCTGTGATTTAAAGTGTGTCGGACTTCAGCATTAGCGATAGACTTAGTGTTCAAAACAGTGTCGGTGAAAAGAGTCATATTAGCTAGCAAAGCTATTCAGGAGCGACATGTAGTATATTCAGTTAGAAATTACACATAAAGGCTGAGGAATTACTTTACTGGCTTTGGTATGAAGCATGTAAAATAGGGTATGGAGTGAAAGCATGTCAGATTCATGATTTTATTGAGGTATAGGAATATTAGCACAGTCCACTTGAAAACTCTAAAGATTTTGCTTTTAAATTCAATAGCAGGATGTTTTAGTTAAAGAAAACTCAATCTGCTTGCTTCCTACGTGGGACAGTGCAGCAACATGATAAAAAAAGGACTTGACCTTCTTGATTTTGCTGCCTGTCTGATCGTGAAATATGATGATGTTCTCGTAACATTTGTGTGAGCTCCAAACTGGTGAGTGAGATGGGGAAATGCAGTTTTGAATCTGAGTCAGGTGTTTTCCATGGCCGGAGCTGCCCCTTCTTGAGCTGTGGAGCCATTGCAGAAGGGATGCTCTGATACTTCTTGTTTGATTATTACCAGTTTTTCTGGGCTGGGTAGGGAGGAAAAAATGGTGCATAGCTCTAAGTGACACTGCTGCAGACAGAGAGACACAAAGGAGATCAGGCAGATACATATTCAGGTGTTAACAGATGTTCTCAGTGTATCTCCAGTTGCAGTGATCTAAATAAAACCTCTTAAAATCTGCTGTGCATGGAAGTGGTTTGTTGGTGGATTTTTTAGAGAATGCATGTGGCTGTTGGATGAATTTCTGTTCCTGGTGTGATGATTTTGCACATGTGTATTGTTTTTTCCTTTCCTGCCTGTATATGTCCCTGCAATTGTAGCATTGCCATTAGTAATAGCAGCAGCCTTTTGGCATGTTAAAGCCTATGAAAATACAAACTGAGCAGAAATGTGTGCTAGCAAATTGTGACAGCTCAGGGGTGAGGATTTTCAGTTATTAAAAGCAGAGTCCTTTAGCGAGTCTTTTGCCTTTGGAAAAAAATGCCAACTCCTTCTTAGGAAGTCCATTACAGAACAATGAAAATATAGTAGTGATCACACAGACTATGGGTTTGTACTTAATTAGCTGCCTGCATATCTTAAAGCAGTCTTAAAGTTACAACATGAGTACCTTTTTAAAGTAATCCATAAGATGCCACTTTGGATCAGACACATGATCTATTAATTCGACTGTTACAAAAGTGGAAGAATATTTTGAAAACCCCCATGGTCTTGTAAAACCTCCAGGCCCTTGTTAGCTGAAAAATTCTGCTTTCTGCCAGGGCTGGGAGCCAAAGTAAGATCTCTTTCGCATAATATTTAAATTCAGAAATAACAGTAGTGAAATAGAGCTCCGCGTGGAATTTTCGTGTAGTTACCCAGGAAAAAAAAGGAAGCTGGTTTTTAATTTTTTTGTGAAACCGTGACTCTGTTAGGATCTGTAATAATGCAGAAGAGGATTGATACTGATGATGTCCTTCATTACAGGCTGGGCGCCATGGGTTTGCAACCTATGGTATTCTCGGAATCTTTACTTTTTGCTTGATATTTTAATGCATTGTTTCCACATTTGGTTACTTTAGTCCAGGTGTGAATGCTGCTCGTAAAACCCTGCCAGCCACTCTTGTGGGATCATTTGTCCGTAGTACTCCTTTATCGAGGAGGTAATTCAGTAGTTGCAAACAGGTGGGTGTTAGCAGGTCATGTAAATACTGTACAGACCAAGGTGTTTCCTTCCGGATATATGCTCAGAGAGAAATAGTGGCCTAAGATGATCAGACCGGCTTAGAGAAGTGGTAGTAGGCACAAGTACGTTCTATGGCCATCAGCATCTCCTGTAGTATGGCACCATTTGGCTGCTATACTAATCCTATTTTTATTAGCTGTTACTATGAAGGGAGAAATGCTTTGGCTTCGCTCACAAAAGCTTGGGTGCATGTTAAGCTGCTCTGTATGTGGTGAGATGAACCATTGCTGGATGAGGAAGCAGCAAGATTGACAAGCAGTGATTTCTCTGTGGCAGCAAGGTTGGATGTTAAACTGAGATACTTTTGTTACCATGGTGTGTTAGGAAATCACCAGCTTACAAAAATGTTAAGGATTTAGAAATAAAATGGTGGAGAGAAACTAGGTAGATATGGTTAAATGTCCATATGCAAATGTAATCTTGTGCAAGTCAGAAATTTTGCATTCTTGAGGCAAAGTCATGGGTATTGAGTTGTTTTTTTTTCAATTTTAGGCAATGTCATATTTTGACCACAGAAATAATGTCATACGTTATTAGGCTAGTAGTTCAGACTTTAGTATTTTACTTTATGCACAAGTGTTGGCTACACCCATTTCAGTGGGAGCTACTCATGTGGATTAACTCAATCATCTGCATAAATGCATGTTTGGATTGGGGCCTTATTTTCTATATTTCAACCCTGGAAAATTCTATTCACCTGCTGGCCTGCAGAAAGTAAGGATTTTAACTGGGTACGTGTGGTGCCAATATTTTTTTCATTATATTCTTTCTTTTGTGGCAAAAAAAGACTTTGTGCCCAGTCCAGTAAAGTCATGACAGTTTCACAAGGCTGAGATGATTGCAATCAAAACGCTAAAGACAGGATATTTTATTTTAATCATGATTAGATGAGATCTTCTTGATATGGATTTCATTGCTTTGAAGTTGCTTTATCTATTTATATAGATCATGTTGCGATCCAGAGAAATGGCCCCATGTAATTAAAATAAAATCCAACACCTGTTAGTTATCAGCTGAAATAGTTTAACTATGTCTACAATAGTTAGATCTATCCAAGGCTTTTATGCCCTTTTATTTTTTTATGTGGAACCATCAAGTTCACAGTTGTTTTCTTTGGCAGAAATGGCATGTTTTACTCATGTACTTCTGAAGGTTTGCTGCCAAACTCCCCATGAAATTCATTAGGTAATCACTAGTGCTGTCTTACTTGACTTAGTCAATACCTTAGTATAGCTGATGATTTTGTTAGAAAAAGATGTTACAAAATTATTTTTCTTCACACTTTCTCCTACAAAAAAAACAAACAAAAAGCTTTGAGTAAAACATTCAGCTGTGTTGGTTGTAATTCCTATAAAACCTAACATTTTCTATTAAAAGCCTCTAAGCAGGCTTACATCTCCCCTTGAAAACAGAAATCCTTATCTGCCTGACTGAAACACATAGTTCGTACTTCCTCTGGCCTTGAATACGTTAGTGGAGTTTCTAATGCTCCTCTCCAAGCAGCAATAGCTCACACCATTTGTTCCCATGCGGGGCTGAAACCAAATAGATGTATATAGCTTTGGTGATCAGACTTCTTTGTTATAAGACTGTGTGGCTATGAAGGGACCAAGAAATTTGCTAATTAATGCTGATTTTATCCCATTGAAAATGATAGTCCTGCCACACATGTGTAGCACAGCAAGACAGCTGCCTGATTCTAGGACATGTATGCAGGGTTTTTCAAGTTATCTTCAGACATGTTACCTGTTCTTGTCATGGATGCCTGAACCTTCGTGAAGGAATTGCTTACTGTATATTAACTGTGCTGCAAGCCACCTGGCAAAAGTGAAGGAAATTATGTTCTGTGTTGTAGGAATTAATGTTTCAGACAGCAGAGTTAGAAGATAAGGATAAATGGAGCTATTTGCACTTGTCTGAATCTGTTCAAATATCCACAAAACTTGTATCATTACCTCAGAGCAATGTAAGAGGAGAATGTTTAAAGGTGACTGATAATATATACCCCATCACCAGGAGAGCTGTGTTTTGTCGCTGAGGTTAACAGGCAGCTCTACTGGTGCCCAAGCACCCCATGGAAAGATTACTCCTGTGTCTGGGGATAATGGGTACCAGGGGCAGCAGTAACTGGATTGGTGTCTTCAAAATTGATTGCCCCGATCAGAAAATCATTGCAAAGTTTATGCCCTTTAATATCATTGTTGGTGAGCAGTTGTGATTAGGACAGAAGTAAATCAAATAACTTTGCTGCTTTTTCTGATGTCATTTTAGGTATTACCTAAATAGTGGGAGGAGATAACTAGGAGTCCAACCTGTGTGTTTAGTGATTCAAATTATCATCCACAAAAGTATTATGGTTTAAACCACGACAGGAAAAGAGTAGATATAGGCTGTGATAATTTTAATTTCTTTCATTGTATGAATAATCTTTTTGCATTGCCCATGCAGTTTAGTTAATACACTGTAACTTTATTCTATGGATGAAAAGGATGTGGTTTCAAGACAGTGCTTATTGCATTGCATCTTCCACAAGGAGGGTCACCACAGGAATATCAAGCAGAGAGCCATGGTCTGAATATTCTGGACAACAACAGTTCAGTTGCAAAGTTTCTCAGGTTCAAGGCAGGGAAAGGCAGATTCAAAGCAAAAGGAAAAAGCCACTCTTGGTGTTCTTGATGACCTAAATTTGCTTTGGCAGAGCGCCATTAGGAGTAGATAAAATTTTGAGAGTTAAATGTTACACTTTTAGCCAAAGAAAACAGTTTGTAGATGTGATGGTTCAATTTGATTTATTTGTGCCATATGCAGCCTGTTTTCATCCTTTGAATGCAGTAAAACTCAAGATTGATCAGGGTTGTAGTATGTGAGGTCTTAATTTAGCCAATCTTTTAAATAATAATAATAATAATGATTATGATTAGCCAATATTTAATGACTTCAGTTACCTGTATCAATTACAATTATATTACATTACATTATAACAGTTTGAGTGAACTCTAGTTTAAATATAAACAAATATTAGATATTATTATTTTTTAGAGCTATTTTCTTTATCTTGTGTTAGTAACTTATTACACCTTATGAAACAGTTGCAAAACTCTTTCTACTAATATAAAGCTGAGATCACACTATCAAAAACCTATTTTAAGTCTCCAAAGCAGTGATAAGGAGCTTTAAATGAGTATTTTTTTTTTAGTAATCAGTAAAAGTACACATGTAGGCAAAGTTATGGGACAGATGTGTCAGCCGTAAATGGTAAAATACCAGTAAGATGACAGCAATCTGTTCTTTTTTTTCTCAGAGAATGAGCATTGTGTAGTTCTGTGTGTCTATATAATACATATGATCTTTTGTGAAAACTACTAGACAAATACATGATAATATTAGCTAGAACAAGTGCTTAGGAACCATGCTGACAGATGCCTCAGAAATATCTACAGAGAAAAATGTATTTGGAGCATGCTGTTCCCAACCATGACATCTAAAAATCATTGTTCAGTCTACAGTATCACAAGATTGGCTAAAATTATGACACTTTGAAAAACAGTTTGATAAGCTTTGTTTTGTTTTAGAGACTCGAGAATTTTTTAGGGTACAACATAGCTTTTTCTATTTTTCTCTCTGCAGCTTTTCACTGAAACTGGAATGTAATGCAAGCTGAGATTTTCACATAATCATTTAAATCCCCGGAATTAAGTTCAAGGAAAAAAGTAAATATAATGAGGCTTGCTGTAAAACTGATAAGGCCAACAAAGATGGCACGGAAGAGCTGCACTAGATCTCTCTATAGTCTGTGGTGAAATTTTGGACAAATTTGTTTTATTTTCTGGGACGTGGATTCAGGAGCCAGCGGTCTCCAATAGTAAAGTGCGTAGGGACTCTGCGGCAGCACTTCAGAAGAGCTGTCATTTTTTATATATTTAGGTCTGTATCTACTTGATGTGTATGACCTTGACAAGGTTTCTGCATAGTAAAGGTTTTGTGTAGGGTCACGCTGGAAGCACGCTACAGAGTTAGAAGAGAGGAACTATGGTGAATTTGCAAAGTCTGTGAGTACCTGCTGAGAAGACCAAATCTCTAATGGTGTGGAAATGTACCATAGTGCAGAATAGCATCCATAAAAGAAGTTTTATATGTAGTGAGATCATTCTCCAGGTGCTTCTTTGTTAATATGAGTGCATGAGTTTCTAACATCAGGACCTCAGATCTGGGAGAATTTAGTGAACAACCTTCTTACTGCACCGAAAGTGACAGCAAATGGTCTGTTCAGTTTCCCAAACAGTGAAGTCTGCATCAACATTTGCCCTTCTCAGTGCTGATGCGTAAAATAGGGCATAGGAGAGAAAATGGGGCAAGAGAAGAGAATCGGGAAGTGTTGACTTCTGATACAGCAGCTGTCAGGACTGGCCAGAACAGCTACCACCTGTCTTCTACCATCACTATTATTCCCATTAGAGCAGAAAATGTAGATTAGTTGAATGAAACTCTCACGTTGGCTTTAATACCTAGGCTGAATTTTCTAGTTTGTATCTAGTACTAAAACTGAGGGTTAGACTTCCTTGCTAAAACACATTTCTCTCCTTTGTTGGCTTATGAGAGCTTGTGTATAGAATGTGTGAAGGTTCTCAAAGAGAAAGTTTAAAAATCGTAAAGTCAAACTCCCAGAAAAGCAATATGTGAGTATTGCTTTTCAGCTTAATTTGGCCTTTCCACACTTACCAGAGTACAGACAGTCGCCATTCTCTCGTCAAAGGGCTTTCATGCCACTGCGCCTGCAAGATAAGTAATATTCTTCAAGCAAGTGATTTATTTAGGCTATCTTCATCTTCCATCAGTGGGCCCCATTTTTGTATTGTTCTTTTTCCTACATAATTCAGACTTCGAGTAGAATATAGAGCTGTTAACTTCCCCACATTGTGCTGCTCATACTTTATTAATTCTTCATAAATACTGACGTCTTTTCACACATTTCTGGGGAAATGTGGTCCAGATAACACAGTTCTTAGTGTCAGTTTTGAAAAGCCTAAGCCTTTATATAACCCTGTCTTTGCCAGCATTACCTACATATTGAGAACAGAGATTTCGTCCTTCTTGGTTGGGGTTATCTGATGAGAACTTCCATCAGTTTGCACTCTGCCTCTTCCAGTTTGTTAAGGACCATGTTCATACTCACATTACCGTACACATTTTTAGTTTATTTTACCTTTTGTTTACTCATTATCTCGTAGGCATGAAGTCTGTGGAAACCGTAGTACTCAGCTGCTCTACATGAGAAACCAGAATGTGTTAGCTCAGTCTCCTATGCATGTGTCTTCTCTAAGTCTTACACTAGCTTGAATATTTCTGAGTTTTTATGTTAAGTGTCTCAAATTCAGTTTTTATTTATAAAGCTAAGACAAAATATGTACATAAATATAGACGGAAAAGGATTTTCTTTCAAAAGTAGATACGTGTTTCAGTCGGAGGGTCTCTAAAGAAATGCAAATCCTGCTTCATCCAGCGCAATTGTTCAGACAAAAGAGTTGCAATGTTTGGCTTAAGGTCTTTTCTGGATACTAATTGTTAAATGAAGGCTGTGTTTCAAGTTCAGAGAATCACAGGCTGGTTGAGGTTGGAAGGTACCACTGCTAGTCATTGGATCCAACTCCCCTGCTCAACCAGGGCCACTTAGAGCTGGTTGCCTAGGACCCCGTCCAGATGTTTTTTTAATATCTCTAAGGAGGGAGACTCCACAACTTCCCTGGGCAACCTGTGCCCGTGCTTGGTCACCCTCACAGTACAAAAGTGTCTCCTGATGTTCAGAGGGAACCTTCCTTGTTTCTGTTTGCGCCCATTGCCTCTTGTCCTGTCACTGGGCACCACTGAAAAGAGCCTGGCTCCATCCTCTTTGCACCCTCCCTTCGGGTATTTCTATACATTAGTAAGATCCATGAGGACCCCTAGGTCCTCTTCTGCCAAGTTGCTTTCCAGCCAGGTAGCCCCCAGAATATATTGGTGCATGGGGCTGTTCTTCCCCAGGTACAGGACTTCACACTTCTCCTTGTTGAACTTCGTGAGGTTCCTGTCTGCCCATTTTGCCAGCCTGTCAAGGTCCCTCTGGGTGGCAGCATGACCGTCTGGCATAACAGCCACCCCATCCAGTTTTGTGTAATCAGCAAACTTGCTGAGGGCACATTCTGCCCCATCATCCAGATCATTAATGAAGATGTTAAACAAGACTGGACCCAGTATTGACCCCTGGGGTACACTGCTAGCTACTGGCCTCCAACTAGACTTTGCACCACTGATCACCACCCCCTGGGCCCAGCCATTCAGCCAGTTTTCCATCCACATCACTCTCTGCTCATCCAGCCCATACATCAACAGCTGGTCTATGAGTATCTTAGGGGAGACAGTGGCAAAGTCCTTACTGAAGTCCAGGTAGACAATATCCACTGCTCTCCCCTCATCTACCAGGCCAGTCATTTCATCACAGAAGTTTGTCAAGTTGGTCAGTCGTGACTCCCTCTTGGTGAAGCCATGCTGACTACTCCTGATGACTTTCTCATCCTTAAGTGCCTGGCAGTGGTTTCCAGGATTAGCTGCTCCACCACTTTCCTAGGGATCGAGGTGAGGCTGACCAGCCTGTAGTACCCTGGGACCTCCTTCTTGCCCTTCTTGAAGACAGGAGTGACATTTGCTTTCCTCCAGTGTTTGGGTACTTCTCCCAATCACCATGATCAATCAAAGATTATCAAGAGTGGGCTTGCAATGACATTTGCTAGCTCCCTCAGCACACATGGGTGCATCCCATCAGGGCCCATGGAATTGCTCAGGTAGCAGGTACAGAGTCAACTTAATTAACAAATAACCTCATCTCCATCAGTGATACAGAATTTTTGTTTGAAATTACTATAAATAATTAAGGCAGCTAACTGTGTCAATACTTTAGGTCATATTCTCTGCCAAATGACTGTCTCTGCCTCCCCTCAAAAATCAATAATCCGGCATTTGCTGTTTAAATTTTACATCTCCTTAGTCTTGAATTACTTCTTTAAATAATTTTTTAGTTCCTCAAATGTTGTAGTTATGAACAAATATATCCATTTCTGTAAGAAAATAATTAATTCCACTTCCCTGTCCATACCCGTGTTCTTCCTTCTTCCCTGTGAGCTTGCAAGCTAATTTTTGTGAATGATTAAAAAGGAACAGCTTTACCCTGCCTTGGAGGTTAGTTGCTAATGTAGCAGTTTGACAGGAGATGTGGTGATACAGAATTTGTGCAGGGTGCAGGCAGCTCAGTTCAGGCATATGGCATCATAGACACCCAAATGGTGTCTCCCCTTGGTGGTGGCAGATGTGGACACTTGGTGGATGAGGCAGGGCTGTTCTGTCCTTTGAGCTACAGATGGGTTGGATTACTGTACTAAAAGCTGAGGCAGCAGTCAGCGACAGGGCGCTTAAGAGGCAGTACAAGTTGTAATTACAGGAGTCCTGTTAGAGAAGAAGGCCTGTCCTGGGAGATCATGTTCCTCCTCCCCGAGAAGCTTTGGACAAAGTGGAAGTGGAAGTAATACTCAGCTATAAGCAGTTTTAAGTGGATAGACTTTTCAGTATGTATGGCACAGGGAAACATAAATCTTTAGACTATTGTGTGGGAAAATAGGAAATATGTAGACTGGCTGATATGAAATGGGATATTATTACACTACTTAAATTTTATTTTAGGAAACAATATGTAAGCTTCCTTTAAAAACTGTTCAGGGGAAGGCAAGAAAAGCCATTGTCACCCACATACAGATGTTTTCTATTTTTTAATGTAAATAAGGAGCTTGAAATGATGGGGTTTATATTTAGAAGAAGGTACATGAATCCAGACAACCATGAAATATTACAGAAACAGCTGTATTATATCCTGTGTCATAAACAGGTGAGTTTGAGGATTGTTTGCAGCTCAGGAGTAAGTTGTTGTACTACTTGTAAAAACAGATAAGAGTTTGGAAATGACGGAAGCCAAGTGATTTAGAGCTGGTCCCTTTTCTTCCCTAACATTTTCAAAGCACAGAATCCCTCAACTAGGCCTAATAAAGAAGCCAGTGTCTCCTGTGCATTGGTGTGAGAGCACTAAAACAAAATAGACCGTCTTAAGAATGCAATAAATCATATCGGGTCATTGCACTAATGAACAGTTTGGGCCCAAACTCTCCTTAGCTTATCTGTAGGAAGAGAAAACTAGTAAAACAGGAAAAGGACATATGAGAGAAGCTCTTTGCTGGTATTGTCTTAAGCTTTTATTGTTGAAGGACACCCTTTAGCTAATTTCAGACCCATTTTAAAAAACAAACAAACAAACAAACAAAAAAAAACCCCAAACCTGTTTGGTGATTAGTAACCAGTGGATAAGAGCAGAAAGCCCAAGTGAATAAAGCCATAAATACCTAAGTCCTTGGGATGACAGCCTGTAAAACTGTCAAAAAGTGTTGCTTAAGTGACAAAAGATGGCCTCTGGTAACTAGAAGCATCAGTGCTGTCAGCACTAATCCATATTCATACACGGAAGGCATATTTTTAGGTCCTTCTAAAAAGGCAAGTCTTTTCTGTTAAAACCTTCATTCTTATGTTAAAAGCAGCTGTTTCCTTTGAGTGCATTCTCACCCCAGATTTCTCAAAGTAAAAAAAGTTTCCGATACGTAACAATTTTAACATTTATGCTAATCTGTCATTCTTTAAATAAATTTTCAGACAGGGCCATTTACGGAAATAATGTAAATTATTTCAAGAGGCATTAAGAACCCTTTTTAAAAGAGTATGGATGATAATTTGTGTTTCACTGGGACTTTCTATGGTTTGGCTTCTCAAAGGGATCTTGCTAAAGCAGAGCAAAATTTTTACAACTTATTATAACAACTTTATATATATTCATATCCATTCCTTCTTGTGATCCTGTCTCAATTAGTTAATGTGGGAGAAATTTTTGACATGAAGGAATTTCACTGGTGTTTGCCTGCCTTATAATGTGAACGAGACCAGGCCTTTTCTTTTTTTTCATTTCCAGTAAACGGGTTCAAAAAGAAGGTAGTGAATTTTTAGTAGTGACAAATATCTCTGCACCTGTGTGATTTTTTTCCTACAGTTTTAGCACTTCTTCAAGTATTTTAAACTGAATATTATAGTCTTTTAGTGTTTGTTACTTTTTTTAAAGGAATGGATTTTACATAAGTTAAAGTTCATGTTGAAATTAATAAAGGAAAAATACAGTTAATGGAAGTTTGCAGAAACCAGTTGTCAGCTAGTAATTTTGTTGCAAAAAGCAGAAAGTCACAGATAAATCAGATGTTTCAGAATAACCTGAAGCTGGAAGACTGAAATTAGCTTCCAGAATGGTGATGTCTTTAAAGTTTGCATTGACTCTTTTTCTTCAGTAGTGCAGTCTGTTTAACGTTATCATAATTATTTTACATCTTGTATGATTTTGCAGAAGTTTAGGCAGTAAAAAAAAGAAGTGTTTTCAGAATTACTTGATTTTTGGAGCAGTGTCAAGTGATGCTGCAGTGTCTTCCAAAAAGGTCTGATGCTGTGGACCATGTAAGAATCTCTCTTGGTACTCAGAAATGGGTTGTGGTGTTGGCTGAGTTCGGCTTTCTTGCACAGGGTTGATTTGCCTGTGCACAAGCTCTATACACCCATACAGTCAGGTCCAGAGTTTGTATTTTGACTGTGTGTCTGTGAGAACTGGAGCTGGTGTTGATTTGAGGAGAGCAGATGTTAATGGTGTTTTTCCCAAGCATTCTGTTGCCCAAATAGGCATCTCTCATTGTGAGAAAAAGAGGCAAAAGGCTGTAAATCTGCCTGCTCATTATGAAAGGCAACAATAGATTGATTTATGGAGAAAAAGCAACTGTTAGGCTTAGGTAGCCTGTGCGCGTGAAAACTGAGTTTTACAGTTTACTGGATATTACTGCTGTTATTTTTGAGAACAATTTAGTTCTAACTTAATCACAAGGGATATTGTACAGGCAAGGAGAGTCAGAAAACTTTCATTAGTCTGGATAGCACGTCATGATAACACAGTTGTATAAAATTTAAAGTGTAATCAGGTTTTCTTTTCAACAGTAGATTTTTAGATCATTACTTCCTAACCTGATTTTCACCATTCCTTCTGTATGGACACTTTCTTGTTTCATGTTCTCTGTTAGCATCCCCTTTGCCCCCATACCAGATTTGTTCTTTGTCTCATGTACACAGATGAGTGTAAAAGTGCGTACCAGCACCCACACACTTTAAGACACTGAGCCTAAGAAAGAGCAAAAAAGTATAATGGAGACATGCAACATGGCAGCAGGAAGCAAGACTTCTCAATACAACCCTCATAAGCCACAAGGACTGCGAGAAAAATTATACAGAATTTTTAGATGAAGTAATAGGCCTTTCTCAGTAATTTTATAGAGTTTGAGATAGATTTATACATTTTAAACAATAGTGGAAAAACAATGTATAGAACTGTTTGTTAAATAATGTAAATGCATTTTAACAACTCTGTATTAAAAATCTAGTTCTCTTTTGTAATCTGTGGGTTTCAGATAATTTCCCTGTGTAAAAAGGCAATCTCTCTGGTTCAATCACTATTACAATCTGTAGGGTCTTAATACATATGGAAAGTGTTGGGATGAGGAGAAATCCAATAACAGCAGAAAAGTTTATTTTGAATCCTCATCTTAAGACTTATTTTCTAAGGAAGAAGAAAGAAAACTGTCTGAGGTTTTCTGACATTTAGTGTGGTCTGCTCAGGTCTTCCTCTGTTTTTCAATTCTACTACATCATTACTAATTTGGAAAATGTTGCAACTACAGTATGACAAGGACACAGGAGCCTTAGGTCTATTATAAACTCATTTAGGCTCTCATGTTGTATAGCCTTTCAAACAAGGTATTGGGAACTTCTTGTTAGGATATTGGCTTTAGTAAAGAACTAGACGTGATGTAGTAGTGTGCATGTATGTTGAGTGCATAGCAATTTCCACAATGTTTGCCTCATTGACACCTGAAATAAAGATCTTTGAGTATAATTCTGTTCTGTAGTTCATTCATCTTGACAGCATGCCTTAGGCAGTAACTGACAGTAAGAGTTTTAGGCAAAAATGTTTATTACAATGTTATTTATTTTCTTTTTTTTTTCCTTTTAAGTCTGAACAGCCCAGTCCTGCCAGTTCCAGCTCCAGTTCCAGTTCCAGTTTTACACCATCTCAAAACAGCAGACAACAAGGTACCAAGAAAAGAAGAGAAATTGAAAGGAATGTGTGAAATGAAGGGGCCAATAAAACCAGAACTGGTGGCATCTCATTACCACATTTCTGCTGCCTTTCACAACCTGAACTGGCCACAGTTTTGCTTTAGAGACTTTTCCTTTGGTTGTTTTCAGATGCGGTTGTAAGGGCAAAATAAAAGGGGAGAAAATGTGTATCTGAGGAAAAGGTGTGAAGGATATTTGTTTTGAAGCACTGAATACATGCCAGTCACTTAACAGATGCTAAACTCAAAAGAGCTTCTGTTTCTGAGTTTGTCCTTTTGCAGGGTTAGGTAGCAAGGCACCTGGCTCCCTCTGAAGCCCTGCTCAGGAAGGTGTGGCTTCCCATGGGAAGCCCAAGGATCTGTGTATGTGAACCCTTCCAAAGGGCTGTGACCTTCCCGTACTTCTGGGAAGTTTTAAGAGTGTACAGATTTACTTTAGATAAATGTCAGGGGAAGATGATGGTTAGACTTCAAGTTGACTTAAAGCCTGCATTTTGGTTTTCTGGCTAATAATTATGGTTTACTTGGAATTCAGTAAAGAAACACATTTTTCTTCCCGGAGAACTTGCCAAGGCAGGTTTTCTGTAAGTAAGTTGAGATTCATTCTACATGATCTATTAAACTACTTAGTTACTGCTTGGCCTTTTTCCCTGCATTTATCAGATTGCACAACTGATACATTCTTAATCAGCTTTTGTTTTGTTCTTTGGATCAGGAGCATTAAAAAAGCAGCTTTTGACTAATTAAAATTGCATTTGGTTTATCCATTTATATTCTTCAATGGCAGACTTGATTTAAGGTTATGAATATGCATTAGTGCCTGAGGCAGGCAGTTTGTTTTTAAATAGATCTACACATGTTGCATATCTGCCCTACTGCCTTTCTGTAGGTGACTGGTACTGATTTCCTAATGTATTCTGGCAGCATTACTCCAGGTGAAAGAAAGCAAGAGCTGATGTGAACTGTGGTTGATGACTGGCTTCAGACATTTAATTTTTACCTAAGGCTAAACAGAACCCCTTCTTGCTGAAACCCCATTTTTGCTCTCATGAAAACCTCATTAGTGGTGTGAACTGTCCATTACGAGCTAAGAGATTTGGATACCCATTCCTGTATCTGTTATCTTATGTTGGCCAAAAACCTGTTGTCTTACTATTTTCTTCTGAGCAGACTGGATCCATCCATCTCTTCTGGGTCATTTATAAGACATACCACAGACTGTCTTTCAGTTTTTTGTGCCTTCTCAAGAATAGATGGGAGATTTTTCATCTGATGTGAACAACTCTAAAGTGAAAGTGGTATATGTGTCTCCTCTTTCTTGCCACAGTAAATAGCGATTACTGCTTCTTTCTGTGAGTTCCAGTTAACTAAATGCATTCATTGCTCAGGCCATGCATTTGTATATCAAAGGGATGGAGCACCAGGCATACGGTGGCCTGTTTACTCTGTATGTTGTGCTCTGGTCAAAATCCATGTTATTTTCCCTAACTAGAAGTTACTTGCCAGTGCTATTGCTCTTTTTCTGTTGCATTCAAACTCCAGTGCTCACTCAAGTGTCAGAAAACCACAGCATGAACTTTTTTCACCTCTTTTTGCATAAACTAACCTGAGGTTCTTCAAGTTCTTCTGCCCTTGGGGCTTACTCTGATATTCCTCTGTTTCCTGACCAAGAACACTTGCTCTTAGGCAGCTCCTAGTTTTCAGTTTCTCATTAGCTATTCTGACCCTTTAGGAGATAAAAACTTTTCAAACCCTTAAAAAGGTTGTAATGGAATTTTAAATTAAGTGCTGGCAAGGAGCAGAAGATTAACAGTAACATCGCTATCAGTGCTAGAAACAAGAGACCTAAAAATTAATGCTTTGTTGATTGCTAGGAAAGCCTACAGAAAAAGCTAGCTAGCTGCATACAAAATGCCTATTCAGAGTCCCAGACATGGTCCTACATTAAGTGAAAACTTGTCTGAATGACAGGTTGTTCAATGCCTATGGGGCGGTCAGTGGTGGATGTGTCTCAGGAGTCCAAGTTCCTTTTTCTCCAAGAAAGAGGAATAAGCCTCTGTTGGCAACTCAAGACAGGTCTGTCTGATTGTCCCAGAACACAGCAAGGGAGTATCGTAGGATAAAATGGCCCTCTGCTGTACTTGGAAAAAGGACGTAGGCAAGAATAATGAGTTAGCTTAAGCTTGGAAGAGCAGGCCGTGTAGGGGTCATGAGGAATGTGTGCTGGTTTTCTTTCTGCTTACATTTAAAACTAAAATCAAAGTCTAGGTGACTTGCAAGCATAGCTACCGGTTTCCATGTTGTAGAGTTACGTGCTGGTGTTTTATGCAAGATCAGCTATTCATACGTCATACTAAATTTCATTACAAAATTAGGTTTTGGTTCATTATTTTACCTTTCCTCCCACTGACTTTTTCCTCTGCTCTTTCGTCAAGAGTATGATGATGCTTTCCCTTCATCTGTTCTTTACCGAGTCTTTTCTATCATTTTCTTCCTTCTGTACATTGTGGAGAGGAGATGAATGCATTCTCAGAAGCTGACTTTGGCCTATGGAGTGGAGTGAGACTCATCTGCTCTCAGCGCAGATGAAGACAACCATCTTCAGTAGAACTTCAATGGTAGTTGTTAGTGTCTTTGCTCAGTAAAGTGTAAGGAAACTGGCCTTTCTAGGCTAAGCCTAGCCTGTGGAAATACCCTTGTGTTCTACTCTTTTGTCTCTCTTGAAACATAGAATCCTTCTTTGTATATTTATATTTTAATTCTCTTTTCTAATGCTTTACCTCAATTCATTTAGCTCCCTATGCCATGTCTTTCATTGACCCACCTCAACAGTCAAGGGCCATTTTCCAAAATGAACATTTTCCAATGTTTTTTCAAGAACATTTTCCAAAAGATCAAAATGGCCAAGTTCTTCCTTCATCTCTGTGCCGATGTTGCTGAGAGTGCCCTCCCTCCTTGCTTTTAAAGGGAATATATTTATTACTGCACCTATTAAAAGCCAAGGAAGGAGTTCTTTCTTCAAGGGTCAGATGACTAGATATTCAGTCAGACTACAAGTTATCATTTGCAAATCGCTGAGCGTTGTCTGCCTGAGACTGAAAAACAAAATGGAGCGCAGCACCGCTGACCTACAGAAGCAGCTGATGTTGCGTGGACAAAAACCACTTCAGTGTAGCTCTGCTTTCCTTGTCACCTGTACAAGTGTCTGATCCACCAGGAATTTGCCCATGAGCACCATCTGGGCTTCTTCCCAACCAACTTTAAGGTGTAAAACAGAAAAGAAACGGTTGATCTGAACCTGCCCAAACTGCACCAATTTATGAAAGTTCTAGTGCAACCTTAGTGGTAAATCATTCTCAACATCAGTTTTGAAGTCACTCACACAAAGCTAGTCAAAATGCCTGTGACCTGAGCCTTGCTAAGTCTGGAATAATCCATAAAGCCATTCCTTTCATGAAAGGAACACCCTCTTTGTTAGGAATATGACCCTGACAGAGGTCTATCTTCTCCTCTGGCAGATGACCAGGGATGGCACTCCTTGACTCTGTTTCCCCACTAGCAAGTAGAGGGTTGCAAGCTTCATCTGCTGTTGAAGAACACTCTGAAGCTTGCTTTGTTCATGTTAGTACTTTGTGTTTCCTGGGCTGAAGGAATTACAGAACCCTAATAGTAATCGCTGTTCCTGCAGCCATCACTGTTGCTTTTACTT
The DNA here is from genome assembly GCF_965183815.1 of Platalea leucorodia. NCBI lineage: Eukaryota > Metazoa > Chordata > Aves > Pelecaniformes > Threskiornithidae > Platalea > Platalea leucorodia. The sequence continues at coordinate 38,392,208 of NC_138858.1, read as the reverse complement.
GCTGCTTCGTGTCTCAGATGGGCTGTACTTCAGAATTAAATGCCCTGAGTCTTGCTTCCTTCCCTCTTCTAAGCTGCTTTTGCCCATTCTTAATTCAAGCAGCTGTAGCTTTACATTTCCCAAGTATGTTAAACATCTTCCTCTTTCTGTAACTGTCTTTTACAGCAAAAATTTCATAAATTCAGTAAAATCAAACCAAAATCCCAAACTGAATTTAATGCAGTTTTATGAGCAAATCAAGCTTTGTACCTTCTGTTAATTCAGGAAAAGAGATAGTATGGTGTTGCATGGGATTGGTGCACTTTTTACGTGTGAACATTGGCAAAGTGCTTACTTGACCTTAAATTGACCCTGAAATAAAGGGAACAGCTAAAGCTGTATAAAAAACAGGAAGACAAAGACTGCCTTGGCCAGTATGAGTTAGTCAGAATGATTTGTTGGACTCTGCTTCTCAATACATGAATTAACCTAACAAATGCACTATTACTGGTCAGTATTTCCCTGTGGATCTTTACTTGCATATAATACCCTTTGAGAAAGCAAAAAATGCTAAAACCCAGCAATAAAAAAGAATCTTGCTTCTAATAATAATACAGAAATAGTCAATTTCTCCTGGCATAACAATATTTTACTTATTTCAGCTATGGTCCAGAGGGCCAATCATACAAATACTTGAACATATGAGTCACTTCACTGCTATGAGTAAGTCTGTTGAAGCTGACTGAGTTGCTCGTGTGAGTAAATGATTCATGGATAAGTCCCTGTAGCATTAGCACCCAGTGCATTACTTAATTTTAATGCTTAAGACTCTCCCCTCCCAGCACTGTGTGGGGAGGGTAGTTTTCCATCCTCTGCAAAGCTGGGTGCCTTGCTTGGAATCCTGCAAAGTGAACTTCATTTGTGTATTTTATTGTTTCTGTTTTTTCAGGTCCGTTGAGGTCTATAATGAAAGATCTGCATTCAGATGATAATGAAGACGAATCAGAGGAAGCAGATGAAAATGACAATGATTCTGAGTTGGAACGACCTGTAAATACACGAGGAGGAAGCAGGAGTCGCAGGTGAGTGTCTTGCGATTGCAAGTAGCCTGGTGGCCAAGACATTGTGCTTGTTAGGAATGGGGTGAGGTCTAATGTTCTCAGAGAGTGCTGAGTAACAAATGGGCAGAGAATTCAGACTCTCTTTTTAAAGCATATGCATATAAAAGTGCCTCTTCTAAAAACTATCAGAATTGGCCATTCCCAATACAAACTATTTCTGTACTAATCCATATGGTTATGATGATCCTCATTCATTTGACTTTCCTTGATTTCATGCCATTGTGACTTCAGGGGAGTAGTCATAATTACTCTCTGGCATAAATGAGATAAATTAAGTCCTTCAGTTGCTGGATGAGTTATTCAATAAATAGTGTCTCATTTTCAAGATCTCTCTGCTTACCAGTTTTAAATTAGGTTGTTAAATCGGATCAGAATCAATGCAATTTGAATTCCAAGTGATTTCTGTGCTGCATGCAGTAGGTAATGTGTAAAAATGCAGACAGAAGGTAGAGCAAGCATCTGTCACAGAAATTGCTTTTTAAAAAATGCTTCTGCATCCTAGCTGCAACCTTAAGAGGGTGTTTCAAAATTCATCTATTCTTTGGGCAGCTTGAAGCTCCATCTGAATGTTGTTGGAGGTTTTGAAAAACCTGAAACAGTCTCTCTCAGACCTTTTCATAGTGGGTTCTTTATCTGATCCACATGGTTTTGCTGTGAGTGCACAGCACCTGAGTGCCAGTGTCAGCTGCTGCTTAAATGGGAAGGTAATAGGAAAACATTAATGAATGTCGGCTCTTTCCCTGGTGCATTTTAGCAGCTGGAATCAAGGAGAAAAAGACCAAGATGACAAGCAGTTTGAGAATTTGTTCATGTCAGTGATTGTACAAAGGATTGTCTCAAGCTCAGCTTGTCTCTATGTGGAGGTTTTATTTCAGTTTTTTAACAAAACCTTAAGGCTAACATTTCTCTACCTTCTTTTTGTCCCAAATAACTATTTTTTTTTTTTCTTCCAACAAGTAAATATTCCCTGTTGTTCCTAAGTAAATGAATGGTGAGACTGACTAGGAGCCGAGCTTTTTCATGTGGCCTCTCCTGAGATACTACGTTTTTAAATTTTAGCCGGGAAAGAGAGTGTTATTTATGATGAGAAACAAGGAACTTTTCAGTGAAGTACTTGTCCAAGTGGGAAGTACAGCTGTTTAGAAAGCTTTTGGAAGAGCAGAAGAGTATCTGTGCAGAACATTTTCCTCCTTTATGTGTCTATGAACCAAGATACAGACTTGTTCCAGGAACATTGGGAACAGCAGTTTAGTGTTCTAAATACTTAACCGTTTTCATGATGTTAGCTGCTGTTAACCAAACATGTCATCTTAGCCAAGTGCAGGCAGGCAGCCTCGTTCTCCATGCTATGGAGTTTTTTCCAGAGTGTGGCCCTGCTCGGATGCCTCTCTTCCACGTGAGGCTGATTAATGACAGCTTGCTTAGCGAGGGGTCATTCTTAGTGTTCTGCCTCAATGTGCAAGCTTGGTTCACCCCTGTTAGCAGCCCTTTGTCTGTAGATGTAATCTCCTGGCTCTGTTTTTCCATAGGGTTAGTCTGAGTGATGGCAGTGACAGTGACAGCAGTTCAGCTTCCTCACCACTACACCATGAACCAGGACCACCTCTAATGAAAACCACCAACAACCAGGTAAAGTCAGGATTTGTAAATGCAGTCCTGGGGAGCTGATATGACATTCTGATTACTTCAGAGCAGTTACTTAGTCTGTAAACTGACATAAGAGCTTTTTACTCAGGAGAAGAAGTATTTGGTTTAGCAAATACTGTAGACCAAAGTAATGTTTTCATCAATATTTTGAGAAATGTGTCCTTTTTGTATGAATTAGCTTTGTACGGTAAACAATGCAAACTGGCTTTACAGCATCAGTAGTACAATTAATATAGGTTTGGGTTTGTATTAGCAGTAGACACAGTTCATATCAAGAGGCTCATTCGCAGGAGTTCATTTATTCGTCTCTTCCCCTCTCGCCCCACCAGTGTTTATCTCGAAGACACAATATTTTTTACTTCTCTAGAAGATGCAGTAGTTTTTCCTGCACTATCAGAGTATTTGTTCCATGTCTGTAGGAACTAACATTGTTATTATTTTTGAGGTAGGAAAGTAGAGTAGTTCTGTTTTTCAGAGAAAAGAATTTAAATAACCTAGAGCTACAAAATACATCAGGGACAAATGAAAATTAGAGTTTGGGAGTTAGTGCATTCCCAGTCAGCAATAAAGTAAGACTCTCTAAATATAAAAATCAAACATAAAAGCTGATATTATTTTTAAAAAAATCATTATTTATAAAATACATCATTTGTTGCTTATTTTAGAGAGCCATAATTCATTCCCAGTGTCAGCTGGATCATACATAAAGCAGTCATGAAATTTACTGACTGGCAATAAATGGCTGCTTACGGTATTGATATAATCAGAATACTGTGTATATGTATTAGCAAAAGTTTGTGGTTTACGTGGTGAGTTTTATGAATGAGTCTTTCCTATATCTATTAGGTTAACTGCTTCGATTATCTGGCAGAAATTATTTACTTGTCATTGTTTTTCTAATAAGGTTTCCAATACAAGTTTACTGATAGTGCAAAACCAAAACATCATTATTCATGTCAGTTAAGTTTAAATACTCTGTGAGGAAAAAACCCTAGGGAGTAGTTCATGCACAGAGAGAGGAAGGAGATTCCCTGTCCAGAAAGCATTCTTATTATCTACCAGAAACTCTGTAGGGTTTTATAAGTTGATCTGTACAAAAGTTACAAGTTCTTGAGAGAGAGTCTTTTGGGAAAGAAGACTATAAAAGCAAACTATAAAGATGAAGAATATTGCATTTACTTGGAGACACAAGCACAAGAATAATAAAACATCTACCTATGGCTTGTTGTTTAATGAAGACTAACTTCTACAGAGGCAATGTAATTACGTAATTGTAAGTCTCAATATCAGCAGCCCACTCAGTCACATCTTTCATGTTTCTTTCCTCTTCAGTGATATAACAGAAGGTCTATCTGCGCATTAAGACACTCCAAACAATTGCAGTGTGCCAGCTAAAATTGAATGTTACATACCTTCTTCCATTTTTTATAATTGAGCTGAATTTTCTAATAAAGCTGAAAATCAGAAGTTGAGGGAAGCATTATGAGAATTCAAATTGTATGGACCGTAGCCACATTTGAAATCTCTGCTTGGTAGCATAGTGCTGCTTGCCAGGGTGATGCTTTTGACTAATGAAATCAGCCTTGTGTTGACTAAGTCCATTCATAGAACTAAAGAGCTAAAACAGAGTTAATATTTCTATAAGCTTCCTCAGTGCCATGTCTCACATAAACAAGAGGGCTTAAGATGTTGGATTTCAACTACGCATCAAGAGCGCTGTAAGGAAGCCACTTTTTCAAATATACTGTCCCCTTGCTAAGGTTCTATTTGAAACCAAGAATTTTCTGTCTTTAAAAACAAGAATAGCGTCTAAAAGCTACTGGATCCATGCCTAGAGGACTGGGTTTTTTGTGGTTTTGTTTTGTTTTTTTCAAAACAAGACTTGTTCTTTCACTGGCCTTACACAGCAGTGACCCCAGGAGGTGCTGAATTGAAGAACTGGGATTTTTCTTTGGAAAAGTATGTTTTGCTTTCTGACCATGCATCACTCTTAGCTAAGTAAATCCTTAGGTTAACTCAGGTCTGCAGTCACTTTCTACATCTAGGGAAATAGCTGCCTGCCTGCTGTATTCTTACGGTGCTGGTTGCCCTGGGGAGCATATATGCAATTTTAGTCATTTATACCAAGGGAAGTAGAAATGAGAGGGAACTTACAGAAAGCTGTCAGCCTTCTTGCTGTTCTAGAAGACTTGCTTTTACAGGCTTTATTTCCTTGTTTTATTTGCTGAGTTTTGTCCTGTGTGGTTTTGGCGAAAATCATTCTAGTGATGTTAGTCTTACTTACAACGAAATGTGAAACAAAATCTCCCAGCATCTGTGATCATTTATTTTCCTTTTATGTTTTTCAGAAGAACTGATCATATTCCAGGTTAGGAATGACATGGTGACTTTTTTTAACTCTACTTTTAGCTTCAAAAAATGTGTTGTATGTGAAAAAATTGGAAGAACAATCAACAGTTCTGTTTCCCAAAAATATTCCTCACTTTAGTCCTAAAATTTTCATATTAAGCATGGTGTTCTGCTGCTTGTTGACATGCTCTTCTTGATTGTTTTTCAGTACTGGGTGAAGCATTCTTGGTTTGTATATGTGGTAGTAAATGGCTTTGTATGGCACTGAAGGAAGGGTATCATATAAGTGCAAGAGAAATTACTATCAAACACTTTTTTTTTTTGTTACAACTCATGCGTCGTTTCAAAGACTCTTTCAAAATTTCTCTTGTAGAAGAAGAGACAGCATTGGAAAAAAAAAAGGAAAAATATAGTGATCATGTGACATTTCAAAGGCACTGGAGAGTACCTCAGGATCATTTTGTATCTGCAAAATCAGACCTCTTATCCTGCTAGCATGCAAAAGATACAAAAAAGTGTTGGCTTTAAATTACATGAAATTAATTCTTTTAAGGATTAATAATATCAGTATCACCTCATTCAAGCAACTTAGCATTTTCTGCTGTAAGCTGTTTTTTTTCCTAAAAAAAATGAGTAGGTTGTATGGATTAAAGAACAAAAAGCTCACTTTTGAGTTTTGATTACATTTTCTCCAGGTGTTAATTCTTGGTATTATTAACTGATAGCAGAGTTTTTCATATGTAATTGTATATAATGATGCATTTAATTTTTACAGGATTGTCTTTCTTTTCCAGATTTTAGAAGTGAAAAGTCCAATAAAGCAAAACAAATCTGATAAACAAATAAAGAATGGGGATTGTGATAAGGTAAATGAGAAGAAGTTAATAGTAAACTAGCCCAGAATTTGATATTAATGTATTCACTAAACACCAACCTTAGTTACAGAATGAAAATCTTGGAAATTAGTACATCTTTGCTTTGGGTTCCTTTAGGTGCAGATCTTTCTCTCTCTTCACCCCCACCCCCAGCCCACCCCCACCCCCGTAATTCTTTCTTCTTCTGTCCTATTTTGAAAGTGTTTTCCTTCTCTTCAATCCATGTGGTGATTTGGCAAATGTCACCAGTTGGGAATCTGCCATCTATTATTTATTTAACTACTCTCCACCATGAGTTTGCATCATGCTTCACAGATGAAGTGATAATTTTTGAAGAGAGAATTCACAGCTGTATTCCTAACCAATAAGTCAATCAATTTATGTGTATATATATGTGTGTATGTATATATGTGTGTGTGTGTGTGTGTGTGTGTGTATATGTGTTCCAGAATCCTTTCTGAGGGCTGTGTGCTAGGAAGGGGCAGTGGGATTTAGCATGTTAACTAGAAGGATACGAAGCAATGGTTACCATTTAACTCTGAGAATAACAGTTTTGTTTAAAATCATGTCAGCTGGCCAAGGGTAAGATCTCTAAGTCCTTGTGTGAGTGAGCATAGCACAATTTTGCAGCATGGACAAGTTCCTCTGACGGTTCATATTTTAAAGGTATTAGTGTTAACTTTGTGATAATGTGAGGCAGGAGACCAAAGTTTCAGTATATGTTGCTAGATTTTCAGTGGCTGGATCCATATGATTTTTTGCTTCTTAAGCTGGGTGCTGTATCTCTCTCTGCTTAAAAAGCAAAAAAGGTTTCTGATGGCTCAGGCTGAAGATGAAAGTTGATAATTGGGTGGAGAGGTGGGACGTGTTTGACATCCCAGCAAGGAGGACAGTGGAATTTACCATTGGATTAATCTTGTTTGATGTTTCTCCCCTTATATGTCCTTGTTGACACAGAAAATAATTATGTAGCTTTAGAGAAAAAGAGGGATTTGATTGTGAACCTTTGGGTTTGGGTCTTATGTGGAAAGGTGGGAGATGTTTTTTAAAGATGCTGTTTTGGCATCCCCAGTCTGTTTGACACTTTTCGCCAGAGTTGAGATACAGAGATTACCTTCTGCAGCAAAGGACCACCTGATAGATTTTCATCAGCATGAAGTATCTAAGAAAACCCACAAAAACTTATATCTGGGTTGTATTAAGCTAGAGAAAGCCAGACTACTAAATAAGAAAATTTAGCTCAAAGAAGATTTAAAATAAAATTTCAATTTGTATTGTTTTTGAAGACAGCTGAAGTTTTTTAAATACATAGCTATGACTTAATTAACAAGTTGTTTATGGGGGGGGATTTGTTTCTAGGCATATCTCGATGAACTAGTAGAGCTCCACAGAAGATTAATGACATTGAGAGAGAGACATGTACTGCAGCAGGTGAGGAGCACTCTCATGCAATATCACAGTGTGCTCATTGAAATTGTGAAGTCACATCTATTTTTTTTTTTTCCCTTCATCTAATCAGACTTAATGGCCTTCAAGCCTGTATAATCCATATACAGCCCATTACCACTTTCAGTGTGGCTTAGGGGATTTTTACACATACTTTAAATTGTGTTGTCACACTAAATGACAAATTAAAAAAAAATGCCTACCTGAGCTAAATTTTTCACCAATTCATTGTTATGTTTCTCAATGTACTGTATCAATAATTATGAAAACAGGATGGGAGAATGGATACAGCTGTGCAGCATGACTTGATAAAAATCTTGTTGCTTTTTCCTGAAAATGACCGGTGTTTTCTCAGAAACAATTAAAGATGTCTTCTATGGCAAACAGAAAACACAGAATTCAAAGCAAGACTCACTTTGGGCAAAACCACAATATATTAATTGAGTCTTGCGAAGTTATGGAAGGAGTAAAATATGAAAAAGTGCAAACCAAGAAGGCTCCAAATTTATTGAAAGGTTATGCAATAGTAAGAACAAAAAATAGTATTCTTTTGTTTTGGGTGGTATTGTCAGGTGCTATTGGATAACAAACTGTGAAGATTAAACAATAAGCACTGTTAACAAAGCAGATGTAATTGTAGCACAGATGGTTTTATTATGCTTAGTGCAATGATATGCCAGTTGTGGACATGTTGTAAAGAGGGAAATTTTTACCACTTCTAAGTGACAGCAATCACTCATCAAATTTCCCAACACTTGGCTAGGTGTGTTAAAAATATTTTGTAAGCACCAGCATTAATCTGTTTATTAGTTGAAGCTCAATATTGTGAGTAAAGATGAGAAAACAATTGAGAGTTCAGTGAAAAGGAAGACTTTGGTTAAGGATATTCTTATTTAAAGAGGAATTTTGATAGCTTTGTCAGATTTCGTAAGTTAATACAATTAAATGCTACTAGATGAGAAAGAGGATTATAGATTCAACTTGAACCCTCTTATTTGCTTGGAAAATATTTCTTAGGATGACAGGAGAATTCTGATTGGAAGGGATTTTGCTAGTCCCAACCCCTGCCCAGAGCAGGCTCAGCCGTGGGGTCAGATCAGGCTGCTCTGGCCTTATCCAGTCAGGTTTTTAAAAGCTCCAAGGATGGATACAGCACAGTCTTTCCAGGACTCTGTTCCACTGCTAGACCACCCTCATGGGGAAAAAACATTTCTTGCTTGTTTTATCTTTGCTTTGCAGAAAAAGTTTTGAAGATGTTTTTCTTTTTGAAAATTTCACATGAAGCCACTTAAGCCCTGTGCTCTGCAAGCTGTCGATATAGCCCCAGTGGAAGCTGGGTTTGAGCCGGACTGTGCAGGCTAGGATGGTCATCCAGTTCTGTACTGGTAGCTGGTAACTGCGTAACACTGGCTACAGAGGTCTACCGGAATTCAATGGAAGAGCCAAGTTACTTAGCAGTTGTCTGTTAGCCAGTCTGCACTAGCAAATGGTCTATGCTGTCATAAAACAAATAATGCAGTTTAATTTTATAAGCCTTTAATCCCTTAATATTCTGCAATTCATTAGTTCATAGGATTTTATCAGTTTACAGAAATATGTTCACAATATTGAACAGATAACTTGCAGAGAATCAGTAGTTCTCTGCATTATAATTAAATTGTCATCCCATCTTAAATGTCCTTGCTGCTTTGCAGCTGTTTAATTAATGTAAAATACTTCCAGTGAGCACAGAAATAAAGAGTACAGCGCTGAGAAAGCTTTTAGGAATGAACGTGAAACTTCTAGACCAAGAAATACAAGTATGTAGAGACTATAGGAAGTGCAAAGGTCAGGAGAGCAAGGGATAAAACTGCGGAAAGGGATGGTGGTTATCGCATGAGAGGAGGGATTGAGTGCAAAAATACGCAACAGAAAACTGTAAATAGCTGCAAGGGTTTTAAAGGCGATGTCAGTGTCGAAGCGGAATGGTGGAGTTATGCGTTCCTGAGTGGTGATTGTCATCCCTTTAGTTTATGTCAGGGCAGGTAGTAATCTCTTGCACATGTCAAAGTCTGCTACCCACAGGGAATACCCTTTTAGGGAATTTTTAAAGAAGGGACTTGCAAGAGAAGAATGAAGGCATCAATCATTCAAAAGCACTGACTTTTGAAACTTACGCTGATGGATTTGAAAAGGAGAGGACAGGTTTTTGCAGTCTCTGTTGTTACCAAGTCTATAGGCATGACAGCAAACAGGAATGCAGCCCAGTTGGAAATGTGAAAAATATATCTGTTTGAGAATGTGTTTCTTTCCCAAGAGAGGCATTTCTCTTTGAGATACTTCGTTAAAGGCAGCTGAAATAAACCCGCAGAAAAGAGGGAGGAGGCAGGAGAGATGTGATACTGAACTGCACGTTTCTGGTTATGTAGCTAAGTAATCCTGATGTAAAGTGATACTTACAGGTATATAAGAATTGCCCAAGAGGAAAAAGGCAGGTGAAAAAGAATATTTGACCAAGAAAGTAGTCCTGTGAGAATCACCTGAGCAATTTTTAGGTGAATATTGGACCATGGCTAGGCAGAAAGTGGTCAGAAGTTATATTTTAAAAAGAAATCTCTCTCCTACCCTCAAAGAAAGGGTTGGGGATTTACAGTGATGAGGTTTTTGGGTTTTTTGTTTTTGTTTTTTTTTAACTCTGATTTCCAGTGAAATAGTAGGGATAATTGAGCAATCAGATGTTAATGCTTCATGTCCCATATATTCAAATACGGCTGGCTAAAGCTAGCTTCCTAACTCTGCATTTTCAGTGCAGATGATGTTAGCATGACCCCATGAAAGGCAACAAGATTTCTGGTAAGACTTTGCCTCTTATTTTGAGGCATCTGAAGTCATATCTTCAGGTGGTGAAAAATCTCCTTAAAGCCAGTGCACTAGACAACACAGGCATAAGGAAGAAATTGAGAGTATGCAGCACTGCTGAAAATTACATTGCTCATGTCCACAAGGTGCTTAAGTTCAGATAGCAACTACCTTCTGAGAATTTTCTGCAAGGGGTAGCTTGCAGGTCTGGAAACTGTTAAATGGCCTAAAACCATCCATAAATTGAAAAATTACTATGTCATTAATTGCACTATGGCTTCCTTAAACACACACACTCATCTGCTTGTTTAAAGGCAGATAAATAGTTGTACTATGATGGATAATGATGAAACTGAGCTGGAGAGACATTATGTAAACAGAGATGTACATTATAGCAGGAAGAAATGGGATATTTTTGTTCTTTGCAGCCTGAGCTCTTGGAATAAAACATTTTTATGCTGTGTTTTTAATGTTATAACTGTCAGACTTCCTGGCAACTAATCTCAACCTTTTGTTCTTTTTCAAGTATTTCTCAATAGCATAAGGATGCGTATGCTAATACTGTAAGTCATTAATTCCTCATTGACTGGCACACAGGCAGGTGTTTTTCATTGAGTTGTCTGGATTTATCTTGGTATATTTTTGTACATACATTAAAACTTTTGGGGTTCATTTCAGTCTGATTTACCAGGTGCCCTGACATAGTGGGTATATTTCTTGAGGGGTGGATGATGGATATGTTTAAAATGTTTATATGTCCCTTGGCCTAGAGCTTAAAAGTGCAAAGCAGAACCTGATCAATAAAAGTGCTTATCAGTTTCTTAAAATACACAGTGCTGTTTAAAAATATATGTGTTAACACTTTCATGTAATCTTTGTATCTAAAATGATGTATATTGCTGCATTGGTTATGAGGGGTAGTATTCTTCCACCGTAGCACAAGGAAGCATTAGACAGAATTGTTCAGCCTTGCTGCATCTTTCTGGCCTTGGCTTCTGTAAACTTCTTGTGCAGCCATTTATTTATCACACAGTGGATATTCGGAGACCAAGCCTGAGATTAGATTCCTAACTTTACAAAAGGAGGCTGGATTGACTCCTTAGCTTCTCTCTCAGATGAGGCTTAAGAGAGTGCCAAAAATGAGAATGACAAATAACACATGAAAGTTGCCTTCTGGTAACAATCAGTTTTGTCCCATTTGATTTTTTTTTTTTCTCTCATGTTAATTGCAGAATAGTAGGAGATGGAAAAGTGTCACAAGAATCTGTGAATCAACAAGTGCACAAATGAAGTTGGCAATTTTAGATTAAAAATTCCCATATGGAAACAAAATGAAAGCCAAGAGGCACAGATTTAAATGAAATGTTAGTAAGAGCAGGATTGTTCCTAAGTGCTTTCAGAGTTTGACAGCTGAAAACCAAATTAAACAGATTTTACTTTTATTTTTTTCCAACCTGGAAAATGGGAGGTGGTTGGAAAGGGAGATTCTTACTGTAACAGGCATTTCCCTCTTATTATTTTATCTTGTTTCCATTCTGTTTAATGCACCCTGGGCTGTGTCATTCCATGCCTGACAATACACATGAAGTTATTTCATTTATCATCAACATCTTCTGTGATCTGAGTAGAAAAACCATCTGTTTATATAATGAAATGGGGAGTGGAAAATTACAAAAGATTGAGTTTAAATTCATTGGGTTTTTTCAAGTTGGTGTATTCCTGCCAGATTTGTCCTTTTAAGGTATGCTCTGGAAGCCATGTGTGCATACATCTGTGTCTCCTCCAGCTGTGGAAAAGGAATTACAGTCAGAGTAATAAAGCTCAAACAAGCAAGGAATACCTAGCAGCAGTGTTTCAGTGGAGGTATATGTGGAAGCCCCTAGAACTAAATGAGTTTCAAATTGAAGGATGCAAACAGGACATTGAGCCTAGCCTGAGTGCCACAGAAGGGATAGTTGGAAAGACTGAGCAGAACAGCAACGTTCTGTCCGTCCATGACACTACCCAGAAGCCCGCTTCAGGATGGGGTGCCTTTCTGTGTACTTACTTGGGATGTTCTGTCTCTTGGAATGAAAAGGCACATAAGAGATTCATAACCATAGCATGTTGGCACTGTGTTAGCCCTATCTGACAAATAATGCTTTGGCTTTCCAAGATGCTGATGTGCTTTTTATGTAGGCGCACATCCTAGAACTTAACGTATCTAGAGTTACTTGTTACAGCAATTCAGTGTTGAGTATGACCACTCTTTAAAAATGTAGACTAAAATTCAGAGACTAAAAATGTCAAAACTGCAGAAAGGCACAAGTCAGGTATGTACTGTTGATTTCACAGAATCATAGAATGGTTGAGATTGGAAGAGACCTCTGGAGGTCGTCTCGTCCAACCCCCCCTGCTCAAGCAGGGACGTGTAGAGCCAGTTGCCCAGGACCGTGTCCAGACAGCTTTCAAATATCTCCAAGAATGGAGACCCCCACAACTCCCCAGGCAACCTGTGCCAGTGCTTGGTCACCCTCACAGGAAAAAATGTGTTTTCTGATGTTCAGAGAGAACCTCCTGTGTTTCAGTTAGTGCCCATTGCCTCTTGTCCTGTCACTGGGCACCACTGAAAAGAGCCTGGCTCCACCCTATTTGCAGCTTCCTTTCAGGTATTTATACACATTGATAAGATCCCCCCTGACCCTTCTGTTCTCCAGGCTGAAGATTCCCAGTTCTCAGCCTTTTCTCATAGGCGAGTTGTTTTAGTCCCTATCCTTCTCAAGAACACCTAACAGCTCTTCTGTTTCCTATTTGAATGAAAGCTGTGATTACAGATTAAATAGTCACCAGAAGAAGTGATCTTATGCCATTGGTAGGAGTCTTTCGTGGTTGATTTGGTTTAAAAAAATGGTGTAAGTCTGTTACTCAAGAAATAACTGCTAGTGTGTGAAGTAACAGTTGATGTGAGAGCTCTTGAATACATTTTTTGTTTGACGCGGACTAGATTCTATAAGGATTTATTTCTTTCCCTTGCTTGCAGAAAGGCTTATGCCGATTATTTTTCTAAAGTAACCTGCTTAGCAGCTATGCACACAGTAAATATTCCAGACAGAGATCTATCTGGGGTTTTTTTTGTTTGTTTGGGCTTGGGTTTGGTTTTTTTTGGTTTGTTAAAAGACTTAGTGTTGTGGTTTAATCCCAGCTGGCAACTAAGCACCACACGGCCACTCCCTCCCCCTCTCCCTCCTGGTGGGATAGAGGAAAGAACCGGAAGGGTAAAAGTGAGAAAACTCACAGGTTGAAATAACAACAGTTTAATAATTGAAATAAAATGAAATAATAATTATAATAACAATTATGATGATGACAATAATAATAATAAATTATAATAATAATAGTGAAAAGGAAAACAAACAAAAACAACAAAAACCACCCACAAAAATACAGGAAAAAAAAAAAAAAGATGCAACTGCTCACCACCCGCCAACTGATGCCCAGCCAGTCCCCAAGCAGTGATTGCTGCCCCCTAGCCAGCTCCGCAGTTTATATACTGGGCATGATGCCATTCAGTATGGAATAGCCCTTTGGCCAGTCTGGGTCAGCTGTCCTGGCTGTGCCCTCTCCCAGCTTCTTGTGCACCTGGGCAGAGCATGGGAAGCTGAAAAGTCCTTGACTGGTGTAAACACTACTCAGCAACAACAACAACATCAGTGTGTTATCAACATTATTCTCACGCTAAATCCAAAACACAGCACTGTACCAGCTACTATGAAGAAAATTAACTCTATCTCAGCCAAAACCAGGACACTTAGAAAATACACAGATTTTCTTTTAACATTTGAAAAATATTTTCTCAATGGTAATGTTTGCTGGAATGGCAGATGGGTAGGCTGGCATTATGGTTGATGATGATCTAAAAAAAAACAAAAAAAACCAAACAAAAACAAACAAACAAACAAAAAAAAACCCCAGAGGTACTGTAGTCTGGACCATACTTCATGTCAGAAAGGAAGTGAGTGATAAGGATAAGGGTTTAACCTACAGGTGTTGAGGCAATTGGGCTTGTTTTATGCCTTTCATATGATACTTAGTGGCATGTTAATACATCCAGTGGGCATATAAAACTGCTGAAATTTTCAACTCCATCTTTTTTTTCCTTTCAGATAGTAAATCTTATAGAAGAAACTGGACACTTTCATATTACAAATACAACCTTTGACTTTGATCTTTGCTCACTGGACAAAACCACAGTCCGTAAACTACAGAGTTATCTGGAAACATCTGGAACCTCCTGAGGATTCAGCAGCTGGATGCATCAAAAACTGTTTAAATGAAACATTCAGAATGATGCAACCAAAATGGAGGGCAAAAACAAAACAACTCTCTTCAGCTTTATTTTTCCTTAAAGCCACTCATCATCTCTTGATAAGGGAGAGGAAAAGTGACAAGACTCAGAGGACCACTCTTCTCAAGAAGGAAATGCTCTGGAAGAGTTTGCCTGGATAGCCTTGAAAAACAAACACACAAAAACAAACAAAAATACTTGGTCTTAATGAATGTGTATGGTATCATGTATCTCTCTGTGTGGTGTTCCAGTCCACAAGATGAATGCATGTTCAACACACTGCCTTATTACGTAACTGATCTATTTATTATTGCATACATGTATTCTAAAGTCAGTGAGTCATTGAATGACACTACCAGATGTTGCAAGTAAGGGGATCCCATGTGTGCTCTTTTGATGCAGTACTATCACAAGCCTAGTAACCTTATTCATGTTAAAATGCCACTTCTTGCTATCTTTCTCTAGTCACTTAAAACACTACAGTCTTGTTTCCACTTCTGCAGTTCCAGGAAACAAGATACAAAGTTGGGGACCAAACAGTGGTCCTATTTTATGTTTCCCATCTGCCACAGTGGGTTGGACCACAGCAGATTGGACCGCAGGTCTTTGGCTCTACCCATTTATTGATCTTGATCACAGTAGAAAATGTACCAAATAGGATCATATGATTTGCTGTCTAGCCTTAGTGAATAAACCAGTAGGACTTCTAACAAAAAATGTTATGTATACTGTCCTGAATCCAGCATCTTTTGCAGTCTACATTCTTGTGTCTGTTTTAGTGTTATAAAATTCAATATATATGAGTGAAAGTGTTCTGCAGGATCATCATAAAAGAAGAAATACTGGTCCTGTCCTCTGAGGAAATGTTGTAGAAAATTCTTAATTTGGAGCTATTTATTACTATGAGTTTCAACACTCCTCTGCTGCCAGTGTGTGACTTGCTTTTGTCATACAATTATTTGCATAACATTTTTGTTTGTTCATATAGTATATGGTCTGCTTAGTTTGTTTTGGGATTTTGTTTCTGCTTTTTTTTTTTTTTTTACAACTGCTAAATTAAAACCCTTTATTTGAAAAGAAAAAAATATGTCATTATACAGTTACATGTCGGAATAAATACATATATGATATTTCATATATATGTGTGTGTATACACATATATACACATACCTGTATATATATGTGCACACACATGCATATATGCTTTTTACACTTTCCAGATTTTTATGTCTGTTCAATGACCTGCTTGTGTTTCCAGAAGGATTTCTTGTCTATAAAAATGAGTATTCTTTCATACCATTCATTATTCTTTAAAATCAGAATCCTTGTTTATGCATGATCAAATGAGAGGATGTGTACTTAGTTTCACATCAAAGCTCCATACTGTCATACTGCTGATGGTTTCTTGATGAAATCATCAACTTTCTGTTAGAAGTTCAAATCCCTTAATGAAAAGAGAAAATAATTTAAAAAATACTTCTGGATGCAAAGGTTTATTCAGGTTTACCAGCCTTAAAAAATGTATGTTGTTTCTAAACAGGCCAGTATGTCATGTGTATGCTTATATGCCACATGTAGTCTCTATGTGTAGAGCTGAACAGTAGTATCTGTATGACTTACTGTTTCATGTGCACAGTTTGTGCAGCACTGTAAAACTAAATTCCTATTGGGGTTATTTCTTATTCATATGGAAAATCTTAATACTGTTTCTTTAAGTCCAAAGAAAATTTTACACTTTACTCTTTTGGAGACAGTGGGATACGGATTGGGTTGGGGGGCTTTTTTCTTATTTAAAATGTTGTTTGACCACACTCTGCAGGAAGTCCTTCTCAGGCTTCCCAAGAATAAGTGTACTTTTTCAGTAATGTTATGACTCTTATTGATGATTGGCATGAAGCATACTTGAAGCGTTATGTTGTTCTTTTAAGTCCATGTATTAATGTGCAATTGAGGAGGGGGAGCAGGAGTGGGAGTGTAATTTTAAAGTTACTTTTGACATAAGGCAGGTGATGGTGGGGAAGGGATGGGGTGCATGTGAAGGGGATAAACTTCAATTTTTATTGATTATTTTATATGAAAATGTTTGGAAATCTAAAAGCAACCTTAAAAATGTTTGGTGTATAGTGTGTGTTCAACTTCCTATCTTTTAGTTATGCCAGATACATATGGAATTTTGTCCATTTTGATTTTTCTAACTAAGTTTTGTGGTAAAAAATCACTGAGTTTCAAGGGGGGAAGAATCCCATGATCCTTCTAGTATGACTATTGCACTGGTTTGTTAAAAATGGTGAAATGAATCATTTTACCCTTAAAATAGAAGATAAGCTTTATTATATACTGAGAACAGGGGTGGAAGAAAACAGCAAATAGGAGAATAGGCATAAAAGGGAGATGACAGCAATTACAGTATCAAGTTAGTGCTGAATTTCATGCAAATTGTGGATCATCCTTAAACTCTTAAATTTTCTAATTCAATGGGAGAGGGAAGAAAATAGACATCAGTGGGGTGGGTGTGTGTGCACGTGTTGACTTTTTCACAAAATTCTCATAGAATAAGAGTTACTAAGTGTTGATCTAAAAAAAATACATTAGCTATTTTCATCTAATTTTGTATGCAAAAACAAAATAAATCCTTGTTCACTTAATTTCGGACATTCATATTTCTCTTAAAGAAAGAATAATAAGATACCCTCGAAGTCCTTAACATATATGAGCGTTGGCCTTTGGGATGGGTCAAAGTGTTTTGGCAATAAATGTTTTGGAGTTTTACTTAACATCAAGCTGTTTAAAACGAAGTTGTATGTGAGAATTTGGTTTAATTTGTTGAGGTTAGCAGTAAGTTGCAATACCTAAAAAATAATTTTCAGCATAAGTGAATCACTGTTACTAGAACAGTAGTTGCATCCAATAGTAAGGACAGTTTTCATCTCACCACTAACTTTTCACCTCAGAAAGTGGATGTCTGATTGGATAGACAAATTTTAATATCTTTTTAGAAGTTTGAATCCACTGAGAGGCTTTACAAAAATTTCAGTATCATCTAGATTTGAAGGCCATCTTAGTCCATGCTAAAGAGAAAAAGGAAGAAAGGAGGAATGGGCATACACTGAAGTGAGCAGAGTCTTCTAAGGTAAAGCAAAACCCATGCTCAGTCTTTAGCCTTTGGATTGTAAGAGATGGTTGATGATCTCTCTCTTCTTTTCATTGGTTGTGTGTTTTTAGGTTATGTCTGTGCTTTCAGTATGAGAAGCAGAGCACACACCCAACAGTGCGTTTGGAGAGCCCAGTATATTTCTACTAAAGTTTTTTTTAGTCTGGGGGAAGGAAATTACAAGTTCTTGGGTTTTGCCTGACCCATTGTCCTTGTTTCACAATCTCACAGTAAAATAAAGTATGTTCACAATCTGTTTTGAGTCCTTGGTCCTTACTTGGTAAGTATCACCTTGTTTTCTTAGAAGCTATACTGGTGTTTCGGGGTCTCTTGAACAGCATGTTGATTTCAAGCCCCATTACTTAGTTTCAAAATTAATGGGAAAGCTGTAGAACAGTCTGAAGAGAAAGCTGCCCTGTTCAGTTGTTGTATGCATTATCTTACTCCAGGCGCTGCTCTTATGGTAGGATGTTGATTTACTTCATACTGTCTTTGTTCATACACATGATATCCTATCTTTTACCACTTGCAGATAATGGCAAGCAGTGTATCTTTTAGCAAACTCTTGTTTCAGTCTATAGAGGGACTTGGTATTTTTGTGTTTGCTCATTGGTCCATTGATTTGCACAGCTTGCTGTAGTGCAATGCACTGAAGTTGAGATTTGTGATGAAAATTTTGTCAGACTTTCAGCGATAGCAGGAGCTAGAAGGAACTGCAAAAATAAGCAGTGCAAAACACGTTCCAAAGTTTAACAAGTGCAAGGCATGTGTTTTTATGAGCCTCAATAGTTTTCTTAATTGTTAAGCAGTATACAATAGAATGTAGTGTACACCAGGAAGCTATTCTGTACCAAGAAGCTTTACTGTTGGGCATAAAAGGCTTACGAACAGATGATGGGGACTAAAACTCGTATATCTGCAGTGCTTTGTGTGTGCTTGGGAGTTAATCAGTGCATTAACACAGCTAAACCAATGGCGTTTACAAGGCTGGCTCTGTGTCTGAGTGAGCAGATAAAATAACATCAAAGCACAATCACATAAGGGCCTTGCATTTACTTGAGCAGCAAGAAATGCCACTGTGACTAGACAGGAAAGAGAAGTATTACCACAGTGAGAACAATACCCTTTGGCGGGGGGAACTAAAGAAAAAAAAAAAAAAGGTAAAGAAGAGATCCCTTAGTAGCTGGGTGTGGTCCTTAACATATAACATAGAGAACACCATTTGCTGGTCAGCAGTTCTGTCTGGGTAGGGTGACAGCTTGCAGAGTGGCAGCTTCTTTGGTTCACTGCTGTAATAATTGTGTTGCTGACTTGATGAGAGAGAGCTGTATTGCAACATCATACAAAAATCTAAGCTGTCTTATGGTTTGAGATGCTAATGTCTGTTTAACATTTGTTTGTATATTGCATCTTATTTATATTCTATGTTTTACCTCAGCCAGATTGATTCTACTGCAAAGTGATAATGTTGCATTTTTCATTCTTCATATACTTCTAATTTTTCCAGTCTGGAAATTTGAGCAAAGTCAAATGTAGGTCTGTGAATACAGCAGAAGATGTATTTGTTTCATCATTCAGTATAATTCTGACTGGAAGTAACCCTCTCCTGAATGTTACATCAAATGGGTCATGCATTTTCCTATGTTCCTTCAGAGAACTGATGCTATAAAGCTGGAATTTCCATTAGTGAACTTTACCCTTCTCATCACAGTGAGGAATAAATGATTACCTTTTATCATTGCTCACAGGGAGACAGAATTCAAGGTCTGAGTCCGGTTTAGGAAATAGTAGGTTTGTGAAGCTGTCAGTTACATCTTTTTATTAAGACCTAGAAATAAAGCTGATTCTCTTCAGGGGAGGAAGAGAAGGGGAGGAAAAATCCACTAAAAATATTTTCACTCTGATAGTGGTGTCTTTTTCCAACAGTTCTATTCCCCTTTCAAATCCTTAAGCATCTAACGGCCAGTAGAGAGACTACAGACAAACTATTAAGGAATCAAAGGTATTGAAAAGATAAAACAAGTAAGTTGTATTAAAAGCCTGGCTGCGCAAGTAATAAGGTTGTAATGCTGATATTGCTTTCAAGTGCAGGGCAGACATTCCTAGCACATGTGGTTTGTGTATCCACGTCGGAGTGGGTGGTCTAGAAAACAGTGCAAAATGCCGCAGGAGGGCTTAGTTTTTGAGCAGTGCAGGGGAGTCATTCAGGATAGGCTCAGCCAGCACCACCCAGGGTATCCAAGGTAAAGCAGTCTTCCTTCAGCTTTCATGAGCAGCTAAGTTTTCACTTCGCCTATTCATCTAAATATTTGAATTCTCTTTTGCAATTGTATTAGTCCCCACTCAGAAGTTTCATGCTTGCTAAGGACCTGGTTAGGTTTGGAGTGGGGTTATTGTGATGTGGTTGTTATTTTCTTCGAGCAGGGCATGAGAAGACAGAAGTGGAACGTGGCAGTGACTTCTTTTTTATTATTTTTATTTTCTACTCCTGTCCAACAAATATAAGCCTTTGAAATGTTTTCCCTCAAAAATTCTCTTACTTGTGGGAAGAAGTTAGTGCAGCTTTCATTAGTGTCACTTTTTGTTAGCACAGTTTATAATAAGAGGATGAATTAAGATGAAGCTTCTGTGATACACATCTAAGATTAGGATGTGTCATGATGGAGCGCATGATGGTCTGTTGGACCACTGCAAGCAGGATGGCCTAGCAATGTTATTTTTATTATTATTATAGTCTTACTCACACATTTCTTTCTCAGCCTGTATAGTAAGTGAAGTAAGTGATTAAGGTACTGAATTAGGTTTTGGCTGTCTCTTGCCTAAACTCCTTTGGACATCTGCACACCACTTATGTAAAAAATTAATTATTATGAGTGTCTGCTGGAATTTTTCTGTGCTGAACAGCCCTTTCTCTTTGCATTACCACAGGTATCAGAAGTGGCTGGCTAGATGCAGTGCCTTGCTTTAAGTTGAATTATGTTCAGGATTAACCATGATGTTGGTTGCTCAGATAAATTTTTCTTTATCCTTTACTCTTTTGCAGTTACAGATTTTTTTTTTTCTTTTTTTTGGAGAGAGTTGTTCTCTCTCCATCTATGCAATGTCTTCCTTTCTTCCTGGTTCACATTCTTAAAATAGTTAACGATAAAAAATCAGGACTCAAGCTCTTCCCTTGACAATGTGATGCATTAGACATTTGCTGAATCTTTGATGGCCTGAATCAACACTGGATCTACAGTTTCTTCTTCAAAAGAAGCTGAAGCAAGGAAAGCAAGATTGATTCTGTTTCACAAAATTGTTGAGCTTGGAAGGGACCTTGAGAGGTCATCTGGTCCAACCCTATGGTTTCTCCATGCAAGTCCCATTAGGCTTTGCCAGACCCTTTGAGAAGCTCTTGGTATTGGGCCTTTCTCATGCACTGAGTGTCCAAGTAAACTAAATGTTGCTTTGAGCATCCAAGCACACTCTTATAAAACTTATGTCACTGTTCCTTTAAGAACAGGCTTTTTTCCTTCCTTGATAAGGAGATTTTCTACAAGGACCACAGCTGGTACAGATCTCCCTCTATTAACAGTATATAGAAATCATTTTAAGGGAGCCTTTTGAACAATTTAGATATACTCCCTTACAGTCCAAATGCACTTGGTTGGCTGTGGATTTTATACTAATGATAACGTTTCTTCTTATATAATTGTTAATGCACATACTATATCACAGAATCATAGATTGGTTTGAGTTGGAAGGGACCTCTAAAGATTACCTAGTCCAAACCCCCAGCCATGGGCAGGGACATCTTTCACTAGGTCAGGTAGCTCAAAGGCCCATCCAGCCTGACCTTGAACACTTTCAGGGATGGGGCATCCACAACTTCCCTGGGCAACCAGTTCCAGTGCCTCACCACCCTCATCATAAAAAAATTTTCTTCTTTATATCCAATCTAAATCTACCCTCTTTCAGTTCAAAACCATTGCCCCTTATCCTGTCACTACAGGCCCTGGTAAAAAGTCTTTCTCCATCTCTCATATAACTCCCTTTTATCTATTGAAAGGCCACAATAAGGTCTCACTTGGAGCCTTGTGTTGAGGGTGAACAACCCCAGCTCTCAGCCTTTCTTCACAGGAGAGGTGTTCTAGCCCTCTGACCATTTTCATGGCCCTCCTCTGGACCTGCTTTAACTGGTCCGTGTCTGTCTGGTACTGAGGACTCCAGAGCTGAACACAGTACTCCAGGTGGGGTTTCACAAGAGCAGAGTAGAGGGGGAGAATCGCCTCCCTCGACCTGCTGGCCATCCTTCTTCTGATGCAGCCAGGATACGGTTGGCATTCTCGGCTGTGAGTGCACTTTACCAGTTCATGTCCAGCTTTTTGTCTACTGGTATCCCCAAGTTCTACTCCACAGGGCTGCTCTCAATCAATTAAGCCCCCAGTCTGTATTGATGCAGGGGATTGCCCTCACCCAGGTACAGGGCCTTGCACTTGGCCTTGTTGAACTTCACAAGGGTCACATGGGCCCACTTCTCAAGCCTGTCAAGGTCCCCTTAGATGGCATCCCTTCCCTCAAGTGAATCTACTGCACAACTCATCTTGGTGTCATCTGCAAATTTGCTGAGGGTGCACTCAATCCCATTGTCTATGTGATTGACGTAGATATTAAATAGTATTGGTCCTGGTATGCACCCTTGAGGTACACCATTCATTACTGGTTTCCACTTGGGCATTGAGCCACTGACTATAACTCTATAGATGTGGCCCTCCAGCCAATTCCTTATCCATCTAACAGTCCATGCATCAAACCCATATCTTTCCGATTTAGTAGCAAGAATGTTGTGGGGGACTGTATCAAAGGCCTTACAAAACTCTAGGTAAATGGCATCCGTAGCTCTTTCCTTCTCCACTGATGCAGTCACTCTATTGTAGAAGGCCATTAGCTTAGTCAGGCATGATTTGCCCTTGGTAAAGCCATGTTGGCTGTCTCAAATCACCTTCCAGTCTTGCATATGCATTGATATATCTTCCAGGAAGATCTCTTCCATAATCTTATCAGGCAGAGAGGTGAGGCTGATTGATCGTTGGTTCTCATGGTCTGTCTTTTTACCCTTTTTAAAAATAGGTGCGATGTTTCCCTTTTTCCAGTTACTGGGGACTTCGCCTGACTGCCATGACTTTTCAAATATGGTGGAGAGTGGCTGTGGCTTGGCAACTACATCAGCCAGTTCCCTCAGGAACCTGGGATACATCTCATTGGGTCCTATGGACTTAGGAATGTTCAGTTTCCTCAGTTGGTCTTGAACCTGATCTTCACTTACGATGGGGGGGGTTTCATTCCATCAGTCCCTGTCTTGAGGTTCAGAGGCTTTAGAGATGTGGGAAGAGAGATTACTATTGAAAACTGAGGCGAAAAAACTGTTGAATACCTCAGCATTCTCAGATGTCACTAGTTCTGTATTATCTATGAGGGGTGGGGGATTACATTTTCTTTCACCTTCCTTTTCTGGCCAATGTACCTGCAGAAGCCCTTATTATTCTTTACCTTCCTTGCCAAATTCAGCTCCAACTGTACCTTAGCTTTCTTGACCCCATCCCTACACATCCAGGCAGTATCCCTATATTCTTCCCAGGATATATGTCTCTGGTTCCACTGCATGTGCATTTTCTTCTCACACTTTAGTTTGACTAGGAGGTCCTTACTCAGCCATACTAGTGTCCTGCCTTTCTTTCCTGATTTCTTATACATAAGAATCGAGAGCTTTTGCACAATAAAAAAAAAATGTCCTTAAAGAGCTGCCAGTTCTGTTCAGCTCTTTTGTCCCTGAAGGCAGTTTCCCAGGAGGTCCCATCCACTAATTCCTTAAAAACCAGAAAGTTTCCTCTCCTATAATTCAGGGTCCTGAGGTCTACTCTTCACCTGGCCCATATATGCCAAGATCATGAATTCCACTAGGGCATGACCACTGGAGCCCAGGCTATCATTAGGCTTGACATCTTTAATTAGTTCCTCCATGTTGGTAAGTAACAGGTCTAGTAACACTTCTCCTCTAGTTGGGCTGTCTGTCACCTGGATTAAGAAATTATCCTCAATGCACTCCAAGCGTCTCCTTGACTACTTACAGCTTGCTGTGCAGCTTTTCCAGCAGATACCAGGGTGATTGAAGTCCCCCAGCAGGATGAGAACCTGTGAGCATGATACTTCCTGAAGTAAGAATGCTTTGTCAACAGGCTCCCCTTGGTTGAGGGACCTGCGGTAAACACTAACCACGAGGTTTCCTTTGTTGGCTTGGCCCTTAAATTTTACCCATAAGCTCTCAACCTGTTAATCGCTATTTTTCAAAGACCGCTCCGTGCAGTCAATTCATTTTTTTACGTACAAAGCAACCACCCTGCCCCTTCTTTCTTGCCTTGTCCCTTCTGAACAGTTTATAACCATCACCTGCAGCACTCATTGTGTGATTCATCCCACCATGTTTCAGTGATAATGATTAGATGGTAGCTTTCTAGCTGTGCAATGTCTTCCAGCTCCTCCAGTTTGTCACCCATGCTGTGTGCATTGGTATAGAGGCAGCTGGGCAGCTGACCACATCACCTTTTTAGAGGAACACGCCCTAATTCCTCTGAGGCATTTCACAAGTGTTTCCCTGTTGGTTCCTAATACATCAGCAGCCCCTGGTTCTTTTCTGTTGCTCAAAACTCCATCCTCTTTGCCCACTATATCATTCTCTGACTGAAGAAATTTGATAATATACTTTGTGCTATTTCAATATTGGATCTCTCCTTGGAACTTGTGAAAATCTTGCTCATACTGTGTTGTCAGCCACCTTCACTGGGTACCAGAATTCTCCTCAGCTTGGAGAACCAACTTCATACAGAGTTATCCTGGTCTTAAACTACAGTATTTTTCTGGTAGGGACTTTTTACAGTCAGTTTCTTTGCAATGTTATAGCAGCAGAAAAATACTTCTGTTTCTGGAGAAGATAAAGAAAAGATTTTGTTCACTCCATGACTTAGTCTCCTGTTGGTTTTATCTGTACTTTAGAAAAGATACTGTGTATGCCAACATAAGCTCACCTTGGCATGGGATGGATGGCTCTAATTTGAGTCATCGAACTCATCATGACTTTGATGAACTTTGATATCTCAGAATAACCTTTCTCTCTTCTACCTGGACAAAATGTCCTTGAAAGGGACATCTTTGCTCGTGGATGCAAAAAAAAGACAGGAGTTCTGATGAACCTGCAGGGAAGTTTGGAAGAGCTTGTTTTACTGTGGTTGGTCAGCAATCCTTTTCATCTTTCTTTGCTTCAGTTTCCATTAGGGAATTTCACCCTACAACCTGTGGAATGGTAGGTCAGTTTTGTCGTAGTGCTTTGGGAAAAAAATGGCTCATTTGATTAATTTATGGCTGATATAATCTGCTCATACTAGCCATAAGGTTTCTAAAAGGAATTCGCTGAAACGTCTTACCAGCTACCAAATGCCTCTCCTACATTATTAGTGGCTCGACTGGTGATGTCCCTTAAGCGACTGTAGCCTTTGCTCTCATTTGGTGAAAAACGCCCTTCTGGTAGTCATCACCTAGAAGACTGAAAAGAACAGTGTTAAGGAATTCTCCTATAAATATGTTTTGGGTTTTTTTTTTTTTTTTTTTTTTTTTTTTGGTTGTTTGGTTGTTTGGTTTGTTTTTTGTGTGAGAATCAGTTGTCCTTAGATCTCACCCAAACTTATATCTGATGAGGGTGTCCCATTTTTACACTGGTAGTGTTAGCAACTTTCTTTTCAGAACTCCATTTTACTGCAGATATAGTGAAACTGTTGGGTGTCACTGGCTGGCTGCCTTCTTTTTCAGCTTGGAACAGGATCCAGCCTTTTCAGGTGTATGCCTGCATTCCTTGTGTTTTCTGGCAGAAATAACATATTGCTCCAGAGATTATCTCAGACCGGCTACTTATTTCCTCCTCACCGTCACATCATGGTGTCGTCACCTATCTTCAATAGTCTACCTGTGCTATTATTCAGAATCCTACATTTTTAAAGATTTTATTGGCAAAGAGTATGGGTGCCTTGCACCTTTCACTGCTGTGCTACAAAATGTCAGAAAGTAGCTGAGAGGCAAGCAAACTTGCTATTGTGAGTAATCTGCTCTCATGCATATGTATACCTGTGCCCTCTGAATGGACCACATATTTCAAGGAAATTCATTACTATGACACAAACAACTGGTTAGTTTCACCACATATATCCTGTGTGACCTTCAACAAGGCATTACACCACTTTGCTGCTTCAGTTCCTTTGCTGTGGTAAGAGACTATCACAATTTTCACCTTCCGCTCTCTTCTTCCAGTGATGAAAAGGCTTATATGTCTGCAAGATAGCACTTCATAGATCAATGGCATCTAGCAGAATGAAGGTCACAGAGTCACAGAATGGTTGAGGTTGGAAGGCACCTCTGGGGGTTGTCTGGTCCAACCTCCATGCTCAAGCAGGGACACCTAGAGACAGTTGCCCAGAACCATGTCCAGACAGCTTTTGAGTATCTCAAGGATGGAAACTCTGCAACCTCCCTGTGCAACCTGTGTCAGTGCTTGGTCGCTCTCACAGGAAAAAGGTGTTTCCTGATGTTTAGAGGGAACCACCTGTGTTTCCATTTCTGTCCACTACCTCTTGTTACGGGGCACCACTGGAATGAGCCTGACTCTGTCTTTTTTACACCCTCCCTTCAAGTATTTGTACACATGAGATCATTCTTGAGTGTTCTCTTCTCTAGGCTGAACAGTCCCAGCTCAGCAGTGTGCTTCACTGGCTTTATGTGCCTCTGTCATTATTGTACAGTGATTGATTTTAAAATATCTGTTGAAAGAGTTGATCCTATGTAATTTCCCAAGCTTGTGAAAACAGACACATGTCATTTGCAGTCCACTTTATGAGACTTACATGGATGTTGGGAGGGGGGTTTGTTTGCAGGATCAGGATCTTAATGGTGGAAATATGGGGCAGCCCTCAGGATTCCTACCAAATTTTCAGTGTATGTAAAATAAGAGAAACTTAAGGCAAAAACCTATAATACTGCTGAATCACCATGGCTGACTGGACAGTGAGTCTCTCCAACACCATGGTAAACTTCCAATGTTTACTTCTTAAAGGAGAGCAAATATAAAACCTGGTTGTCCTAACACAGTAATTACTGTGAAAGCTTGAGCACATAATGGTTTTGACTTTTTTGTTATAGTATCTTTGGATAAAGAAT
Source organism: Platalea leucorodia (assembly GCF_965183815.1). NCBI lineage: Eukaryota > Metazoa > Chordata > Aves > Pelecaniformes > Threskiornithidae > Platalea > Platalea leucorodia. The sequence continues at coordinate 38,365,241 of NC_138858.1, read as the reverse complement.
GAATCTGTGATTTCTAAAAGGGAAATTTAGGAAACAGGAGGAACTGACTGCTCCTTTTTGAGTTTATTAAGAACCTATTTTGGTTAATAGGATTGAAGTAGTGATGTAAGACTTGTTAACTTTCCTGCAAAGCTCCTCATAGGGAGAAGACCTCTCCTTATCTCCAGCCTGATTCGCTCGTGTTTCAGCTTGTGCTGCTGCCTCTTGCCCTCCCCTCATGCACTGCTGTGAAGAGCCTGACTGCGTCTCCTTCAACCCTTCCTGTCAGTTCCTGGGATGCATTTGGGTGTCCCCAAAGCCATCCTTCCTCCCAGCTGAACCAGCCCTGTCCCACGGGCTCTCCTCACAGGGCAAGGGCTCCAGCTCCACCATCTTGATGGCCTCCCCTCAACTCCCACCAGTCTGTCAATGTTTCTCCTGCAACCGAGGCAGTATTCCTTATGTGGTCTGAGTGCAGAGAAGAGGGGATGATCCCTCCCCTGCCTCTCAGGGCAACATGCTGCTCATGCCACCCAGGGTGCTGCTGGCCCTTGTTGCTGCCTGGGTAGATGGCTGGCACCTGCTCAGCTTGCGGCTCGGGTGTTCCCCCAGAGTTGCTCCCTGGATCCAGCCTGCATCACTGCAGTGCTCTGCCTTCACAGGGCAGAGCTCAGCATTTGTCCTTGTTAAACTTCACAGGGTCACTGCCATCTCCTTCCTCCCACCTGTCTAGGCCATGCAGCCCTGCTCTCAAGTACCTGACTACAGGGCCCCCAACCTTATGGCGACCTCTTCCTTCAGGTCACTGATAAAGGTGTAAAACAGGACAGATCCCAATAGAGACTCTTGAGGAATGCCACCTGTAACTCACTTCCAGGTAGAGCACAAACCATTAATCACCAGCCTTTAAGCCTGACCACCTGAACAGTTTTTTAGTCATGTAGCTGTCTCCCCAGCCAGACCATAATGTCTGAACCTGAATATGAAAATACCATGGGAGAATATGTTGAAATCTTTCCTAAAGTTGAGGTAAATGACATCCACTGCTCTCCCTTTTACTCCTGGTAATTACATGGTGTCTGTTACCTGCCACTACCACCACCTTCATGTGCCTGGAAGAGATTTCCAAGAGAACTCACTGCATGAATTTCCCAGGGGCTGAAAAGATGCTAACTAACTGACTTGTAGTTCAGCAGATCACCCTTCTAGCAGTTTCTAAGGATGGGTACCACATTTGCCTTTCTCTAGCATTAGAAGATACTCCCTCAAACTGCATGACCTGTCCAAGGTGTTAGGGAATAGCTGTGATAAGGTGTCAGCCAGCTTGCTTAGCACTGTTGGATGCATCCTTTCAGGTGCCATGGACACACAGGGGTCAGGATTTCTCAAGAGATGTTAGACTCAATCCTCCTCCACTCCCGGTACCTCGATTCTTCCTTGAAGCCTGTCCCAAAGCACAGAGGCCTGGCGGACTCTTTCAGCGAAGGCCAAGGTGAAGAAGGCACTGAGCATCCCACAGCCTTATCTGTGTCCATAGTCACTAAATAGAAGCTAGATAATTAAGAGTGGGACAGTTATCAGACCATGAGGCTTGATCATATGCAGTCTGAGCTGGGGCTGCTGTGCAGTTTAGAGTAGGAAAAGCATCCATCATCCAGTCTGGGGGATTTCTTCTCTTGAATGGGCATGCCAGGTAACCAGTTACAAAGATTTTCTGGCTCTTCCTATTGCCAGAGCAGCAAAAAGGGTCTAGAAGAGAGCTGAGGATGCATCCTTTATCTGAAGATAAATAAGCAAAGAAATTCTTTGCAGAGTTTTTGTGGGTTTTTTCCCACTCTCTCTCAAGGCAGATGTCAGAAAATGGCCACACATATCCTTTTTTTTCAGAAAAAACAGCAAGGGACACAATGATATATAAACTTAAACTAATGAATCAAATGTTAAGTTTGCTTAGCAATGAATGCTGTGTAACACAAAGGGTCAGAGAAGACTGTGGTCTTCTTTGAACTTCCCTAGAAAGATCAAGGAGGTATGAGAGGTGGTACGGAAAAACTCCTGGGCAATATTTTTCTTATGCTAGGACATTCTTTCAACAGAGAGAATCTTTGCATTAGTGACTGCTTTTACCATAAAAGGCGAAATGTAAAACTGGAGTCACGCTATAGAAAGACTTGAAATTGAGGATGATGATATGATAAGTAGAAAACTTAAAAACCAAGGGAAGTATCTGTTTGGCTCCAGGAGATCTGGTGAATGAGTTTTCATGTCCAACATGTCATTAGTGATCATTTACTTTGACCAACTCCATAACATAAAGCTGAATGTGTTTGTTCCCAACTGTGTGTAGCTGAACTACAGCCTCATGTCTGAATGACATTTGGTTTTAATCTGAGAATGCTACATGACAGAAAATTGTCCCTAGTTCCCTGTCCCTAAAATCACTAACCTTCCCTTCATTCTAAGTGTCCAGTTTGGGCTATTTAAACTATATACTTTTAGTTACTTTAGTACCTAACTTTTATCCTCTGAATTGGACACACTTTTCCTTCACTCCCTGCAGGGCATGGTTTTCTTTTTCCATTAACTACAACTTAAGTTTCTAATTGAACTGTCTGTTCTGTGCTTAATCTAGATGCATAAAGTACAGAGTACAGATATGCTCTCTCCTCCTTTTTTCTAGTGTGACATTTGTTCATCTTAGCAAAGTAGTTTGTCAGGAATCATATCTCAAGTTGGAAGGGACCCATAAGGATCATTGAGTCCAAGTCCCTGCTCCTCACAGGACCAACTAACACTAAACCATAAAAACATTGTCCAGATGCTCCTTGAACTCTGACAGGCTTCATGCCATGACCACTTCCCTGGGGAGCCTGTTCCAGGGACCGATCACCCCCTCAGTGAAGAAATGTTTCCTAATGTCCAATCTGAACTTCCCCTGATGCAGCTTCATTCTACTTCTGTGTGTCCTACTGCTGGTCACCAGAGAGAGGAGATCAGCATGGTCCAGAAAGGTCCAGAAGGTCTGAAAAGATATGTCCATATTTGACCTCTAAATTTCAGTGGAATTTCAGGAGTCACTGTATTTCAAAACTGACCAGTATGAAACATCTTGCCCTCAAGCACTGAGCTGAACTGAAATGTGTTTTAAATTACGGAGTTATAAATGTCTGATTTCCTCTAAATTGGGAGGAGAAGACAATAGAAACAGGACCGCTGGAAAACTAGTGAAACTTTTAACACATTCTGTTCAAACATAAGGCTGATCAGAGAGAGTAGAATAAGCGGGTAAGATCCCATTTGCAGTGTTGGTGCAATGTGAAGGGTACAGGTACATACACGAAGAAGAAGAGAAAGATGCTTTAGCTGAAGGCATGAACAGTTGTAGCACCAAAGTTGAAAACTTAATAATGCCCTCTTGAAGTTACTGGCTTTGTCTCCTGGAGGGAAGGGGGGCACATGGAGTGCCCTCACCAAGGCTGTGACAAGAACAGGGAACAGTCTTCCCAGCTGTCCTGCCTGCAGGCAAACAGGCTGAGAGGAAAGGTACTGTGAGTCTGTTAACAGGAAGGAGGGAATGAGCTTTGATGCTGTTAATTGTTTTCAAGGGGAATACCAGAAGAAATAATTAGGGGTGGAGACTGGGCTGTAGAGAGAGACAGGAATGCAGGGTATTGACAGATGTGCAACTGAGATGAGGGAGGATGAGGCATTAACGTTGGTGTTTGTTAGAATTTACTTTCATTATAAGAAAAAAAATCAAAGGGCTGGTGTGGATGAAAGCATGTTAATTTACTAGTGGGAAGGAGAAAGAGTAAGATGTGAACTAACAAGATGGGGCTTTGTGGGGCTAATCTTCAGAGAGTATTTTGAAGTTGAAGAATATCAGGTATACTTTTGTGGACACTTTCAAAATCCCAGTACAGGGGCTTTAAATGTGAAACTCCACAGCTTTTTCTGGTGTTCAAAAGCTGAAACATAGATGCAGCCTGTACCCTAGGAAACTGAGTCAATATAGAAAACTGACAATATTTCTTCACTTGGTGAATGATGGCTGTATGGAATACATTTCTGAGGAAAGCAAGTTAATCAGTCATTTAATGAGATCAGGATATCTTGATTTGTTCCAGGGGACGTGAAGATGACAAAGAAGCAGGGTGAAAAAGTTCAAAAGTGAGCTTTTGATATATTTCAGAAGGTTTAATATCTTTTCCTGTCCCTAAATTTTAGTATGCTCTTACCTCTGATTAACCTTTTGCCCCTGTTGTGTGGCAGAACAATGGTGTCTTTGTTAAACTCTCAGCAGAGCTACTGACTCATTGTGTCCTACTTAATGTCTATTGGTAATCCTCCAGTTTATCCATGGTGGTTTGTTTTTTCTTTTTTTCTTTTCCTTATCAAAATAACAGAAACAAAAAATAGCACTCAGACCATTCTGCCTTGTATTTCAACCCCAAATGCTGAAATGTGAGAGAGAAGTTATTTATTTTTAACCAGTCTAACATATCCCATATTGAATATTAGCTTTAAAAGAAGCAAAGTCAAGACTTGCACTCTGTTTTCTGAGATGAAAGAAAAGCACTAGGGGTTTTATACCTCACTGTTCTGCCATGTCTGGAAGTGCACAAGAATAACAACCATTTGAAGATTTTTGCCAAAACAACATGGTAAAATTTTCCATAGTATATGAGCGACATTAACGTCACTTTTCAAAAGAGTCCCACAGTCACTCAGGCTTTTACTCTGTTTTCTTCGTCACTTGCTTAAGTATTTTATGTATATGTCATTGTAGTGGGTATCCTCCTGTATTGCCCAAATTGGGTACAATAGTACGGGGCCTATAGAATAACACCCATTTGCCTCCTATTGAATGTAAATTGCCTGAGTATACAACAATATTGGTCCATGAGCTCTGACCTCAATCAACAAAGATACAGCAGTAGGTCTCTATACATTTGATACATAATCTTCACAACAGTCCTGAGAGAAGTTTGATAAACTGTGAAACTGAAGAGTAAAGAAGTCAACTAGAATATGTCAATGTTTATGTATCACAGTGAGTGTATACCAGTAACTCATTCAATTTGTTACACTTTCTGTACAGCCTGCATATTGGATTTGCAATACTTGGCTGAAACCATAATACACCTGAAAATATTTAAGTGTTTTGTCTGCTGCTTTTGCCTAAAGGCTTGGGGTGTTTGGCTTTTTTTTAACTTTTCTTATCACTCAAAGCCCAGCCACCAGCCTTTGTTAGAGAACACTTGAGGTTTTGGGGTTGTGTTTTGTTACTATTGCTGAAAGCATTAACCAATGATTGCATAGAAATACATCTTTTAATGAAAATTTAATGGTTATTAATGGTTAAATTAATGGTTAATAGTGTGGTCTCTTTACAGCATCTGAAACTTTCAGGAGAATTCGTTTTGTCTCTAAATTTAAGTAACTAAACACATGAGCTTTTATGGATCTGCCAAGAGCCACAGTAGCTGAAATAGGTTTTGCAGGCAAGATGTTTACTATATACCCTACAGCCTTAACTGAAACAGTTATTAAATCACTTATTGTCACTCACTGTAAATCACTTTTATAATACTTTAGAGATCCAAGTATTGCTTACACAGCACTGCGAGTAGGCACAGCACTCCACAGGTGTCTGAACATCATGGAGAAGTTTACCATATAAATAAGATATAATTCAGCTAGTAAAAACAAAAAAAAAAGAAAAAAAAGAGAAGCCCAGGAGCAATTGCTTTGAATATATTGTAGGCAATGCGCCAGTTTCAAAAGCACTATTGTACCAGGGAAGTCAGCAACACCAACCTATTCAATCTGTGTGCTGTGCTTTTGGAAACAAATAGATCAAATGATTGAAACAGAATCAAATACTATTCTCTTTCAATGAGTCTCCGTTAGCTCATTGTTCGTTGGCTAGACAGCCCAGGTCTGATTCCAGACAGTGCCATACCATCACAGACCTTGGCCTGGAAGTGTGAATGCAAAACTGCATTCATCGAAAAAGTCTGTGAGGTAAATGTTTTCACGTCTGAGATTGAAAGCTGAGGATAGTTAGTGATCTTATCATGAAGAAATTCAGTTGTCTTTCCTTACACCTGTAGTGGGTTGACCCTGGCTGGATGCCAGGTGCCACCAAGCTGCTCTAGCACTCCCCTCCTCAGCACAGCACAGCAGGGGAGAGGAGAAAAGGATATGGAAAAAGAAACTCGTGGGTCAAGATAAAAACAGTTTAATAAAAGCAAAAGCAAAGGCCATGCATGGAAGCAAAAGGTAAACAAAGATTTTATCTCTACTTCCCATAATGCAGGTGATGTTCAGCCACTTCCCAGGAAACGGCTTCAGTACACGTAGCGGTTGCTCTGGAAGACAAACATTGTAACTAACAAATGCCTCCCCCCTCTTCCTCCTCCTTTCTCTTAGCTTTTGTTGCTGAGCAGATGTCATATGATATGGAGTATCCCTTTGGTCAGTTTGGGTCAGCTATCCTGGCTATGTCCCCTCCAAAGATCTTGGCCACCCCCAGCTTACTGGTGTGGGGGGGGGACTGTTGGCGAGACAGCCTTGATGTTGTGCAAGCACTGCTCAGCAGTAGCCAACACACTGGTGTGTTATCAACACCTTTCTAGCTACCAATACAAAGCACAGCACCATGAGGGATGCTATGGGGAAAATTAACTCCATCTCAGCCAGACCCAATACACACCTTTTCTTGTCACCCATCTGGGAAGGATTATGTCACGTGATCAAAATAATCCACTTTCTTTTGTACATGGGCCATAGCCTGTTCTCATGTCTCATAGCAAGTCCTCATCAACGTAGGAGATCTGCCTGGGTTTTGAAGTGTGCAGGGTCCACAATCAGTGATCTCATCATCCAGTTGCTGCAAACCTGTGCTATAACAAAAAAAAATAGCTATCATGGGAAGGTTTGGGGATTTTTTTTTCCCCTTTCCCTTCTGGTGCCGTATGTGACCAAAGTAATGGATCATTTATGTAGTCAGCTTAGGCTAATTTTTTTTAAGGAGTTTGAAACCTTAGGGCAGCAACTACTCTACTGCTTGCCACCAAGTTACCAGTCCTGCTGAGCTGACAGTATGGTCCCATCTCACTGCAAGTTTGGTGAAAAAACACAAATTTATGCACAGCAGCACTGGGTAGGAAGGATTGTTGGAACATAACACTGCTTCCACAAAGTGCTTCTGTCTGGCTGTCATCAGACTCTTTGTTTTTCAATACTAGTTTTAGTATGGTGAAGTGGGAATATTCCTTTACCTCACAGGGGACTTCTGAAGCTGGTTTTATTATTAATTTACAGTCAGTCAGTTCTTTCTTTCACTGCTTCTCATCTAAATAGAGTGAGTTCAGAGGTATTAGGTGTGCTGAAAAGAACTACATAACTTCTCGAATACGCCACCAACTCTGCAATAGCTATTGGGCTAGCTGTTTTCATCCCATGATGCCCAGCCACTTACTGCAACTGCGGAAGTCTTTTGAGCACTTGCATCTGCCTCGTGCGACTTTTGCATAAGATGCAGGTAGTATGAGCTCCTAATTAGCAACATAGGAATCTGGAAGGCATGCGGTGCTGTAAAATGTTGAGTACCTTTAAAGATTTTATGTTGCCAACCCCAAAAGAAAATTCCTACTGAAATTCCCTAAGGTATTGCAAGGTGAGGACTAAAGAAAAAAATATTGAAAGAGTAGAGAACTTTTGGAAGCTGGAACCTGGAAACTGTGTGTAAGTCTAAGCATTTATTTGTTTATGGCACTGCTGAAATATGAATATAAATCATCTGACAATTATTTGAGGGATTGTTTTGTGTGCCTCTTCTCTACCCTCTCTTCTCCAGAAACATGCACAGTATGTTTTCTGAGTTGTTCTGTGACTGAAAATGGGTGTCTGTATTTCTGGGTCTGGAAGATATTTTGTGGATGTGCATTGTGACAGGATGTGTACATCCCATTCCCCGTCTATGAAAATCAATAGCAGCATGATACATAGACACAGTCCTTAAAGCTTTACAAACACAGCTTTAAAACTACTAAATGTTGAGGGTTCTTTTTCCATCTGTGTACTATCCAAAAGCACACAGTACCTCTGGTGCCAATTAATCTAATTGGTTCGCTTATTTGGGCAATGTTTTCAAGTGCCACTAAACTCTCTCAGGCCTTGGCATGCAATTAAAGGAAATGGTTTCAGTAGTTTAAAAAAAAAAAGAAGAAAAAAGGAACAATTAAATCATATTTAAATGTCTTTGTGAGAGCTCATGAGTAAATGTGTATACCGCTTATAAAGATGCATGTGCAAACACGAGTCTGTTACTGATTTGGAATATTAAGTAGCTTCAGGACTTTTGTCTTTCATTAAAATTTCTTTGAAACATTAATCATGTACTGGCTTTTAAAAAAGTTAAGAAAATTCTTTCTTCTAGCATGCTTGCCCCCCCCCCCCCCCCCCCCCCCCCCGTCTTGATTCCTTTCTCTTCCCTTTTGCTTTGATTCTTGTCTTTACTGTTATGTCTTGTTCCTGGTTCAAAGACCAGGATGGAAGCTGTCAAGCAGCAGAGTAATAGTGAGGTGGAACAGGATGTGTGTCTTTCTAGGTCAGCTTGGCATCTGCAATGCTCCTTCAGCAGCAGTGGGCTGTGGACATAAAATGAATAGTAACACTTCTAATTTCAGCTTACTGCTTTTTAAAATCAATGTTTGAAGAAAGTACTTGCCTACAGGAGACTGAAAATACTGTGTTGTAGTGTCTCAGATCGTGAAGTGAGTTTATGCAAAACAAATGCCACTGCTCTCTCTTGACACTGCTAATGGTACTTCAGTGCAGACCTGAAGGTTGTTCAGACTTTGAAGAGACTTTGTCCTTGTGTAGCTGTGGCCTCCAACTGGCTCCCTCCTCTGTGTAGAGGTGCTTTGCCCCTGCCAGAGAACCCCCAGCAATGCATGACCAACCCCTGGCAGCAGGTGTCCAAAGATATGTTTGGAGAACTAGTGTCACCTTCCTTTCCTGTGCCTTGGTGTCCTCAGGTCTACCTCTCCAAACAGCAATCAGCTTGCCTTGCTGTGTCTGACATTGTAACCCCATCTGTAACTTGAGGAGTGCTCTCATGCTTCTCTCATTCCCTCTCCCCCCTCTCCCTGCTTCTCCCACCCCCACAGGCTCTGTGTTTCCTCCATGCCATTACATACATCTAACACTGGGCCAAAATTAAAGCCTGGGTAAAAAAATGAAAGAAGATATAGCCACCAGTTTTAAATTAGATAAGATGCAATGGTTTGGTAGGGGAAGAAAGGTCTTGCCTAGGCTGCCACTGACTTTGTCGAGGATGTAGAAATTTACTAGTGGCTAATAATTAGGACCCCATTCTTTCAAAGAGCAATAAAATACAATTACTGTAGGAAACTAGGTGGGTGGTCAGTTGAGTGAAATTTGATTTTAAAAGCAAACGATGCATAAATATGCAGGGCATAAAAGAAAATTACCTCAGCTGACTACATTTTTTTATTGTCTTCTAGCTTTGTTTTACTGGGCAATCTTGCTATGGATATTGTATCAACACTGTGAGATATGGAGAATCAAGATGTTTGAAGTTAATGGCATAAAACACATTAATCTACTTATAGGCAGTTTGAATAGTGTGAGTAATTCTATGCCAGCAAGTGTATTATGTTCCTGTGTTATTCCCTTCAGAGCAAGTGAGAGTTCATGGTCTTAGGTTTCCTAAAATGGAATTAGATACCTGGAAGCCTGCAGTTTGTTTATGTTTCTCTTCAAACTAATGGAACAATGTGGTTGCATTCAATTAAACCTTTTCTTCCAGCCTTTGCAATCTTTGAAACATCTTTGTGGTTTTTTTTGATCTCCATGTAGCTGCATTTATGCTAATTAGATTCAGCCCTGCTCTGAGACTCTGATGTATAAATGCTAAAATAAGCAAAATAACCACTTGAATGTTGCTAGTTGCTGCTGCCCCCATGGCAATCTTGAAAGTAAAATAGTGCTACAGGTTTTTGTGTATATATATGTGTAAGCATCCATTATATTTTGCTTGGTTACACAGTAATTTTCACCACAACCTCTTAAAAATAATGTGAGGTGAAAGAGTCTCCCATTTCTTGCTTAGAGGGGACTAGGAGGTTTAATATGTGAGATGATGGGGAGTGTATAATTCTTATACTACTGCTCATTTTAACTGCTTATGATACTGAAATCCTTGTCAGGCTGAGGTGTTTATAGTCCAATGCCTTGTTTCTCACAGGAGCCACGGAAAATCATTGAGAGGAAGGTAAAGGAAACTGAACAGCTGACAAATAAGGATTACCTTGTTTTTATGGGAAGTCTGTTGACTTACGAACTCCAGACTTCAGGACATACTCTTTCTTTTTACTCTCTAGCCAAGGTGTTTATTTTCCTCAACTATTAACAATGCAGAGGAACAACTTCTTGACTAATTTTGGGGGTGGGGAATAAAACTAAAAGGAGGAAAAGAAGAGAAAGTGAGTCTGTCTTTATTTTCTTGTTGTAGTTAGTGAACAAGATGGAATGAGTAAAATGAACAGGGAAAACTTTCCACCTACTTGGTTTCTGCTTTCCTTTATTGAAAAAGCTCTGTGAAGAGCAACGAAATACACAAAGCATGCTAATGAAAAGTGGCTGTCATAGACCACTCTCATGTCTAGGAGCAAGTGGGCCCCCACCTCTGTTAAAGGACTGGCTGATCAGTTTGCATGGGTCAGGCCCTCACTCCTGTAAAATCAAATGTCAAAGTTCTCAAGTTCTTGGCGATGTTCCCCATTAGATGCACCTGCACTCAGTTGTTAGTTTTGTTCAGCATCTAGCTTCACATGTATTATTTTGTTCTGTTTTTAAAGGCAACGGAATCTCTTTTGCTTTGGATCATAATGCAAATAACTGGATACAATAGACATCTGCACAGTGAATAACATATTGCTCGGGTTTTAAATTGCCCTTGACTTATTCTCAGCTACCTCATATTTGATGGAAATGGAGGAGAAGATCACAGATATCTGGACAGGATTTTTTCCCAAAGAAATGTAGAGTTGATTTGCCTTTTTGAAATGTCATTTTTTTTTTTTTTTTAAAAATTCCTTGAAGGGTGTGTTCACATTCTTTGGTTTATGAATATTTTACATGTCTAGTTCAGGAGGATGGGAGGAGATGGGGATCCTAAATATAAAATGTTAACCAACGTCTGACTTCTAAAGATTTTGTTTTTATTTAAAACTGTCAAGGAGCCATATTAACACAAAGATATGGGAATTGTGTGTCTTCAGTTTTAAATCCCATGTATTCAGAGGCAGTATTTGTTTCAGAGTTAAAAGCAATTTTTTCTAGTGTTAGTGGCTAAGATCTAAAGACATGCTTCATGGGTGGCTTAGGAGTCATGAAAGTTAGCTATGGATATGGAGGTTGCAGGGCATGATGGGAGAAAATGTTTCAAGGGGAACTCAGCTTTCTTTTGTCAGTGGGAGTTTACACTACAAAATGAATATTAGGAGCATTTATGGATCTGGCCACCTGTAACTGGCAATGCAGAAGAGCATTGGCAATCATTCAAACAAAAGCTTCACTGGAGGCTGCAGCACCTGATGCAATAGTGGATTTGTCCTGCAGAAAGCCTCTCTCATGTCTGATGTAAGCTATGAGTTGCAATCGAATTATTTTCTGGGACATTTCCTTCATTCCTCTGGGAGTTCCCCACACTCAACTAGCCCTCACAGCCTCCCCATGGCCACAGGCAGAGGTGCCATCCTTCAGCAGCTCTCTGCTTTCCTGAGCAGAGTCCCAGAAACACCACCTTTTCACAGATGATTCCTCTTACCGCAGCAAGGTCTCAGATGTTACTCATGCAGGAAGTGAGGCAGAGTATTTACACAGATGGCATGATCATTTGAGCCCTTTTTCCTTAGGGTTAGTAAAAAGGCATAATGTAGGTTTGCATCAGACCCTGATAATGCACAGGTTTCTTAGCTAGTCTCTAGTTTACACTAGTGTTTCATCAAATAACAGATCTCATGTCAACTGACTTGTATGCTGCAGACATGCTAGTGAAACTTGCTAAAGTTCTATGTAATACTTATTTATTATTGATGTAGTCTATTTTACAGCACTTTTACAGTTTTAATAGTGTCACCAAGATTTCTGGAAGGAGCATAAAAAAGAAAGAAAAGTTACTTCATGACATTTTTGCTATAAACAGAAAGCTACTGTAGTCTGGTATGGCATGTTTTATGTTCCTGTACTGCCAGAAAGGCTGTGATACTCAATTAAGACCACAGGGAAGTGATACACCAAGAGTGCAAAGACCCAGGAGGAAAATGGTTAAATGGTACATCACTTCTATGGTTTGTCATATTATGTCATGATAGTTTGTCATATCATGTCATATATACATGATAGCTTTGCATGTAGAAACAAGAGCTAACCATGTTAGGTGGGTGTTTTTGCATTGACACATATATAATCCAAGACTACCAAATTCATCATGGAACTGTTTTATAGCCATGTAATGAAATTTAGCTAAGACCATCATGAAGTCTATCATGCCTTGTGAAATCATTGCACACTAAGGAGCATGTGATTCACCAAAAGGGCAGTCAGGCACTGGAACAGGCTGCCCAGGGAAGTGGTTGAGTCTCCATCCCTGGAGGTATTTAAAAGAAGGGTAGATGTGGTGCTCGAGGACATGGTTTAGTGGTGGACTTGGCAGTGCTAGGTTAATAGTTGGACTCGATGATCTTAAGGGTCTTTTCCAATCTTAACAATTCTATGATTCTACATAGTTAGACAATTGCTCAGCTATCATCACCCCCAGCCCACAACAAAAATTCAAAAGCCTGTGAAAAACCCACCTAGAAACACCACAGATAATGATCACCAAAGAAGCATGGAATTGTATGATTAATAAAACCCCTGTGAATAGTTTTGGTGGTTCTACTATAACTGTTGGCGTCAAAGCATTTGGTCGTAAGCTCAGTGAAACTAATTACAGCATTTTCATGGCTTTCCATCACTTTTGGTTAGAGTACAAAGTACTGTTCAGCTCAAGGTATGGGTTTCATTACCTCAGTTTTAAACAGGTGCAAGCAACTGTGTAAGGTATAATATTGTGTTAGAGCTGGATCTTCCAATATTATTAATGAACTTAGAGAACATTTGACTTTGGTTGCTGTAGTAAATTTTCAGCATATCTGAAAATTAAGCCTTACACAGCCAATGTGTCTGTAAAAATAGCAGACTGAAGATCATGTAGACAGGTAGCAGTGACAACAAGGAGCAAAGCCAGGGACTTATAGCCCATGGAGTATCTCCATCAGATTGGAGTCTGAACAGTGTCTACTATAAGCAGTTCTCTCAATACTTGGCTCATGAACTCACTGCCTTCTGATAAATCCGTTCCTGGATAGACTTTTTCTATTTGCAAATAAAGAAACCCATAAATATTTATTGAAATGTGGGAACAGTCTGAATGGTTTACAGTTTCATGCTAGGAAACAGAATATAATAAATCAAGGTTAGTAGGCAGTAGCCTGCTACTGTAAATGCTTTAAAGGTAGTCTTAAAAGAGTGTTTACGTTGTCACTTAAGACATCTTTGGGGTTATTGTTCATTGACCTACTACCTTATGGTAAGCATAAAGTATAGATTCAGCAGGCCAAGTGGATGTTATAATCAAACAGTAATCAAAATGTAGTTCAAAATTTGGAAGTAAAAGACATTATTTTTCCAACCTCTTTTTTTTTTTTTCTTTTTCCTGTTATCATAAAATCATTATTTAAAGTTTGATTGATTTTCTAAAGGCATAAATAGAAATGAACATTGTTTCCATTGTGTTCTCATCCTAAGCATCTTGCAGATATTGTACCGCAAGCTCTGGTTTAAAAAATACAACTTAAGCCACACTTCTTCAGTCTTTGAACTGCAATGCAAAAATGATAATGATGCCCTGGCCTTAAAACAGCTAAGGCCTGTGTAACAAATAATTTTCATTTGTTGAAGGGCATTAATTAAAAGTGTTTGGACAGAGTCTTTTTGTCATTGTTAAAGATTTTTATTTTTTGTAAGTTCTCTATATAGTAAGCTACTTTCCAGATGACTTTCCAGATGGTAGTCTGTGGCTGTAGTACAGATAGACACATTTCACAAGTTTAAAGTGATTCTTCTTCAGCATGGCAACACCATGTGGTGTCTAGAAATGACTCTCAGTATTTCAGTTAGTGCCCTCTCCTCAGTAGAGGTCTTGGATGCTAGCTGAATGGTTTGTCAGTCCATTTGTAGAACCAGAAGAAGTTATGAAATCACTGAGTCTGATCCCTGGTGAACAGGAGATGAAAATTTTATCCAGTTAATCCTGAACTGAATCTAACAGAGAACACAATATCACATCTGCTGGCAAAGCACAGAGCTATCTTTCAACTTCTTGATTTGTGTTGATCTGTTTTAGAAGGTAAAAATGAAAAGCAAGAATACGCAATGTGCTCTACAAAATACAGACAAAGCATGGTGAAATGATATGACCTTAGGAATGCTTTCCTACTTTATATAAATACAGACTGTTTTAAAAACAAGCACAAGCTTATTAATGAAACAAGTACAAGTGCTAAACATAGGGATTTTCAGAAAGGCCTTTGATCATTTTTAAATCCTTGTTAATCTAGCTCTTGGAGTTTTTTTGTGAAATCTTATCTCTTTTGAAGGTGACTTGTGAAGTTACGTCATTGCCGTTTGCTTCCTGCTTAGGTGCAGACTCTGTTGGCTGGAAGTGTTTCTATAAATGAGTGCAGTGCATGCTATTTTCTTTAATATGAGTACATTTCTTTCTTTGGCACAGCTACAAGACAGAAGTTACCTGCAAAATACATTTTACTGCTTGAATTTCTGTCCATACATGTTTAATAGGATTGGTAGTATATGATACTGCTGCCATTGAGACAATCCATCAGATACTATCCGATGACATGTGGAAATGGCCAGGCATGATAACCCACCATACCTTTAGTTATATCTGAACATCTTTTACTACAAAAATCATCTGCAAACTTATGCTTTTCCAGATGGCAATTCAGAATGGGTCTCTCTGGACATACTGGAAAAGTCCATACTGAAGTCCAGCATGCACAGTCTCCACTCTGCAACATTTTTGACCCTTACTGATGCTGGATACCCTCTCTTCCTGGCAGGAGGCCGCCCTGCAAGGCTTCCCTCGGTCATCTTCTGCTGCTCACCCAGCCCACACACATCCTGCAGATCAGAACCTTTACTCTTAATACCCTAGACAGTACAATCCAGCAATAAATTGGACATCCTCTTTTGCATGTGGAAAGTATAATCATCATGCAGCAATAACCCTTAGAATGGGCTATGCCAAATAACTGTAGTTTAATTACAGGCCAAAAGCAAGTGCTGCTTTATTTACTTCTTGGTTTCTCATCATATACAGTCTGTGTAAGCATATTTTTCCAGTTGCTGAGATGTGCAGTGAAACCTAGTAGTGGACACCTGTCATAATTGAAGGCCGCATTTGGATCTTTCTGCCAACTACCAGTCTCAGATAATCTATGTTCTGCCTATACAATTTCCTGTCATACTTTGAGGGGAAATGATATGATATGGTTTTCTGTGATGCTGTGCACTGTTCAGCTGCTGAAATCCTGTATCCCAGACTTGGTCACGTTCAAATGCTGGATGAAATGACTCAAAACCCCTAAGCTAAAGCACACTAACGTGGCTGGTACCCAAACAATGGCAAATGAGTGCAATTCTTACTAGCATTTACTCAGATGTCTCCTGTGCCTTGGGAAAGGGGAGAAATAGGCAAGGCATTTTGAAACAACTAGACCAGACTGAACAAATTAGGAAGGGTAGGAAGGCCCTGCAGAGGGACCTGGACAGGCTGGATCGTTGGACCGGGGCCAACTGTGTGAGGTTCAACAAGGCGAAGTGCTGAGTCCTGCACTTGGGTCACAACAACCCCATGCAACGCTACAGGCTGGGGGAGGAGTGGCTGGAGAGCTGCCTGGCAGAAAAGGACCTTGGGGTGCTGGTTGACAGCCGCCTGAACATGAGCCAGCAGTGTGCTCAGGTGGCCAAGAGGGCCAATGGCATCCTGGCTTGTATCAGGAACAGTGTGGCCAGCAGGACCAGGGAGGTGATAGTGCCCCTGTACTCGGCACTGGTGAGGCCGCACCTCGAGTACTGTGTTCAGTTTTGGGCCCCTCACTACAAGAAGGACATCGAGGTGCTGGAGCGTGTGTAAAGAAGGGCAACGAAGTTGGTGAAGGGTCTAGAGAACAAGTCTTATGAGGAGCAACTGAGGGAGCTGGGGTTGTTTAGCCTGGAGAAGAGGAGGCTGAGGGGAGACCTTATTGCTCTCTACAACTACCTGAAAGGAGGTTGTAGCAAGGTGGGGGTCAGTCTGTTCTCCCTAGAAACGAGTGATAGGACGAGAGGAAATGGCCTCAAGCTGTGCCAGGGGAGGTTTAGGTTAGATATTAGGAAAAACTTCTTCACCGAAAGGGTGGTCAAGCATTGGAACAGGCTGCCCAGGGAAGTGGTTGTGTCTCCATCCCTGGAGGTATTTAAAGAACGGCTAGATGTGGTGCTCGAGGCCATGGTATAGATGGACTTGGCAGTGCTAGGTTAACAGTTGGACTCGATGATCTTAAGGGTCTTTTCCAACCTTGATGATTCTATGATTCTATGAAATTACCTACTAACTGACGACAGTATAAAATTCAGAGTAAGACATGGGTAGGATTAGCATGACTTGGTCATGAGCTGCATCAAACCTTGTGAGGCTGCTTGCTACTACTTTGTCAGCTACACACAGAGTTCTGGTTTTCATACTGGATACGTCACTTCTGATTTTCCTGCAGGCTACAGCTTCCACAGGATGGCTTCTGGGATTTCAACAGAACTGAGGTGAAGAAAATACTAGATTAAAAAACTACTGTGTTGGCCTACTGTGTTCAAATCAGGATTTAATAAGTAGCAATGTTTTTATAATATCTTTTGAATATAACTGCTGTTTTAAGAAGCTGAGATTTTTCAAGGAAAAATTATAATCTGGGGTAGTCTGTTAAAAGTAAAGACTTTACAGTTCAGAGCATATCAATATTATCTTTATTACATAAAGTACGATCTTTGTTTTCCAGTTACGTTATTAAAAACTAGTGATGATTATTATTACTTCTTAAAATAAGATTAAAAATTCAACAGGTCAGACTTAAACACCATGATCTCTGGAACACTCATGCTGAAAGTCCTGACTGTTCATTTTCATTTGATGAGCTTTTTTCCTATAATACAAGTCTTTCTTAAAAAGTAGTCATATGATTAAAGATGACATCAGTTTTCCATAATGTACTTCCTGTAACTCCTGTGATATCAGGAGATGCAGAAATTCAGAAATTTCTAAAAAGACATTGCATTAATTTTAGACACCCAGCCATCAGAATTACACTTAGTAACATTCGCAACCTATTGCATAATAAGCATGATGAAGTGAATAAATATTTTTAAAGAGCTGACAGCAGTCCATTGAAAACAGTCTGGGAACACTATTTGCTTTACTCAAATGAACTGGTGAAAATCTAATCATTTCTGACTTCGGCAACAGTTTTCCTCTCCACGTTGTGCCCTTGTTGTATTTCAAGTGGATGAAGCATGCAAGTCAGTCAGCTCTTTGGGTCCATAAAAGTGAGAAGGGCTGTAAACTCAGCTCAGCTGTACAAGCAAACCTGCTGTCTGGCATCAATTCCACTTGGTGTAAGTACGAAATCTGAAACAACTGCAACCCTCATGCTAGAAAATTCATGCAGAGGGGCAGTCGAACGCCCAGATTCTTTATTTAAACTCAAAACATTTTGATAGTGTTAACCAGCAGTGCTTCACTTTTGAAAAAGGGATCCCTGATAACACGCTCATCTTCACACTGTAATCTAATAATTGTAAAGAATTTTTATACATCACATCTGTTAATTTAGGTGAAAAATTTTCTTCTGTTTTCTTGCCAGTGTTTTTGCAGTCCCAGTCTCCTGGTGTGGGGGGGAGGTGTTTTGACCTTGATATTATGTTCTGTCTCCTTCATCTATGGAAAAGCCTTGGTAAACCTCAGTAGAAAAGATTATGACAGTCCTGAGAACCTAGGTCTTAATTTTGTCCATGGAATGGTAAGCCGCTCTTGCTTGTCCTGTTCTCTGGACTAGTGCTGAAGCATATACAAATTTGTGCAGACCATTTTACAAATGCAGGTGCCTTTTGGGCTAAACTTTTGCTATGATCGGAATAAACTAAAGTGTAAAATATGTTCTAAGACCTCTCTTCAAAATAACTGACAAGAAGCTTAACTTAAGTAAATGAAACAGCTGTGTGCCTCAGCAGCAGATGGGTATGCTTGGGATGTTGCATAGCTGAAATCTAATTTAATGTGCCTATCTTAAAAGTGGGCCCATCAAAGTGTTGATACTAGTTTTAAATGTTTAAATGTTGCATGTCAGAGTTTAGTCGTATACTGTGTCACTGTCAAAGGTTACAACAAAAAAAAGATCTCTGCCTTTTATTTCTGCATGGAGCTACCCTGAGCTGCAAAGGCAACAGGGCTGGAAAGCCTAGGTTGGTTGTCATAACCCAAGTTTCTGCTCTATCAGAGGATGAAAGAGAATGCATTATATTACATTTTTCTTCACTGCAGAGGGCAGGGACAAATAGACAGATGTTCCTCGAAAATATGGCAATAGTATGTGGAATGGTTTATTTTTTGTTGTTATGCCAAAGCCAATACCAACTATGTAGTAAAAATAAATAAAAAATCCATGTAGAAACAGGGTACTGTTTCCTCTCTCAGGGTGAATTTAGAGGTTCTCTCAGAGGCATGACTGAAATACTTTCATTACCCATAGTTCAGTGCAGGAGTAGTATCTTGAAATTTTGACTGATTAAGCAAGAGAACACAAAGAAAGAAAGTGGACTATCTCAATTCACCTCAATTCTTCATCTCTTCCATGAGATCCTACTGACATAGTCCAGCTTAAGAAGGGAGCCACGGCTGAAAATCCCTTTGCTCCAATATCTTGATTTCTAGGTATTTTCCCAACTGGAAAAGGAAGATGACTGTTTTTATTCCATGTGGGATACCTCTCTTCAGTGACATCCTGACAGGAACAGGCATGCTGAGAGACATTTGTCTTGAGGAGCCATTAAACCGGCTGCTGTTTTTTGAAATCATGTTGAAAAACATACTGGAAGAGATTACAGACCTATTGTAGTGATGGTGTACTTGAACCCACAGAAACAATCCTCTCAGCATACACTTTTGTCTTTGCCTCAAAAGTAGAGCTATGTCATGCAAGTTCTATGTAGTGGGGAAAACACACGGGCACTTTTCATGACCAAAGAGCAGAATCATCCCATGTCCCTGGCAGCTGGAGGTGGCGGTGCCACAGTTATGTAGATGAGTCAGGCTCAGCAAGCAACAGCAGGTGAACACAGGGACCTGTGCACGATATCTGTGTATCTGTGATAGAAAAAATGTAATTGTACTAGCTATCAGAGGTTCAGCAATTTCTTTTTGTTTCACCATTGACAACAAAAAAGCTTTTTTGTCCATTTTTAATCATCTGGGGAAAAAAAGAAAAACCAAACAAAAAAACAAAACAAAAACTAAAGACCAAAATGCAGACCAGAAGAGCTATTCTAATAACAAAAAAAATTTTTGCTTCTGTAATTTTTCTATTACAAATTTTGAGAAAACTTAGCACTGACAAACCACTGGGGGACATCTCTGCCACTACCTTGTGAGGCTAATCCCAACATGTACAGAACCACAGGGTAGTTGAGGTTGGAAGGGATCTCTTAAGATTGTCTAGACCACGCCGCCCTGCTCAGAGCAGGTTTAACCACAGCAGATTGCTTGGGTCATTGTCCACTCAGGTTTTGAGAATCTCCAAGGATGGAGACTTCACAATGTCACAGGGCAGCCTGGTCCAGTGCATGACCAACCTCACCACAATGAAGTGTTTTCTGGTGTTTAGGTGGAATTTCCTGAAATTCAGTTTGTACCCATTGCCCTTTGCCCTTTCACTAGGCATCACTGAGAAGAGTCTGGCTTGTCTTCTTTACACCCTTGCATCAGATATTCATACACATTAGTAATGTCCCCTCAACTTTCTCTTCCCTAGGCAGAACAGTCACAGCTCTCTCAGCCCCTCCTCCTATGAGACATGCTCTCATCCCTTAATCATCTTCTTGCCCTTCACTGTACTTGCTCCATTATGTCCATGTCTCCCTTGTACTGGGGAGCCCAGAACTGGACCTAGCACCCAGATGTGTCTCACCAGTGCTGAGCAGATCACCTCCCTCTGCCTACTGGCACCTTTCTAACACAGTATAGGAGGCTGTTGGTCGTCTTTGTTGCAGGGGCACATTGCTGACTCATGATCAGATGTTGTCCACAAGGACCCTCCAGAACCTTCTCTGCAGAGCTTCTTTCCAGCCAGTCAGCACCCAGCATGTGCTGGTGCATGGGCTAATTCCTCTCCAGGTGCAGGGCTTGGCATTTCCTTGTGTCAAACTTCATGAGATTTCAGTCAGTCCATTTCTCCAGTCTGGCCAGGTCCCTCTGGATTGCTAAACTACCCAGCTGGTCTAGCAACCAATCCTGCCAGTTTTGTGTCATCTGCAAACTTGCTGAAGATGCCCTCTGTCCCTTCGTTCAGGACATTCATGAAGATATTAAATAGCATTGGCCCCGGTATCCATCCCTGGGGCACATTGCTGGTGACTGGCCTGCAGCTGGACTTTGTGCCACTGACCACAATTCTTTAAGCCTGGCAATTCAGCCAGTTTTCAGTACACCTCACTGTCCATTTATCTGACCTGAACTTCAATAGTTTGTCTACATGGTTGTTACAGGAGACTGTGTCAAAAGCGTTACTAAAGTCAAGAGTAAATGATATGTACTGGTCTGCCTCATCCACTGAGCCAGTCACCTTGTAGAAGGCTATCAGATTGGTTAAGCATGACTTCACCTTCATAATAGCGGTCCTTACTGCATTACAGAGGAACATCTTCAAGGAGGACCCCTATCTTGAAGTTAGTTATTATCTGTGAAAGTGGACTGACAACTAACTGTCTTGATTACAAAAAAACGCCAATTTAGAATTATTTGCTCCAGGTTATGTGAAAGGTCAGTGGCAGAAAAGGAACCAGAATCCATGTTTCATGATCAAGGCTTTTTCAGTGCCATCTTTACTGCTTCCTAAAACCAAGAAATGAATGAGAGTCACCATATTGAAGAAAAGAAAAAAAACCAACAGGCCCTGGAAACATTAATCTCAGGGGTTTTTTGCCTTTAAAATAGTTATAGAGGCTTGTTATTCCTCTCTTCTTTTTCATTGCCTCAAACAGAGAAAATCATCATCCTTGCAAGCATCCCTTTGTTCTGTCTCTGTATTTTTACATAGTAAAAACAAAGTATTGTCATGAGGTATTAACTTGGTATCAGGCCACTGAATGCTTGAAAGATGATAATTTTGAGCCTTTGGCAATATATGGAATCCTTTCTGTTCACCTGCAGCTACTTGGGTTCTACCTCACAGCAGACTACTGCAGTTGCATATGGCACAGGCAGAGAGCCTGCATTGCGCCAGTCTCACACACAGCATTGTAGCAATAACTGTAATAGTTGTATGTCTCTTGTGGGCCATATGCAATCTGATTGCTGCATTCTTATTGCTACAGCAATTCTAATGAGAGCTTTAAGGTAGTGCTGAGGGGAAGAAAAGGCATGGGCTGTGGAGAAAAGTTGCAGCAATTCTGCAAGAATGTGCTTCCCTCTAACTAGGAGAAGTATCCTATGTTCTTGTTTGTTCATTGCTAATTTTTTCCTAGGGAGAGAAGACAAAATCCTTATCCATCACACCTGGTTCCACATCAGAATCAGCAACTGAAGGAGAGGGAAATGAAACATTAGCAAGATCCTTCAGAATAGGACAGTAGGTCAGTTGTAAAGAAGAGCTTGGGAGGTGTTCAGGCTGACTAATAAGGCATTGTTGTGTCATTCATACGTTCAGGTTTGAAAGTAGTGCATGACTACAGGAAATATGGAATTAGGTATAAATGCTGCCTGTGCATTAATGAACATAATGGAAACACATTGTGAAGTGTGTAGGAGTTGTGATTTAAAAAGGCATTTTCCCAGCTTTCTCAAACAGCAGTGTCTCGGATAAGGTTACTGGGAAATCAGAGCCATGTCTTAGGTAACAAGGTTTACAAAACTCTTTGTAACCAGTGTGGTTAACACTGTTCTCTATAAATCTATTTATGATTTTAATGAATCACTCATCTCTGTTAAGCCAATGGAGTTAGTTGGGGTCAACTGAGCAGAATTCAACATACATGGTCTTTGCAATGACACAGCTGAGAAGAGACAATTAGCTTGGTGCTTCTCTTCACAGACCCTAGGGCAAAGTGAAAGATCTACAAATCACCAATATAATGTGTGTGCACGTTTAGATACAGCGCTGTATGAAAACAGAGTCCTGGAAAATAACGCCAAAAAACCAGAAAAGAAATGGTAGTTTCAACATTTCAATTGTAGATGATTGGGACGTTGCCAACTAAGAAAAGGAGCAGAAATCTTAACAAAAGAAAAAAAAATGTTCATAGAAGAAGAACGAGATTCTTACCATTACTCTGAGCTGTTGAATATTTGAATGCAAGCATATTTCTCACTGCATTTTGTCTAGAAAATAAAAGGTAGATTAATTGTGACGTCTCTCCACCTTTAGCAGAGTAATACTCTGCATTTGCTCTTCAGCAATACTAACTATTCAAATCAGCATTTGGATCACTGGAAACATATCCTGTGCCCCATACCACTGCCCAAAACACTACCCTGGGCCTTGAAAAGCAAGTCTGATGGCGACATGGCACCCCAGAAAGAACTGAGTCAGATAACGGGACTCATTTCCGAAACAATCTCATAGACACCTGGGCCGAAGAGCGTGGCATTGAGTGGGTATATCACATCCCCTATCATGCACCAGCCTCCAGGAAAATCAAATGATAAAATGGACTGTTAAATACTACATGGAGAGCAATGGGTGCTGGGATGTTCAAACATTGGGATACACATTTAGCAAAGGCCACCTGATTAGTCAACGCTAGGGGATCTGTCAATCGAGCTGGCCATGCCCAATCAAAACTTTTACATACTGTAGAGGAGGATAAAGTCCCTGTAGTGCACAGAAAAAATATGCTGGGGAAGACATTCTGGGTTACTCCTGCCTCGGGCAAAGGTGAACCCATTTGTGGGATTGCTTTTGCTGAAGGACCCACCTGCTGGGTGGATAAGGCAGAAGGATGGGGAAGTCCAATGTGTACCTCAAGGGGATTTGATTTTGGGTGAGAATAGCTAATGAGCTGAATTGTATAATGCTAATTGCTATATAATACTCTATGTCATCGCTTCTATGGTTGCTATGTGGCATATCAACAGTATTACATTAAGAATCACCCAGATTAATGAAGAATGAACTTTGATGAAACTGAGTGAAGTGCAGTGGTGATGGAACCAGAACTGGCTTCAGCATGCAACAATCCAACACCACACACCATCTCTCCTTCCCTGAAAGACTGTTATGACCAATGGAGCCCAAAGTCATGGACTAAATGAACTCAACGAACATTTTAGACTGGTGGCGCATAGACTAAGGAAATGATACCTATATCTATATATCAAAAGACTGGAAAAGTGGTGGTGATTAATTGGAATGTGTTAGGAAGTGTAAGACCTGGGCATGACATAGATGGTATAGAATAAGGGGTGGATACTGTCCTGGTTTCAGTTGGGATAGAGTTAATTTTCTTCCTAGTAGCTGATATAGTGCTGTGTTTTGGATTTAGTATGAGAATAATGTTGATAACACAGTGATGTTGTTGCTGCTGCTAAGCAGTGCTTACACCAGTCAAGAACTTTTCAGCTTCCCATGCTCTGCCCAGGTGCACAAGAAGCTGAGAGGGGGCACAGCCAGGACAGCTGACCCAGACTGGCCAAAGGGCTATTCCATACTGAATGGCATCATGCCCAGTATATAAACTGGGAAGAGTTGGCCAGAAGGGGGGGACCACTGCTTGGGATGGGGATGGGCTGGGCATTGTTTGGTGGGTGGTGAGAAATTGTTTTGTGCACTGACTTTGCACATTATTATTATTATTATTATTATTATTATTATTATTATTATTATTATTATTATTATTATTATCATCATTATTATCATTATTATCATTATTATCATTATTATCATTATTATCATTATTATCATTATTGTTATTATTTACCAGTACTACTACTATTTTACTTTATTTTATTTCAATTATTAAACTGTTCTTGTCTCAACCCACACTTTTTCTCACTTTTACGCTTCCGATTCTCTCCCCCATCCCAGCAGGGAAGAGGGAGTGAGGAAGCAGCTGTGTGGTGCTTAGTGGCTGGCTGTGGTTAAACCATGACAGTGTTTCTAGCATTGTTTTTCAGCACAGTGCAGTGACTACTGAAGGTAGATATGCTGCGGCTGCCGACAACACAGGTAGCCAGCAGTTCTGCTCCATCACTGGGAAATGCTAGGAGCTCTGAGTATGAATCAAAAAGAAATAAAACAAGACAACGATGCCAAATGTGTAGGCCTTGTCACCCTCAGTGTGCAGTTAGCTTTGATTCTAGGTAGCCTGGAGGAAGCACAGGCAAATGCTGTGATTTGAGGCATCGTGGGCTTGGAGCTGGTTCAGACACTGGGGACTCCATGCTCTCTGGAGGGAAAATGGGATGTATGTACCACTGTTTTCTGTTGTTGTAGGTGAGAATATAAAAGTGATTGTTCCCATCTGTGGAAAACCACACTGGACAGCACCGCCAGACAGTGTCCTTCCTCCCTGTGATGTGACAGTAGTTTATTCAATGCAGTTCATCTCACTGATGTCTGTGCAAGCTGAATGTTGGCTTATCTGATGTTTCTGATCCTGAAAGACAGAAGAGAGCTGATAACACCTCACATATTTCCTCTTCAGTCTTTCCTTTGCCTCCATCACACACAGTGTGAGTGTTGCCTATAAAGCCTGCTACAAGGACACGAAGAACTAGCAGTGGCATGCAGGCTGCGTTAGCTGTAATGTGTCATTGCTGCAGCTATCTGACATTGTAAAGAAGTGGGGGCAGAGACCAGTAGGCCAGGATACCACAATAGGACCTTATCCCCAGGGTACCTGAGGTGGGGAACCAGTTCCCACCACCTCCACTGCACACAAGCTCTGCAGTGCCTTGAAATCAGCTGCAAGGCTAAAACTGAGCTTGGGGCCCTGAACTCTTATTGTGATTTGGTTCTGCTATCAGTGGAGCACAAGCTTAACTGATAGCAGGAGGTGCCAGCTGAAAATGGAGTTTGCCAGAGACTTTCTCAAATTCAAGAGCGGATAAAGACCCAAGAATTGGGGACATCCTTACAAATGACTTGACTGGCATGGCTGGGTTTCAGCAGAATCAAAATCAGAGACCAATAATAACATCTGCTAGAGGACTCTGTATCTCCCCCTAGACAGCATCTGGTGCAAAATGTGCTTGCAGTCATCTTCAGACATATGCACATATATACATACATTTCATGGTAACAAATTCTGACCTGGCAGAATCACAGCATCTTTAAAAAATCACAGTATATTATAATATGCAATTAAGCCATCTGCTTTTGAGCCCAATTAGTCCCACAAAATTTTCTTTAATAAATTAAAATGCACAGTAACTTCTGCTCCCTTTTTAGTAGCCAGAACAATCTTTTGCACACCCAGAGATCATAATATTTTTTTTCCAATGTGTATAATCACATTCCTGTAAAAGGAATTCCATTATACAGCAGAGTTCTCTTTTCTTGGCTGTTGGAGTCTAACACTTGAAATAATTTTTTTAAATGAGCTGATCATAAGGAAAGGAATAAGTCTGTGCTGCATTATTCCACTGTGAATTGTCAGCACAGAACAGAAAGACAGGATGTATTCACTGTCTGTGTCGTTTGTTGGAGTATACGTGTATAGGAACTGATTTCTTCCCCATTAATTTAAACTGAGTTATTTCTTATCCGTAAAGGCTGCAGAGTACTGAATGCCTGGTCTGAGTGGTGGTGAGAAGGGAGGCAAAGCTATACTAGCACCTGGAAAGCTCCAGGAGAGCAGGAAACGTGACACAGGCATACCCAATGACTGATGCACATATAGTGGGAAAGTCCAGGGCCTAGGGCAAGCCCAGGGCATGTGGGCAATTTGCAGCTCATTTCCATGTGAATTTTTAAAACTGTTGTACCTACCTATTATATGGATACAGTCAGTTGTTACAGGCAAATGCTGGGCATGGCTCACTATTGTGCCTACTTCTTATCATCCCGTGGACAGTACAGTTCAAACCTGAGTGCTGTCACTCAGGTGGTCTGTTCACGTGGTTTCACCCAGCCACCAGAATTGGTGCTCATATAAATATCTGTGCTTGTATGAGCATCCATGTTTCTCTTGAACTGAAAAATAGTCCCACCAAAGAAGGGAAGGGATGGCTGGAAACATATCCTGTGCCCCAGCCTTTTGCAATGCTGATAGGATTACTAGTGGTTGAAATGGTGCCTTCCCACAGGGATATAGGGAACAATGGTGAACAAGGACCTATGGATACATCTAATTTTTCTTTTCAGCTCTGAGTGCAACCACAGCTCAGTGGGCTGGTCATCGCCATATTTATATGGTTATAAAGGCAAAAAATGTTTATCTATTATATTTTTTGATAGGTGGAAATAAATAGCAGATGTATTGCATGGTAATGAAGGTGAAAGATGTGTGCAACATTCAGCTGTGTGCCTCCATCTTTCATTCTTCCTTCCTCAGGAGTGGTTTCATGCTCAGCAAGCATATCGTGGGCATATGCCTGTGTACTCATGATATTCCTTACCTAGATTTCCCAGACAGCTGGGTCTTGAATCTAGTTAGACGACTCTTGAGTTTTCATCCTGAGACAAGCAGTTCATTTCACCCTGACTGTGAAAGGAAAGTGGCTGTCTTCTGTGCTGCCTTAAATCCTCATTAGCTTCCCAAGTGGAAAAGGGAATATATGTATGTTTCCAAGCTGTTTAATTAACTATAGCTGTTGCATCTAATGACTCTAGCGGTTTTTTTGAAATAAAAATAAAAATGGAGGTCAGAAGTGTGTAACTGATGGTGTGTGGAAATAAAATAGTAAAGAAAGCAGAAGAAAAATGGAAGCTGCCTCGTTCTGGGCTCTTCCCGGTCTGAAACTCAACTGCAGGTAGCTCCTGAAGCATCTACCTGGCAGGTACACATGGCCTCCTTGTTATCAAACAATAAGAAAATCTCTGAGTGATTCAATCATGCAGCTATTCATGTTGATGCTGTTAGGTTTTTCTCATCTTCACCAAGCTGTTCAGTGTGAGATCCTTATCACAGGGTGTAATGCTGTTCCACTGCCTTGGAAGCTGGTCTAAATTTCAGGGATCAGCATGCCTGGACTGAGGCAGCTTACACTCTAATATGGGTGCTGCCTCTTGGGCCATCTGTCTCATGTCATTTGTACCGGTATTGCTGCTCTCCTCTCCCAATCATGGTTTTACAATGTCTCCATGGCAACTACAGCATCTATACCTTTGGTAAAAAAATTATTCCCATTAAAGTGTTTTCAGTTGTGTTAGTGCTGAAGCAGGAAAATCCAGGACAGTCAGCATCACATGGACAGGCAAGTGTCTGCAAACCACAGCAAGTCCCATTCTGTGGATGGGAGAAAGTAATGACTGATAGAAGGCTCTTTTTCCCGCGAATTCATTGTTCCTGCCTGGGCACCTAGCTGTGACTGTGAAATGCAGCTGTTCTCCAAGTGTGTACATGGGAAATAGCTAGTCTTACAATGTCTGAGAGCAGCATCCAAGGTTTCAAGCAAGAAATTAAAAGATCTGCATACTGTGTTTTGCAACATGTTTCAGAATTGGCCAAAGCCTGCCCATTAAGCCTCTCTGGATTGATGAACCTTCTCTTTTATTCTTATTTTTGCTTTTTAAACTCTCCAGGATGTAAGGGTAGAGAGGTCAAGTCATCACTTACCTGACTTGTCTTTTTTTGTTTGTTTGGTTGGTTTTTTTGTTTTGTTTTGGTTTGGTTTTTTGTCTTTTTCTACTGAGAATTATACATTTATCCATGTTGCTAGGTTTCTTCAATTGTCTCTACAAAGTATGGCCATAAATTATGCATTCATTTTACTCTTCCCTGTAGCAGCTAGTTTGAAATCCATTGGGCAATGTAGGAAACAAGACAGCAGTCACTGATTTTGGTGAAGTCTTCAGCAAAATTGCCATTTCACTTTTGAAGTTTATGTCTCTCTCAGATGTTGGATTTGCATTTTCACATAACAATAACTGACTGACTGCATGATGATTATTAGTACTACAAAACTTCTGAGGGATTACTGTGGGCTGTAGGAGAGGCACACTGAACCTGTGTGTTACTGTGGTGTGCTTTCTTTGGCATGCTGTCACTGTCAGGGTGCATATCCAGAATAGTTCAGAGCAGTACACTGGCTGCTGGTTTGGGTCTGAGGAAGACTGGTGCTCATCACCAGTTTTGCTATGCACTCAGTGTGCTCAATTATGTGCAAGTGGATGAATGTCTGCTTGGTCTGGTGCTCTCTCTCCTGGTGAGGGATTGAAGAATGGCTGGGAGACTGTGAAGGACAAATCTTTTATAGTTCATCAGCTTTTACTACCCATATAATAATGTAGCTCAGCAAACAGAAGTGAACTGTAAAATGTGACACTGTTTACAAATAATTGCTGATGGCAACAGTAAAGAAACTTTGTTCATAATAAGGAGAGATGCCATAATTTACCCAAGATGGCCTAAGATAGTTCTTGCTTATATCAGATTTTTTATATCAGCAGGATATACAGAAAAATTATTACTTATTTATTTTAAAAGGCTTTCTGTAATGATGTGGAAGAGCTTGACAATGTTGTATATAGAATATTTTCTAATGCAGTGCTCTGTTCTTTGCTCTCTTGAATAAAAACCATGGACAATACAAATATACTTGGGAACTGCTGTTCATGCATAACAATCATACTATTTTTTGAGGTGATACTGTTCAAAAACAATAGATGCTCAACTAAATTCTGATAAACTAAATATTATGTGATTTTTCATCTGCTGACATGTCATTTGCTGCACAAGGCATTAGAAATATTAAAAACCTGAATTTGACAACCATTAGACTAAGATCTTTTTGTGTGTGATTTTGCATACCTGCACAATCACTTACTTGAGTGGAGCATTTTATGTAATTGTCTGGGGGACTGAATCACAACTCGTTCAGAAAGCTCTGTCTGTGGATAATAGGTATATTCAGATACATGCTTTAACATGATAGTTTCCAGTTGGCCTGCTATCCTAAGGAACCACCTCCCTAGAGCTGCCTGTTCAGGTGGCATCCCTCTGAGGTTTTTCACTCTTAAAGGAAAAAAGCTAAAGAAGAAATCTGCAGCCTAGTCTCACTGGATTAACTTAAACCATCTTGCGTCACCGGCACGGCCAATGAAATGGAGTCTTTCACAGCCTGGGACACCAGTGGGACATCCTGTTTCAGTATAGAAATCACCCCCTTTGCCCCCCACCTCTCCACTAATAAAAGAAAGGAACCTCAGGAGTAATCTCTGGCCAAAGAGGCTGCTCAGGCACTGATTGTCACCCTGGCACCCAGCCAAGCCCAGTGTGCTGCAGAAATGGGCCCAGGAGGGGAGTGACTGGAAAGTAGTCAAAGAGCACCGAAAAGGGAAGTCATTAAACTACCACCACCACCAAAACTCTCATTTGTTCAGTTTTCCTTTCTTCTTGTTCTCCCCCCTCTTTTTCTTTTCTTTTTTCTTTTACTTTTTTTAAAGAATGAATTCAATACAAAACTTTCCTCCAGGCTGTAATGAAAGTCCAAATCCACTTATTTCTATCACCCCAGTGCTGCTGCTGTTGCTCTTTTGTTTTGGTCACATTTTTTATGAACTTTTGCATAACTTGACTTCCTTATTTGAAAAATAATAATAAATAATGACTAGACTGTGAGTTTCTGGCAGAATGAAAGGAAAGGTTTTGTAAGCAGCATGAGTCTTGTAAGTGCCTTTGTGATGATACCCTTACAGTTGCAGAATGGTTTATTTGTTCTCTTTTGGAATATAATGGGGAAAGGGGAGAATGACATTTTTTACCATTTGAGGGCCGGGTTCCTGCTGGTGGAACTGATGTCAATACACAGAAGAGAGTGAAGTTAGGTTTATTTATTCTAGCTGCCAGTCTGTTCTTTAATTTTTTTTTTTTTAATTCAGAAGAATTTGGAGAAAGTAATGTTGAGCTGTAAATAAGTAAAGTGTGCGTACACTGGGAAATTGGAAGGGATGCTGTTATAATTAAGATTTCACCTCATAAGATTAAGAAAGCATTAGCAGATGTTAAAACCTGTGCTCAACAGAGCTCTGTCTTTTCAGACAATAAAGAAAAAATTGGCCAAAAAAACAGTGGTTTGTGTGCTGTGTGACTCAGGAAAAAAAAAAAAAAGTAAAATAACACCCAGTCTGCTTAGCAAAATAAGTGACTTGCATATACATTGTAACAATAAACAGACCACATGATAGTAATGGCTCCACAGTAGGGGCCTAATAAGCAAAACTAATGAAGCAAGTAATGAATGTTTTGGCAGATGATGGAGAGAGATGTTAGATAATGTTTACTTTTCCTTTTGCTAAATACTGTTTTTAATTAGCACCAGGGTGCTTCCTCTGTAGCCATTTGGAGTGCAGCTTTGGGATGGCTCCTTTGATATAACACAGCACTTTGGGTGGCTGTTCACTTGTCACCACTTGACATTGTGGAGGAAAGATGCAACTTGAGACATTTCTTAACATATGGCCCAAAAGGAAAAGCTTTTAGGGGAGGGGAAGAAACTGGGGGTGTCACTGATCAAAAGTATTGTACTGGATCTAAAAATACCCTCTGAGAGTAGGCTTTTGCCTGGCTGGCACAGCCACATTTTTTATGACAATCTGGTAAGTCTTCTGAACAGATGAGGAACACCCATTCGGTGCAGCAAAGTCTTGGGCTTTTTGAGAGTGGCTGTATTTTGTATGCAGTGCCTGAAGGGTCGGGAGCAGGGGAGAGGAGAGCAGGGGGGCTTTCTGCATGAAGGAAAAACTGTAGGTACCACGTGCATATGTGTACCTGAAGTGCCTCCTATGATCATAGGTTTTTGTGATTCGTGCTTCACTGTAGATGAGATTTTATACAGAAAGCGGAACTTTGCAACCTAAATCTGAACTTACCTCTGCAGAGAATCCTTGTTTTTAATGCATTTGCTTACTGGGTCAAAAAACTTTAGCTTAAGCTAAGGGGTAATGCCAGGTTGAGCCATTTGAAAGACAAAAGTATATTTGATTGCAATGCCCTTTTATTGAATTATTATCTTTGCACATATAGAGAAATTTCTCAAATCTGCTTCAGATTAGCTCTTTGGGCTTCTTGTTCCCTTCTTCCCACTCACAGCCCTTCATGACAATTTAGTAATAAACACTCTCCTAATAAAATCTCTCAAAATACAGCTTATGCAAATTCATTAGCTGAATGTGTATGATATGCATGAAAATGTATTTAGGTAAATGTATTATGGACACCCGGCTTGCCCTTCACACCCTTCTTTTTCCCCCTAACCATTGATATTTATCCACCTGTTGGTGTGCTGTACACCTGTGGCTTTTTGGCAGGGAGTACGGTCACTGTGTGAGTGACTGCAGATGGAGTTTTAAAGAGGCCCCCTTATTACCTTCATTGCAAACTTTCAAACTGGTCTCCTGCTGCTTGTAGACATTTTGTGTATTTTTAATTGTTTCTGGATGTTGTAACATGCTTAGTCATCAAAATAAGAATTAAAGCCATTGCCATTTAAAAAGAAAATGCATGCAAGTCATGTGGACATCAGTTCGTGTGAAGAAGCAGAGATGTGGTATTTCTTGCAGATAGGTGTTCTTATAGACACATGCTTTCCAAAATGTTACAGTCCTACTGAACCTATTGACTTGAGCTGTAGCTGGAGAGCAGTGCTGCTGAAAGTCTGGTCCCCAACTGACTTTTAAGGAGGCATCTAAATCTGCCAGAAAAGGTATGAGCACAGGGTTTGCACCTAGGCACCCAAAACCCATCTTCAGGTTAAGTTTCCTAGTTGAGTGCAGCATTCCTTAACACTTATATCTCCAAAAGGATTCGCAGGCCTAGATTTCAGAGCCTTGTAAATAAATTTCTGGCTATAAAATCAGTGCATTTACAGGGACCACCTAGTAACACATATCACCAGGAAAGGTGTACACTTCCATGCTGCTGGCATTTAGCCTTGTCTCTCAAGTGGAATTCTTTTGTGTCTTCATCAGTTTTGTTTTTCACAACCCTTTTGGCAGGAAGCTCAGCCAGACTCTGTTCAGCTGTTGCACAAAGAAATAAGTTCCTTTTGGAAAAAGCGGGGTTTGGTGTGCAAGGCTTAACCTGTGGCCAGGGGAGGTGGACATTACAACACTCAGAGTCTGTAAGTGATAGCATCGCAGTACACATCATTGTGCTCACATATTATTTGATATTTACAGAGCCTGTCACCTCAAAATATGGTTCAGTTCCTTTGTGTTGCCTCAGCAGATCTGCCTCTCTGAAGATTGACAGCAAAGAGCTGACTGTAGGCATTTACCTCTAGGTACAATGATGTAAGGTGTTTCCTACAGCAACTTTCTAAGCCTCAGTGCTGTGAATATGAAAAGATGTAGCATGGAGTGTTTCCAAAATAGGCCAGACAGCATGTGTGCTTAAAACTGTACAGGAACTGATGGTGTCTAGTTACAAACACCATTGACTCTTGCACGTGTTGCTTAAGGTGGCTGGATGCAGCCCTCCTTGCAAAACCTCCATAGTTGCCATCAACATCTCTTCACACCAAACACTGGTGGCTACTCCTGTCTACTCCTACTCCTGGCTACTCCTGTCTTCAGGACTTCGGGAGAAGGCTAGGTGCAGAGGCCACCATATATTAGGGTAGCTTCAGCTAAGCAAGCATATGGGTCAAGCAAATGAAAGGAGGCAATCCATTGTCTAGTCTGGAGTCAGCACAACAACTTTAGTCTCCTTGTAGAGCAACAAATGAGAGTGGACAGAAGACTGAGGAATGAGGCATGTTTTTCTCCCAGTTATCTTTAGGCTAAGCTAGTGGACTTCTAGTGCCTGCACTTTCTTCTGATCAGACCAGTACTCCTTCTTTTCCTCACAATGAACAATGACATGCCTATCTGGTGGGCAACTCGCATGTGCAGATGAGAATTTGTAAGTCCTGTCCTTGATGCTGAAACAGATCAAACACTGGTAAGAGAACTGCAATTCCCTTTCTTCAAAAATGTCAACCAGATTCATAATGAAACTTTTCTGGAAGAAATGAAAGAAAGAAGGCTAAAGGGCTAAGGACATGTTTGCAGTATATAGACTTGCGTTCAATGTGCTAACCACATACAAGGCTTTATAGAGTCAGACTCTCCTCTTAAATCTATTCCACAAGGTTCTACCCAAAAACCTGTCTTGGACTGGGAAAGTCTTCAACAGGAAAGTTTTTAAAAACCAAGGCATGTCCACAAACTATTTCCATTTCTGATGCCCAATATTTTTCCATATGAAACAACCTTGCTTGGTTTGCTCTGTTTTGTCATACTTTTCTGAAGCACTCTTTGTTAGCCCTTAATAACCATCAGAAGGACCTGAAAACATCTCAATTCTAACATCAGCAGCCCAAATGCTCTTGTCGGGCAGTTTATAAAGACTGAAGCAGAAGATTAAACATTACCTGGAGCAACATGAAATAAATTAAAGGGGCAGTGGTAGAGACAGGGGAAGGAGGGGGAAATAGCTGCCCAGCCTTTCTGTCTGGTAGGAAACAGAAGACTGCTGAGTGCATGTTTGCTCTTCCCCTTGCTGCAGCTGCTTTTTCCTTGGCTTGCTGTGTTTCCCCACTCCCTAACCTTGCTCAGACCGCGTTACTGTGAGTCAGAGGAATTTTCCCTCCATCTCCACTGCCCTCCAGGACCATCTGTTGACTCTTTTTCAGGTCCCTTTTATTCTGCTCTTCTTGTGCCCCCTTTAGCCAGCACTGAAAGGACCAATGAGAGGAGGTATTCCCACACAGCAAGAGGGGGGACAGGGAAAGGAAGACACGTTGCCTTGGTTGTGGCATCTCTGTTGGCTCTTCAGAAGACGGGGGAAAAGTGAGGCAATACGAATAAGGAAAATACATGTGAGACCCTCCTGTTGTGCCTTCAAAAAAATTTCCTTCCAGTGTACCTGCTTAAGGATTTATGATTTTTTTTAAAGGTATTTATCGTATCTGTATTCAAAAGAAAGCTCAGCCCAGGTTTCTGGACCCAAACAGACTCAAAGATCTGGACTGCAGGCTGCCCAGAACACTTCAGTACATAGTTTACACATCCCAGCAAAATGTTGACTGAATGAATGACTACAAGGACTCTTCAGGGGCAATATCTCTGCTTGCACTATGTACAAGCAAGGCTTGTGCCTTCCTAACACATCTCAGCAACCCTATGTTTCCTGCATGCAAGACTGACTACTGCCATTCTGCCTGGGCAGTGAGAAGTGCCAATAATATCCATCTTAAGCAAAAGTTCTCATCACTGTGAGTTAGATCTGCTTCTTTTTTTTTTTTTTTTTTCCCTTCATGTCCCGTGTGGGGAGAAAACCTGTGCTTTCTCTGCTCTTTTTGCCTGTTTGCTGTAAGTTCCCACTTTAGTGTTAAATTTTTATTGCTTCTGTTTGTTCTTCAAAGAAAAGCAACTTCTGGCATCATTATTTGTTGCAGATGCTTTTAGCTGTCAACCTTTTCTATTCCAAAGAGTTACCGTATTCTTCTAAGCTGACAAAGCAATGCAGCATTGGGCAACTCTGCTCCAAAAGAAACTGAAATAGTACCTTTCTGGCTTTGTGCAGTGCTTTTGGTCTGCAGCTACCAATAGAAAAGAGTAGGCAGACAAGTGAAAATATTCTGTTCAAGGCCTCCTGCCAGGCTGATTGCAGAGCATCAACAATACAACAGGAACTTTCTGAATACCAGACCAGCCCTGTCCCCATGAGCTCATGCTGCTTCAAGGTCTTTTACAACTGATCTCTTACCTAGGGACCTCTAAAGTTAGGTCACAAGTAAAGTGAGACTGGATTTAATTCTAAAACCCATTTCATTGCACGGAACAGTGACCTTCACTGGGAGATGTCTGAGGAGACCAGAATAGTGCACTAGTACATCACTTAAAGAACTATTATGTGCTAGACTAGGGTGCCTAACTATGTATTTCCCTACCGTCCAAGCAAATAACATCTTCATGTATGTGCCTAGATATTTCCAGAAGTCTTGCAAGGTCATGTGCCTAGGTGTTTCCAGAAGTCTTCCAAGGTCATGCTTCTGTGCTTAAAAATCTGGTCCCCACTAACTGATTCTGACTCAGGTCTGTGACTGCCTTACACAGAGAGCTTTTATCTTGTCCTGTAACTAGTCATCCCTAAAGGATACAACCAGAAAGTTATTGATGGCTGAATTGTACTTGCTGCTCTTGCATTGATGACAGTGCTTTTATTTAGTTTAGATATATTTTACCTACAGAATATAATTATTCTGACTTGTAATTATCTTTCTGTTACCATGAATTATTGTTTATTAGTTATCAAGAGGACAAATGCCAGTATTCACTACAAAGACCCATGACTAACCTGGTGGGAAGACCTGGGCGGACACACCCGTAATCATCTGTAACTTCACTTTTTATTTACAGAATGTCCAAAGGAACGCTGGGTGTCCTCACAATAACAGGCTTTGTGTCATCAGATGGACCATAAAAAATGTGTACAAAGCATTTCCCTTTCTAAGAGAATGAATGAGCTATTAAATTTATAATGCAATTTCTAATCCAGGTATTTTTAATAAAAAGGCAGAGCATTTTACTGAGCAGCCTTATGCAGGCAATGTGTGATAGACAGCATCTTGGGCATCAGGCTGGGTCATCAGGTGACCATGCATCTTAGGGGCGTGCATGAATCTGGCACACTGGGGTTGTAATGCTGTGGCCAGCTGGAAGGAGGAACACCCAGGAAAGGGTGATTGCTGGGGTGAAAGATACAGGAAACACTGCTTCCTCATGGCCTCTGGACAGAGGGGGCAATGGTGGCATTTCCAAGCATCTGGCTTGACAGCAGCCCAGGTTCACAGGCATCAAGAGGCATGGCATAGTGGGCTGCAGTAATGAATCCAAACTTCAGGAGAGGGCAGGCTGAGGTGACCAAAACTGGTTGTGAGGGGTGCTTGGGAACCCCAGTAGTGGTGAAACAAGCAGGCTTCCTTTGGGAGAAGGAAAAAGGACTTCTGCTGAGTCCTTGACTTTTGCAGAGAGACCACCAAGGGGGAAGCCAATTAGTGCTGTGAATGATTTATTGTGTGATACCCTCACAGTTTCAGATAAATAGTACTCACGTGTGTTGGAATCTAGCAAATGGATAATGTATGTCCTCCTTGTGCCACCTGAAACCTGGAGCAACTCTAACTTGGCAGCAACTTTCTACCTCACTACTCTCCCTGAGTGTGGGCTAATGAGGTGATGATCAGTAGTTGCAATCTATTTCTTTTCTTGTAGTTTCTTACCATACTTTGCCTAAAGAAGCAGGTACTCCAGTTCTACATGGCATCATGTACCCATCAGGCAGCTCTGGCCTAGATGTCTCTCCTCCACATCTGTTGGGTTTTTCTTTTATTATGGTTAAATTTACCCACATTCCCTTTTGGCCTCAGATATTCAGCAGTAGAAAGGAGCTTTCTTCTCAGCAGTTTCTTACTCTGGAAAATGTTTGGCACTGTTCAGGATACTTCTCGGCTCACCTCCATAACAAGCTCATTTGTTTCTAGAAGGGAAGAGGCATATGGGAATGTTTGTCTAGTTCTAGTGTACACTGGCTTTGGACTAACAGACTCCTTCCAAATCTCTTGAACAATTTGTCAGATAATCCATCAGCTATTGCTGTGAGATACCTCTAGCATTAGCCTTGTTATAGAGGAATAAAAGCTGAAGGAGACTAAATAAATGGTTTTCACAGTCTTTCACTATTTCATCATCATCAGATGTTTGATAGTAACAGTGGTCTTTCAAAGAGCAAACATAAGTCAGGTATACATTTGGCAGACCTTTACAAACCAGCTGAACTGATTCCAAGATGGAATTTCTTCCAGCTTTGACCTTTTGTATTTGGTTTTCTGCCCAGACATCAGCAAGCAGTGAAGCTCTCCAATCATCATAGACATGCTCAGGACCTGCCCAGACACTGGTGCCCTCCACATTACAGGATGCCTGCATGCATCCCAGTGCAGGAGTGCAATAGTTTGAAAGCTTGAATATGAAGCGCAACATCACGAAGCTGGTGAAGGGTCTAGAGGACAAGTCTTATGAGGAGAGGCTGAGGGAACTGGGGTTGTTTAGTCTGGAGAAGAGGAGGCTGAGGGGAGACCTTCCTGCTCTCTACAACTACCTGAAAGGAGGTTGTAGCGAGGTTGGGGTTGGTCTCTTCTCCCTAGTAATGAGTGATAGGACAAGAGGAAACGGCCTCAAGCTGCGCCAGGGGAGGTTTAGGTTGGATACTAGGAAAAACTTCTTCACCAAAAGGGTGGTCAAGCATTGGAACAGGCTGCCCAGGGAATTGGTTGAGTCTCCATCCCTGGAGGTATTTAAAGAACGGCTAGATGTGGTGCTCGAGGACATGGCATAGATGGACTTGGCAGTGATAGGTTAGCGGTTGGACTTGATGATCTTGAGGGTCTTTTCCAGCCTTGATGATTCTATGATTCTATGATTCTATCACTATCAACTGCAATCACTTGCAATGAGAAGCTGGAGACAGGCTGTATTTTGGTAGCAACAGAGCGGCTGAAAAAAGGTTTACTAACAAAACCATGCCCACCACATGACCAGGGAGTTGCACATAGCATTGAAAGTGACTGAGGCTGTAGTTTGATGGTAGAGAGGGGTGATATTAACATAAAGATTTCCTTCCTTCTCCTAGTGACTGCCTGCTCAGCTCTACCACTGCAATGGGGCTCCTCCTGGATTTGAAATTAAGAAATCTTTCAGTTAAGATTCTATTTCAAGCCATGCCTTCCCTGATTCGGCTCACAATACCAAGACTGGAGATATCTGCAAATGCATCACTGAAAGGATACTGCTAGGGCAGGAGGAAGTGCAAGGGAGAGCAGCAACCATGAGCACCGCTGCATCACTGCAGCAAAGCTACTGTAGTGGGCCTGTAGTATATCCCAAGCTGCACTGTTCAGCATGGGCTTGCAAACAGCAGGAGCCAATGTGCAAATCAGTTGAGCAATGCTACATCTCTGATGATCCAGGTCAAGAAACTGCAAGCAAGTTCAGGAATATCCCTTCAGTCTTCCACATGGACCCATCCCAGCTGGGCACATGCTGCTGCAGGGCCTGGTGCATGAGGCAAGTGGCCTGACTCACCACCAGCACAGCCCATTCTGCTGAATTCAGCCATGTAATACACTTTGTGTGAGTATGCTGTGTGACACCAAGAGCTGTTTTGCTCAGACTGGAATGTGTATTGTATAGTTTGCAAGTCCAATCTCAAGAAAGATCTTTAAATATCAGAAAAAAACACTCGCAAATAAGTTGCAATTCAAAACTCTGTGTAAGTATGTGTAACTTATTGAAACAACTTCACATAACAATTACAAAGGGGAAATCGTTGTCTTACAGATGACAAAACAGTTCGAAACAGGGAGAGACAGAATGAATATTGTTATGCGTTACTCACTTTGCTTTATTGCAGATACATAAAATGGCTAGAAATAGAAGAGGCTGTGGCATGGAACACACAGAGCAGTATCTTATAATAACTCTTGAAATAACACTTTAGCTTTGATGCTGCCAATATGAAACTTAACTCCAACTTGTTTCTAAAAATATTGGGCAGTGCATGACCTTGTTTACGTAAGCCATGTAACATACTTCTAATAAGTACTGTGGGCAGCAAAGGTCATTTCATCATGATTTACAGATTTACAAACATTCTTCATGGCTTTAATTGAAGAAAATGGGGATGACTTACAGGGATACTTCCACGTGCTCTGTGTGTCAGCTTCGTGTGTTAGCATATCAGCAACATTTTGGAGCCTTACAGAATGGTAGACAGAGACCACCTGAAGTGCAGTGCAAGCAAACACTTAGCTGCCTTCTCCTGCTGCACTCAGTCAGTGCACAGCATTTTGCTTGCTTATTTAGGGGGGGGGGGTGTCACGCTTTAACTCTATCACAGCCAAAACTACTACAGGGGGAAACCCTTACCTAAACTCAGAGCACTCATCTTACAGAATGTTGTGTTCTCACTGCAGCCTGGGTCCTGCTGTGAGCTCCCTGCAGAAGCTCAATCTGAAACATTCTGACTTGGCAGCACCTGTGGTAGAGAATGTCATGAATATTGCCAAGGATGTCTCTTTTCAAAAATACCCTTGGGTAGGTAGAGGAGGCCCATGAATTCGGGAGAAGCATGCTAGCTTTAGAGATGCTACTAGATATATAGAAGATATAGTGAGAGATTCTGAGCATGCAACATGGCCAATAGTGCCTACTGACCTGGGCAACAAATACTGTTTTAAAACAGTTCTTCCTCTCAGTCAGGTCTGAAAAGCTCTATCAGTGGTAGCAACATCGGGAGCTCATTAGTGCTAGCTATTTTCAGTGTTTTAATATCTAATAAACAAAAGGGTTTAACAAATTTTGTTGTGTGTCTTGTGATTGAAATAAATAAAGCCAGTTGCAGAAAAAAAATCCGTTCTCACTTGAGTCCTTAATGATTTTAATGATGCTGGAATAAGGAAAATTAGTTAAAAAAAGTTGTAGAGCTAGATGAAACAAATTTGTTCATGAGCAGAAATAATTGTCACTCAATTGCTGAATGAGAAGTTCTGAAACACTATCAAGGACTGGAACAACACTTGTGACAAATTAGGGACTGTTCCTTTCCAGTTTAAACAAACAAAAAGCTAAATGCTCTTCTTTGAGTGAGGAAAGTCCAGCCTGTAAAGCAAGCCACTACTTTTAAATAAAGTGTGAAATGAGAAAATCATTACCTTTAATGCAAAAAAAATGTGGCTTATATTCATTGTTATCTAGATTAAGTTTAAGACTGATTATACATTGATTCTCGCACTTATTTTAACCAAAGAGGCTGAAGTTTATATGCTAGCCTAAGTAACAATAGCAGGTCAGTCAGATGGTTTGCTGAGAAACCTGTGAAAACTGTAATTGAGTAAACATTTTCTTTCATGAGTAATAAATAGGCCATTCCCTTCAGTAATAGCATTAAAATTCACTCCGTGAAGCTAGAAGGAAGCACCGTATTTCCAGGAAAGTATTACACCTGTGGTGCTTTTTAAGAGTTCTGGATTCATGGTTTAGTGAAATCTCTCTATGAGAAAAGTGAAGGGAGGACAGAAGAGTCTTCTGGCCTCTGGGTATCTGCACAACTACAGATACTCTGCATCATCTGTTTGAAGAAAAGGTACACATAACAATTCATCTGCCTTTTTCACAACATGACTTGAAGGAAGTGTATCTGCCACTGTTGTTTTTCCTTAAAGCACAGAGAACTGAGCCAAAATCAGGTCTGAAGCTAGACCTTAAACAGTGGAGGCTGATGCAAAGCAGGAGGAGGACCACCACCATCTCTAGCTTGAGTTTGTGAACAAAGGCATGGCTGCCCCCTCCACCCAGGGGTAGCTGACCCTGTTAGCCACCACATCTCAGCCTAGAGCCCAAGAACTTAACTCCAAGAAGGTCTCCATGGGCATGGAGAGACACCTGCCATTAACTCCTGCCTCCCCCACAAAGACTGCACGACCCTCTTCCACCAGTGGGCAAGGCCAAGCTGCCTGCCTGCAAGTGCCAGCAATGTCAAGGGCCAGGCTGGTGGGCAGCTGGCACAGCTCTCTCTGTGGCCATCCCATGTGCTGCTGCTGAGCTCTGAGCACAGTAGCAGCTGTGCTCCTCCCTGGCAGATTTTCTGGGGAGAGGTGTTCACTGGAACGGCATGCTTTTGGAGGGGACTGCTGCCACCATCAGGCTCTGGTTTTGGCTGGGAAATGGCTAATCAAGGCTCAGGTGCAATGAAGCACAGTTTGGAAGTCCACAGTTTGGACTCTCCTTCTCAGCCATGTTGTCCAGACCTGAGCAACAGGGTGCAATGGGCTGATTTTGAGAGCTTAGTGACATGTATGGAAGACTCAGTAAGGCTGGCCATATGGTTGCTGGACATATGGAGCTGTGGCTGCATATGCAGTGCAGGCATGATGGGTGGTGCAGGCTGAGGAGGGCCTGCTGGTAAATTGGGCTGTTTCCATGCAAGTCTCTGAGTGTTGAACTTGAGCTGTTGGGGAAAGGTGAGAGCTGTGGGGAAGGTCTCTGCATGGCCGTACTGTAGAGCAGAAACCTTACCATCATTTAAACCCCTGGGGGAATTTCCAACCTACTTATGGGGAAATGCAGCAACCAGCTCTGAAATTGTCTAAGGTTTCTGTTGCCAGGGATGAACCACTAAATCCAACAAGTAGGGGTGGTGTGTTCTTAAGAGGAGTCTTGGGAAAGGTGCTTCTCGCTTAGAAAAGCTGTGAGGAGGCCATGTGAATCCTGAGCACTGGGCCAGCTGAGGGCAGAAGCTTTCATGGCAGTGTTATGTGAGAAATGATGAGCTCTGCAGAGTGCTGTGCTTTCCCATCAGCATCAGTTCAATCTCATGATGATTCAGCTTAATCAGGGTTCTCCGTATGAGAATGGTACAATGCCACAAACAGCGCTGCTGCTAAACAAAATAAACCTAATAAAACACAGGCATTGTCTGAACAGATCAGACTTCAGGTCCATCTATTCCAGACTCCTCTCTCTCACATTGATGAGACCATTCAAAGACAGAAAATAACAGCAAGCAGATGTGGACTAAGCTGACCTGTTCCTTCCCTGCTACTGTATTAGGTCTCATTTTGGCCTGTAATAAATATTATCTTGAGCTCTAAGGTATGAGTTTTAGTGTCTCTTTGTCGTGGTTTAACCCCAGCCGGCAACTAAGCACCACACAGCTGCTCTCTCCCCCTCCCCCTCCTGGTGGGATGGGGGAGAGAATCAGAAGGGCAAAAGTAAGAAAACTAGGGGATTGAGATAAGAACAGTTTAATAATTGAAATACAATAACAATAACAAAAAATTGTAGTGAAAAGGAAGACAAAAACAACAAAAAGAGGAACAAAACCCAGCAAAAACAAGTGGTGCAACCACTCACCACCTGTCAACCAATGCCAAGCCAGACCTCGAGCAGCAACCAATGCCCCCCCAGCCAACTCGCCCCAGTTTATATACTGAGCATGACATTATATGGCATGGAATAGCCCCTTGGCCAGTTTGTGTCAGCTGTCCTGGCTGTGCACCTGGCAGAGCATGGGAAGCTGAAAAAATCCTTGACGAGTATAAACACTACTCAGCAACAGCTAAAACATCAGTGTGTTATCAACATTATTCTCATAGAATTACAGAATCGTCTAGGTTGGAAAAGATCTTCAAGATCATAAAGTCCAACTGTTAACCTAGTGCTGCCAAGTCCACCACTAAACCATGTCCCTAAGAACCACATCTACACATCTTTTAAATACCTCCAGGGATGGGATCTCAGCCACATCCCCGGGCAGCCTGTTCCAGTGCCTGACTATCCTCTCAGTGAAGAAATTTTTCATACTAAATCCAAAACACAGCTACTTGGAAGAAAATACCAGAACAAAGTACCTGGAAATACCAGCTAATAGGAAGAAAATTAACTCCATCCCAGCTGAAACCAGGACACCCTTCCAAAATATTTTCCACTGATTATAACTCTGGCTGTTGTTAGTATTTCTTTATAAAAGTCCACTCTTCTGTTTAAGGCTAAATTAGATTCTTCTAGGTGATTTCAAAACAAAATTCACAGTGATCATCCTAGAAGCAATTTCTTTTTAATTTTTTGTAACTTTTTGGCAAAATCCCCAAATAGCTAGTATTCATGAAAACCTTTCTGCTGGTCCCCACCAAATTAGTTTTGAATCCAAACTGTGGACTGCAGATAACACAAAAATGTAACAGCAGATCAGAGGGAACACAAGCTGCAATAACACCGTAATGCAGACAGACTTCTAGGTCACATTTTGTCTCTACTCTGAAGTCATAGATTACTTTTTTGTTTGTTTTGCTTTTCCAAGTCCCTGAGTGTTTCAGAGTTCTGTGGGGCTTTTTGGCTTCCTGTCGGTGGATACCATAGTGTGAAAAGTACAAAATATTTTGAAAAGTACAGAACAATTTAAGGAAAGCATGATTTGTAGTTGTTCTTTGTCTTTGTGGCTTCCCCCTTCCCTTTGCTCTGCCACATTAGTGGTATGCTATTGTCAGGCTTTTCCCAGACATGTTCAGCTCTCCCATATTTGTGCCTGCAATAACCTAGCAAAGCTGATGAGTGGGGTTTTTTTTGTTGTTGTTTTTCCCTTCCTTCCTTCCTTCCTTCCTTCCTTCCTTCC